>NC_084712.1:21927514-22245765 GCF_033807575.1 Cydia pomonella | reverse complement strand
TTAATGACTTTTAATAAGAGGTCCGGTGGGTCTGGTTGAAATGGTTTAAAAATGTGTTACCTTTCGGTTATCCTCACAAATGTTAAAATTATGATGTAGACAATTATAATACCTACCCCGGACAGACGGGGGGGGGGGGGGGGGGGACAGACAGACTATTTAAGTTTGATAATAGTGCAAAGGCAAATGCAAGTTGGGAATCAAGCAGACTACTTATTTTATTTACAATAACATTATACATGATGGATGTGACTATAACTAGCTTAAATCGAAAATAGGCCCTCGAGGCATACCAAGGATGCTGGCGGCATTTTCTCGTTGTATCGCAATACTGATACGTTGTGCGAGGAAGCCGAGCGAGTGGGAGCTCGCCGGCACCAGTTACGTCAACCAGACGCTTATAAAGTATGCTTTGGCGCCGCGTCATGGTAATAACGACAATGCACACTGCACATATTTGTTAGACTTATTTTGTACAGTCACCCTCAGATATGCGCGGCAGGGTTAGGTGCGGCCAGGGTGCTCACAAATATCTGAACACGCCCCTATTGTCAAGGCACTAGAGTGCGTGTTCAGATATTTTTGAGCACTGGCCGTTCCGATATATCCGATTGTACACCGACCCGGCGTGGCATAAGTACCTATAAAAAAAACTTCATTGTCTTCAATGCTATTGTTTGGTACCGCGCGTAAAAGGTTCGAGCTAAAAATTATACAACCATATTAATATTCTTAATTGTTCCCCGAAAGAGAAAAACTTGTAAATCGCACGGGCAGTTTCGTAAATATACATAGTCGTAAATAAGCTATTTGTTCTACCACCACCACACTCCACCTTACAGAAAACAGCAGCCAAATAACACTAGACCCTACTCATAGTGTTGTGTTCCTGCCGGTGAGTAGGGTTGCCAGAGCTCAACGAGGGGGGGTCGGGTTTGGGGTCGGCAACACGTATGTGACTCCTCGGGAGTTGCGGGCGTACATAGGCTACGAAGACTGCTTACCATCAGGCGGGCCGTATGCTTGTTTGCCACCGAGGTAGTATTTAAAAAAAAAAAAAAATTTTACGTAGTGAAAGCGGTGCCATAAATATAAAGGATTCAGTAGGTAAACTTAACTTTTAGGTTAATTTTTTTTTTCTGAACCTCTTTATACTCTCTATATTTAGGTATTTAAATAAAAGTAAATAAACAGTTTGTACATTTTCGGGTAATCATAACATTTATTGGTAAACCAAACAAATACAAAACCGCTTGGATCTGTCACTGGACGACCTGACATTAACCTACATTATTTGATCATGTAATGTTTTCATCTACCCTCAACTGGTTTTTATTTAAATACCTAAAGATAAAGAGTATAGGTGTGGAGATGGTTTAAGTCCCTAAGGATAAACATTATTTTTTTAACACGGAAATCATCATCCTACGTAAACGAAGTTGCGGGCAGAAGCTATTTGACTCAAATTTATCTTTTCTCTCTCCTTCTCATTATAGTCTACACTACTCACTTCGTTCCCACTTATGGCCGCCGCTCGCCGCTGCCGACGTCGCGCGAAGTCGTGGCCGGGCCGTGATATATCACATTCAACATTAGATTAATTTTTAAACTACAGGACATTGTTACTTTGCCACGTGGCTAATACGGGCGCTGACCTATCGCACACAAGAAACAATTTTTTTTAAAGATTAGAGTCTTAAGCGTAAAAATCATTTGAGAAAATGTATACTATCTTCTTCCTCGCGTTGTCCCGGCATTTTGCCACGGCTCATGGGAGCCTGGGGTCCGCTTGACAACTAATCCCAAGATTTGGCGTAGGCACTAGTTTTTACGAAAGCCACTGCCATCTGACCTTCCAACCCAGAGGGTAAACTAGGCCTTGTTGGGATTAGTCCGGTTTCCTCACGATGTTTTCCTTCACCGAAAAGCGACTGGTAAATATCAAATGATATTTCGTACATAAGTTCCGAAAAACTCATTGGTACGAGCCGGGGTTTGAACCCGCGACCTCCAGATTGCAAGTCGCATGCTCTTACCGCTAGGCCACCAGCGCTTCCGAAAATGTATACTATAAAACTTATGATTCTGAAACCATCGCTGGAATGACACCAATAAAGTCTGTACATGCACAACATGTATGTCCCGGTCGATAGACGCTTCAATTTGCTGACCTACTAACAGCAACACTATTAATTGACCTTCGGTGGACCTTATGTGTTTGTAATAAGGTTTAATAAGAGTTGTCAGTCTACAGTGATACATGACACGTAGCATCTAGGTAACTCAACGACTGATGCCGGCTGTACACATTCGTCTAGAGCTTTTCGCCGAGACTCTCCGACCTAATCGGAGAAGGGCGAGACGAGACGAGAAGGGCAGTATGTACACACTCGTTCTCGGGGTGTCTTAGGGTCCTTTGACGAGTGTGTACAGCCGGCATGACACTATTACTCATGAATAGGACTGCCATCCGTCCGGGTTTTCCCGGATTTGTCCTAGTTTGGAGGCCGTCCGGGTCAAGAAGTGTTCGGGGAAAACACGGACACTTTTCATGTAAGGAAGCACATTAAAACTACATGTAAAATTAAAGGTCTTGTTTTTTAAAAATATTATTTACAGTACATATGGGGCTACTTTATAGCACTAGTGCGAGAAGTAGCATATTATGTTACTGTGTCGAACATTTAAAGGGCCATATGTACTGTAAAACGTTGTACGATACATGTGCGAATAGGTAATTCGAAACGAGTGGCGATAAATTAAAACACGACCGAAGGGAGTGTTTTAAATCGACACGAGTAGATTTCCTATTTTTCGCACTTGTATCGTAATGTACTATTTCGGACTCGTCCCGGGAAAAAATGCGATTTACGCCAAATGTCCGGGTTTTTTTTAATCTTTGTCCGGGTTTGGCGAAATTCGAGATGGCAGCCCTACTCCTAAAACCTACGTTAATAATGTCCCTACTCAAAAAGTATACAAGCCTCAATTTGTTGTATTTATGTTTGGTCCCTTTCTTCCAAATACATAGTCAAAATGAACGATTAATAGCTATAGATCGGGCAGTCAAAAGGGCTTACTTGGGTCGACCAACTGGACGCCGTCCTGTTGGTCATCCTAAATATCGTTGGGCGGATAGAGTGGAGGCAGATCTCCGTGAGCTCGGCGTTGGCGAAAGCTGGCGCGAGTCCGCTCTGGACCGAGCAAAGTGGCGTGGTCTTGTGTTGGAGGCCAAGACTCATTTTGGGTCATCGCGCCACATTTCATGCAGAGGTTGTTTAGATTGTAGAAATCTTAGTTTTAATATAATTTATACACATGAAACACGACAGCACATTTGAGTTTGAGATCTAAAAGCACTAGTCTGGTTGGTCCACACTGTTTATTTATAATTAACAAAAAAAATGCAGTCCATCTCGTTGGCATTTATTGGTGCGATAGAGAGGGAATACAATCGCGTTCAATCAGCAAGAAAGAAGTCGATTTCGCTATATACTGATACGTTGTGCGAGGAAGTCGCCAGCTCTTCGGTCACCAGTTACGTCAACCAGACGTTTCGCGATTTCTCCAAAAATATGTAAATATTTATAAGACAAAGAAATATTTATTTATGGGACTTTCTTAAACTTTACACATCTTACACAAACAATAGATCTTTGCTATTCTCTGAAGTAACTGCTGAACACCCTTAGGAAATGGTTAATCTCCTTCACCTACAAGGCATGAGAGCGCTGCTGGCCGAGCGGCAAGAGCGTGCGACTTGCAATCCGGAGGTCGCGGGTTCAAACCCCGGCTCGTACCAATGAGTTTTTCGGAACTTACGTACGAAATATCATTTGATATTTACCAGTCGCTTTTCGGTGAAGGAAAACATCGCGAATAATGCCTCGTTTATCCTCTGGGTTGGAAGGTCAGATGGCAGTCGCTTTCTGAAAAACTAGTGCCTACGCCAAATCTTCGGATTAGTTGTCAAGCGGTCCCCAGGCTCCCATGAGCCGTGGCAAAATGCCGGGACCACGCGAGAAGGACCTACAAGGCCACCGAAGACATACTAAAACCCTTGCAATCATCCTTAATAATCTATTAGTTTTCGAATTTGTCTATAAGTATCAGATCTGTATCCTACATCTTGTTGGAAAATCTTATGTTTTATGCCTCACAGTGCTCACGACACAGGCTCGATCTAGTGTGAGGGCTATTTTTGCTCTATATGTATTACTAAAAAAAAAAAAAAACATTTTGTTCTAGCGTTCCGAACAGATGATCAGCTGCATAACCACATGATCACACACGTGAAGCTGGACTCCCCCGCGAGCGAGGAACCCTACTTGATGGAAGAAGAATACGAACAGGTAATTCTTCACAATTCTAGTCGTCTAGATATCGCAACCACTTCACGGCGATTTAAATGAGGAATAATCCAAAACTACGATATAGGAAAACTTTTAGAAACCGATATCTCTTTTTTACGTAAAAACATTTTTGATATGGCCAAATTTTTTTGTTGAATGCGACTTGTCTCTGGAATCTTAAAAACAAACTACATATATAAATAACCGAATCATTTTAAATTTAAGTATTATATTTTGATATAACTATAGGTATGATGTCATTATAAATTATTTATTGACTTGTCACTTCCAGACTTCCAGATGTAAGAATGTTTCCTTACGATGTTTTTCCTTTACTCAAAATAGAGACATTATATATTATATAACGAGCCCATTGTGTCCCACTGCTGGGCAAAGGCCTCCCCCCTCTTCTTCCACTCATCTCGGTATTATATATTATGCGCGAAGAAATTTGTGTATATACCACACATACTTATGTATGCATTTTTATGTTAGGCAATCTGTAACTAGAAATTTATCACAGCAGGAAGAAGAATCCCTCCTAATCCCTCGAATCTCGATGCAAGAGAGCGAACAGACGTACTACTCCGTGGCGGAGGACCGGCCGTACTCGTGCAAGCTGTGCGGCCGCCGCTTCAAGCGCAAGCAGCACCTCAAGGTGCACGCCAACGTGCACGCCAGGAACCAGCCGCCCACCATCTGGTGCTCCATATGCAGCGAAGGTAGGACTTTCAAACTTATCAACACTAGCAAAATTCCACGAGATTCGGTTGAGGATAACAGTCGGTATGTATTTTTTGTCCAAGCTGAAACGGAGATGCTTCGCTCGTGATTCACGCTCACTCAGCCGGTAATACCATCTCGCTTTGTGTGGTAGGGCACAGCACAGCGGATGTCATTCCAGATCTAGAGCAGAGCCCAACTGGGGAAGTACCTCCACCTTACAGAAAACCGCAGCCAAATAACACTTGACCCTACTCTTAGTGTTGTGTTCCTGCCGGTGAGTAAGGTTGCCAGAGCTCAACGAGGGGTGGGGGAGGGGCTTAGGGTCGGCAACGCGCATGTAACTCCCCTGGAGTTGCAGGCGTCCATAGGCTACGGAGATTTCTTACCATCGGGCGAGCCGTATGCTTGTTTGCCACCATCGTAGTATAAAAAAAAATACAATACTTACTGCTGTGGCGCAGGGACCCGAAGTGGATCTTGGCCTCCGACAAAAAAGGCCGCCATGCTTTTCTGTTCAAAACCGTTTCTGTCCAGTCGACGGCGCCGAGTTCGCAAAGGTCTTTTTGCACTTCGTCTCTCCAGCGGTACCTAAGGCGTCCAGACGGTCTTCGGGCATTTGGAACTCCAGAGTAGGTCCTCCAGACTTCACCCGTCCGCATCTGTCTGTGTGTTTGTCTAGAGACTCCACAGGAACCAGGAAATTGAAGATCTGGTGTCCGAGCCGAACATCATTGGAGAAATGAAAGCCGCCAGACTCCGATGGCTCGGGCACGTAGTCCGGATGGGCGTAGTCCGTTAATACAATAATGGTTGAAAATGTAGGAATCCCTCAATAGCATGCTCCTATTAAAGCGTAGCTTTCTCTTGCACAGACTCTACATATGACTCTTAACAATATGTCAAGTCTTCTGTGAGGATTACGGGAAAGGTGAATAATTAAATCTGAATCTTCAAGAGCAAGCACCTCAAGATGAACGCCAGGAACCAGCCGCCCACCATCAGGTGCTCCATATGCAGCGAAGATAGCTTACTATACTAGTGTCTCTTTGAGCTTTAGACTCTTCACAAGCAACGCCAAAAGGAGCCAGAACATTAAGTTTTACTAAATATTTTTTAGGTTAGGCAGGGTAGGTCTATTTGGCAAGTTAGAGCAAATTTAGGTAGGTTTTTCTAGTCTTAAAATTAAATTAAAAGCTGGTGGGAATCGTATCCTAAGGAAACCCAAATTTTTTGCAGATTATCGATCCGCGGGCAACGTCTTGCTGAAGATAGTTACATTAAAAGTGCCGCTGTGGCCTATTTGCTGAATAAATTTTTGTTTGTTTGAAAGGGTGCATCCAGATTGAGGAGGGGAAGGGAACTTATTTATTGTAAACCCGGCCCCGGCGGTGGCTGGTGGTCATGTCCTCCATGACCCTGGACGTGGATGACCCTGGGTGAAGGATCCTTCTGCGAAAGGATAATTTTCTTCGGAGTGAATAAGGCCCCATCCTTCATATTAGCACAACAAGCAGCCGGTCTGATGCTTAGTACTAACAGATACTTTACAAATACAATACCTCGCTAGGTGGTTGGATCAAGGGTCTGATGCAGAAGGCGGTGATCTTAAACACGGCGCGGATAGTCCGGCGGTTCCTCTGTCTGCGGCCCTGACCACCGGCAGCTTGGGCCCTGCCCCGCTGCTGGCGGCACCCTAGGTTAGGTTTTTATAATATGTTTATATGTTTTTTGTATTGTTTTATAAATTCATGTTATAAACAACCTAACTTGTGAAGAAAAATAAATAAAGAGAAGATGATAATAATCTTTATTACCGACTTTGTTGTCCATAGAGTTACACGAACTTACAACACAATATTAGACAATACCCTTGATACTTAATATAGTAATATCAAAATTAAACTTACATATACTTATAAGTATTACATCTGGACTCCAAAACAAGTTTTTAATTCCAATTTAACAATTTACATCTTTATACAATTCATACCTACTCGACAGCTGATGAAACACAAAAGTAACAAGAAACGATTTTCAGGTTTCTTCAACAACAGCCAATTCGAGAGGCACGAGTGCATGGGCGCCGACCCTGAAGAGACGCCCAACCAGGAGAACAGCTACCCGGCGCAGGACAATGTAGAGGTAACTATTAGAGATGTGCCGACTAGTCGCCGACTAGTCGGGAAAGCCGACTATCCGGCTACATTTATAGTCGGCGACTAGTCGGCGACTAGTCGGCAAAATGAGCCGAATAGTCGGCTGCCTAGATCTTCCAAAAAAATAAGGAAATAAAATAAAAAACCACCATACTCGAAGTGTTTGCCGATTGGTACCAGTCCACCTCACGAAATAAGTACTTGGCATTGATTACTTTACTTGAATCACCTTCAACATCGTCAAAAAATGTCCACACGCGTGATTTTCTTTTAGACATTATGTTTATAAAGATCACTACTTGTTTATTTAAACTTTTAAACAACAATTACGATTCGTTTTGTATGTTTTTCTAATAATAACACACCGGAGCAACAAGTGAATCGGAAAGGTAAACAAAACTAGTCAAAACATGAAAACGCAACCACGTGCGGCAGCGAATCAGGCGACCCGAACGTTCCCGATTACGCCCGAACTTAGGCGAAGACCATAGTCGGCTACGCCGACTAGTCGGCCGACTAGTCGGCCACCTGACTGCCGACTAGTCGGCTAGTCGGCTAGTCGGCCAAAACCATAGTCGGCACATCTCTAGTAACTATTAAATAATCCTATATAAAATATACGCTTTACCTTTTTATGATGGTGATATCAAATCATGAAACTTTGCATGTAGCGTTTCAATAAACGCCTTACGGAATACGCATACTTTGCGGGCATAAACGGTAAGGCGCGTATTTTTTACATCTTTTTGACGACCGGTCTGGCCTAGTGGGTAGTGACCCTGCCTATGAAGCCGATGGTCCCCAATAAATAGGACATTATTACACAAATTGACTAACTCCCACAGTAAGCTCAATAAGGCTTGTGTTGAGGGTACTTAGGCAACGATATACATATATAATATATAAAAACTTAAATACATAGAAAACACCCATGCTCATCACACGAATAAATGCCCTTACCAGGATTTGAACCCGGGACCATCAGCTTCGTAGGCAGGGTCACTACCCACTAGGCCAAACCGGTCGTCGAGTTAATGGTATGCAAAACTTCCCTTTTCCAGATAATGAACGTCCCAATAGTAACGGAAGAGCCGGAGCAGCCCGGCTTGCCGGTCCCGCGGCGCGTGTTCGTGTGCAAGTACTGCGGCAAGCCCTTCAAGCGCAAGGACCACTACCGCATCCACCTGCACGTGCACACCGGCGTCAAGTCCTTCTTCTGCGAGGACTGCGGGAAAGGTAACGTCAATAGTCGCTCTACATATGGCTCTAATAATATTTGTTCACGTCCATGTGACCCGTGACCACGTGCAATGCAACAACACAAAGAAGTAAAAATTTTATAGCGTTTTTTGTATTTATTTGTTTATTGTTGAAAAGATAACCTTAAACCATAAAAGAAGGACTTGATGCCAATCAAGGACTTGATCCGATATTGTTATTATTATTATGTGATCCTGTTATCCCTCATTAGCAGTGATCGGTTTTTTGGATTCTCCCTCGCGGGATATCAAGCAGAAAAGTTAATATAGATACGACAGTTTCCCGCGATACCGAACAAACCGTACAAAAATAAAACAATTTAAATTATCTCTAAGGAATTTTTTACTCTTACATGGCAACCAGTTGAGACAAAAACTTCTATTCTTTTCCTAATCTCAACATTTTATTTAAAGCAAATTATATTAAAACCTCCACAAAGTATTAAAGCATATATATTATATTTTTTCCATCATGACAGATATATGCTTATATAAAAAATACTTCAAAATCTTGACATTGACATTTCATTATTTTCTCTGGATTTCAGTTCTAATTATTTTTGGTGAGCAATAAAACCATTTGACATTGTGGACATTGTTTTTCTCAAACTACCTCTCAGTTGAAAGAAGTGTAATTCACTTTTTGATAACGAACTCATTTATTCAAACAATTAACCCGTAGTAACCATATATTAGCTGATAGACACGCGTACTTACTCGCCGAACTTTTATCCAAACGGTACAAAATGTGCCGCTTTGGAGGCAGCAAATGAGCTGTCAGTGTAAACACTTGTGCTCATTTGTTCTATTTAGACAATAGAATGGTGAGTAAAAGTACTCGTCTATCAGCTACTTAGATGTTTTAAAGTGTAATAAAATAAACACATTGTATTTTTTTGCCTTTTCTAATAATTTCTTCTTTATAGCCCGGATTCCCGGGGCATATCCATACTAACATAATGATTGAGGTCATTCACCCCATGTCGAATCCAAAAAACCGATCACTGCTCATTAGGGACATAGGGCTCGAAGAAGAGTTTTCCATTTGGCGCGATCCTGGGCGGCTACTTCCAGCTCTTCCCAGCCGAGTCCAGTTGAGCCAGCCTCTTTCTCGACTGATCGCCTCCATGTGGTACGAGGCCGCCCTGACCGTCTACTGCCAGTCGATTGCCAGCGGAGACACTGCTTGGACAAGTGGTTGTCCGGTCTACGGAGCGATCCGATATCGGATCGGATAATGAAAACGCTCGTAAAGCGATTGGTCTCCTTTGTGTAGTGAAAATATCAGCGATTAGCCCCCTTTTTGTAGTGAAAATATTATGTTTAAGCGTAAAATTTGTCGCCAGGCTTCTACCGCAAGGACCACCTGCAGAAGCATTCCCAAGTGCACACCAGATCGAAGACGCAACGCTCGCCACCGAACAAGCCCAAGAAGGAGATGCCGGAGCTCTTCCCCATACACATGCTCAAGAAACCCGACACTAGAGCCAGCGTCAAGCCCGAGATCACTATCACTGTGAGTACATGTCTAGATAAGTTGCAACAAGCCCAGGAAGGAGATGCCGGTGCTCTTCCCCATACACATTCTCAAGAAACCCGACACTAGAGCCAGCGTCAAACCCGAGATCACTATCACTGTGAGTACATGTCTAGATAAGTTGCAACAAGCCCAGGAAGGAGATGCCGGAGCTCTTCCCCATACACATGCTCAAGAAACCCGACACTAGAGCCAGCGTCAAACCCGAGATCACTATCACTGTGAGTACATGTCTAGATAAGTTGCAACAAGCCCAGGAAGGAGATGCCGGAGCTCTTCCCCATACACATGCTCAAGAAACCCGACACTAGAGCCAGCGTCAAACCCGAGATCACTATCACTGTGAGTACATGTCTAGATAAGTTGCAACAAGCCCAGGAAGGAGATGCCGGAGCTCTTCCCCATACACATGCTCAAGAAACCCGACACTAGAGCCAGCGTCAAGCCCGAGATCACTATCACTGTGAGTACATGTCTAGATAAGTTGCAACAAGCCCAGGAAGGAGATGCCGGAGCTCTTCCCCATACACATGCTCAAGAAACCCGACACTAGAGCCAGCGTCAAACCCGAGATCACTATCACTGTGAGTACATGTCTAGATAAGTTGCAACAAGCCCAGGAAGGAGATGCCGGAGCTCTTCCCCATACACATGCTCAAGAAACCCGACACTAGAGCCAGCGTCAAGCCCGAGATCACTATCACTGTGAGTACATGTCTACATAAGTTGCAACAAGCCCAGGAAGGAGATGCCGGAGCTTTTCCCCATACATATTAATTATTAATTATTTATTTTAAGATTATTATAATGTAATGTTTACCCAGGTATTGGCTGTTGTATTTATAAATGTTGTTATGTATTTTTCATGTCACTATATGATAATATGTTACTATAAATGTTGTATTGACTTGTAAAAGAGCCCTTGAGGCCTACTTGCAGAATAAATTTTTGAATTTTTGAATTTTTTTTTTAATTACAAATGCTCAAGAAACCCGACACTAGAGCCAGCGTCAAGCCCGAGATCACTATCACTGTGATGTCTTATCGAGTGGTTCATTCCTACCAAATGGAGGGGAAAAGGCAGGTTTATTCTCTTCCAGTAAATGAGAAAGCAATGTACTGCTAAAATAAACCTGACATTAAGAATGGCAGTAACGGGAAATAAAGTTTTGGGTTGAAACAACTTAACATGACATCACAAAACTTACTACGTATGTACAATATGTAAAACTGTATATTTCGGTGGTTGGATATTTGTTCCTTAGTACGCAAAAATGGCTGAACAGGTTTAACTGGAAATTGGCATGTAGCTTATAAGAAGGGAAATTAATGTAGTACGAGAGAAATACAAATGTAGGCTCGACGTGTGGACGCTACCACGCACAAATAGAGAATGAACGGCGGAGTGGCGGTGAGCGGTAACCGGAAGTAGCCGGAAGTTACTTGGGCGGTTTAAATCAAAATAGTTACTCTTAAATGTGTGCGATGCTACCTGTACAATCGGGAAACTACCTGGTTAATATAAATTTATATGTAAAAAATGCAGTACCGAAATATAATGCCCTGAAAATAAAACGTTTCTATTTTCAGGCACCATCGAACACAAAACTACGAGTACCGCTTCAAATCAAGGTGCCGTACCAGGTAGTGACGTCACTCGACAACGGGGAGCGCCGCGTCACCACCGTGGACCCGCGCGACCTGCTCTCCTGATACCAGCTGCTGTACGGCTAGTTATACTATAACATCTTCTTCTTCCTCGCGTTGTCCCGGCATTTTGCCACGGCTCAAGGGAGCCTGGGGTCCGCTTGACAACTAATCCCAAGATTTGGCGTAGGCACTAGTTTTTACGAAAGCGACTGCCATCTGACCTCCCAACCCAGAGGGTAAACTAGGCCTTGTTGGGATTAGTCCGGTTTCCTCACGATGTTTTCCTTCACCGAAAAGCGACTGGTAAATATCAAATAATAATATTTCGTACATAAGTTCCGAAGAACTCATTGGTACGAGCCGGGTTTGAACCCGCGACCTCCGGATTGCAAGTCGCACGCTCTTACCGCTAGGCCACCAGCGCTTCCGCTTCAACGCTTCGATTAGTTATAATAAATAATAATACAATATATACAATCATCAAGCTACACAGCCTCGAATGGAACTACCTCACCCCGCGGCGACAAATTGACTAACAAGAACTGTCCGGTTCCGATTTGATTTATATAATATGTTATAGAGTAGTCTAAAATAAAGGACCGTATTTTTTTTTAGCTGCCCAAACTCAACCTATTGGGAGAAATTGTCCTCCAAAATATTAAAAAATTACTAAATCTTCTAACTCCTATAGAAAGTGATGCTCGAGCAACTTGCTAGTTAATGGCTTGTTTGAGTATATGTTGGAGAGCAGGAAAAAATAATGAGCACGTGTTTTGTTATATCGGCTGAAACTCAAGTTTTCCTAAAAAAAACACCCATATTTATGTCAGCGATAAGATATTATAAAACTTCGAATGTCGATATTTTTAGGAAAAAACGAGTTTCTGCCGATATAACAAAACACATGCTCATTATTTTTTGCTGCTTTCCAATATATACTCAAACCAGCTATTAACTAGCAAGTTGCTTGAGCATCACTTTCTATAGGAGTTAGAAGATTTAGTAATTTTTTTGTACTTTGGAGGACAATTTCTCCCAATAGGTTGAGTTTGGGCAGCTAAAAAAAATACGTGTCCGTTATTTTAGACTACTCTATAACATATATAAATATAAATCAAATCGGCACCGGACAGTTGGGTACCTTTCCTTGTCAGTTCAATAGCAACGTCTACCCGCGCGAGTAAGTACTCCTTATATGTATGGCTCGTATGTGCAACGGAATAAGTAGTGATCCATACAGTATGGCCCCGCCCGCCCCGCATGTAAGTACCTCACCCCGCGACGGTACATCGACAGAGTCGCAATTGTCTTCGTCGACTCGCGTGACTTACTCCTAATATGAATTTAATATCTGAGCGAAAAAAAAAATTAAATGTGCGTTTTCCCATACATAAGATCGATTTTCGCCCTCGAAACCCTCATTTTATCGAAATCGTTAGAATAATTGCTCGTTTAAAAGTATAAGATGTACGGCTAACACAAGGAATATGTAATTTTTCATTCAGAATTACAATACCCCACGGCAGACATAATCTCTCGTCGATTGACAATGTGGATCAGCGCGACTCGCTCATGATATGAGCTCATGTGTACCTAGTACTACAGATATTAAAACACAGAATAGCCACGCTCCACCACTTCGTGGCTGCAGACTGTCTGAAGATTAACTGCATTTTAGTAAGATTAGCAATGCGATGACTGAATTTGCGGCTACATATATTCATACACAATGACCACCCCCAATGGGACTACCGCACCCCGCGGCGACCGAATTTCGGTTTGATTAGTGCTAACAATTTTAACATAACATTACAATAAATTATTATATTTAAGTTAAAGAGATTTAAAATGAAGTTTTGATCTCACATATATTTAAGTGTTTGTTGAAAACCAGTAATTTTAACAGTATGTGATAATATGTATCCATTATTAATAAAATAAAAAACGTGAAGTCAAATTACTTAGAAACGAATAAAATGTCTGTACGGTCAAATTGAAAAATCGGCCATATTGATTTCTAAAATGATGGACTACAAGCCAACAACACTTTTATATGACAAAATTTCTGAGGCAATAACACTAAAAGTCTTTAAAAAAATTCCTACCCTTATGGATATTAACCATTTTTCAATGTACCAACGGAACGGCAGCTGACATTCACGAAGCTTCAGGAGGAAATGACGTATATCGTATATTCAACATAAAGACTGGGTCCAATAAGTAAGATCTCGTTACTTTGTAGCTTTTAGTTAGATTAAGTAAATACATAATTTTTAACATTATCGGCAAAAAAGTACAGTTTACCTTATAATTTATAAACTTTTTTAGTTTTGATCGCACGTTAGATGTTTTCAACGGATATATTTGTCTCATTTGCAGTGTTTTTTTTTTGTTTTGGATATTATCAAACCTTTTTTCTTATATTTTTGACAAACTTATTGTTTTATAAACTACTTATGGTATGATCGAGTCAATGGCGTCTTTGCCTTGCATGATTGTAAATACATATCTTGTAGATTTATTATGACATAAGTTAATGATAAGATCTGATCCTGTGTTTCAAATTAAGATTGTGAGTTCGCAAGGCCTTCTCAAGTTTGGTATTACGTGTTATTTATGTTAAGTACAGTTTAAGGGTATAATATTATCTGAATCAAATACTTCTTATGAATTTGGAATACTTAAATTTTCATAGTCCTCCCGATCTCATAATATATTTTTAAAATATTGCTTGTTAAGGTGGTTTGATTTCCATACAAAAAACAATTGCGTTTTATGAAGTCATTACACACTATTTACCCCATAAATATGTGCATCTATTTACTTTCGAATATTCGTTTGCGCTAATTTGATAGAAAAACTTTGTTACATACACAAACCACGCAAAAACGTTATTTTGGTGTTACATTGATAAAAAATATAACGTTTTTCTATCAATTTAGCGCAAACAAATATTCGGAAATAGTAATATGTGCACATATTTATGTAGTAATAGTGCGTAATGATTCAGTAAAATTAAATTAAGGTCAGCCAGGGCAATTGCAATTGTGGGGTAATTGCAACTATGGGGCCAATGTTCTCTTAAGAAGTGAGTAATAATGAAAAATTATGTGATGAATACAAGAGGCTAGCTCATTACTGCTTGTATTTTTAGAGTAAATAGTTGCATTGGTCCCATGGTTGCAATTGCCACGGGTGACCTTAATTCTAAATATCACTTTACTGAGTTACCTTGTATGAAAGTAACCTTGCATAAATCATGGTTTTACGCAACAAAGTAGTATATTATTATTATAAAGTTCATCTGTACACAGCAAAAAATACACATAAGTTAGTTTCGAAGATGTTTAGGCCAACCTATGGGATGTCAATATGTGCCATAGTGAACCGAATCTTTATTATATAAAGTTCCTCTATTTCTATAAGAAACATGTGATTTTACCTAGTAAGTACAAAATGTCTTGAAGTACAAAAGGTAAATACATATTTTACGCACCTAGCATTGTTTTTTATTTCGGGGTTTATATTTAAAAAATATGCAATATCCACATATCCAGTATTGGGCACCTCTATATTTTGAAACTAAAGGGCGTGGAGTTTTAGAAACCATTTATTAAATGAATGTGTCTGTACAGCACTAGAGTCAGACCAAGATAAGTTGGCAGTGATTTTGATAGCCCAGACAGTGCAATGACTTTTACTTAACGCTTGCACAGGCTGGGCTATCAACATATCTGTAAACTTAGCTTGGTCTGATTTTAACTTTTTGCCATCTTTAACCTTTTGACCGCCACGGTCGGCTATGGCCGATATCTGAAAGACTTGTCAAGGACGCCAACGACGGCTACAGCCGACAGTTTCGCCAAGGCAATAGGGACTAACGTGGGACTCCGTAAAGTTCAATTTCGCTTAACACATTCACTGCCGGGAACCCACCTGGTGGGCGCTCGTGAACTTTGTTCAGATGCCGGCGGGTACGCAGCTATAGACCACCGATTTCTGGGGTAGTGCGCAATTTAAAAATGGTTATACTGTTCCAGTTACCTCTATACTTTCATGTATGAGGTGGTCAACAATGTTAAGTTCAACCTTCGGCTGTGCCGTATAAAACGTAAACATTTTATTCGAAAAATAGCAAAAAGACAACTAATAATTTTTAAGAAAAAAAACGGACTTCAATGAGTGAGACCGGTAACAGAACGATTATTGTTGATTTTGGATTTCATACAATGAAATTAAAAAGACAGCGTCCTACGCCTAATTATGTAGAAAAGGAGGTAAAATGTTTTTTTTGTCACTGCACCCACCTTGACACATTTCAGATTTGCCCTATGGTTGACTGATACCAGCAAAAGGGTATTCGACTGTATTAAAGATAAATTATTTTACACCATGCATGAAATAAACACCAGATAATTATTAAAAAAACTAAATATGATAGAAATATAAAAATGTGCCTTAACTGCTTAACAAACATGCAAAGAGAACAAATTGCCAAACGTGTACTATGCATCGTTGAAGAGTTCCATTCTGATCATCATCAGCAGTTCCACTTCATCAAATGTCACTTTTTAAATGTAAATGCTTGATTTGTTAAAGAAAATACAAAAATCACTATATGTATGCCTTTCACATTTGAAGAGTTCCCTCGATTCCTCATGGATACCATCATCAGAACTGAGTTTTGACAAAAACAAAATCTGTACCTACATATATAAATTCAAACAAAAAAATAATTTTTAAAATCGGTTCAGAAATGACAGAGTTATGGAGAAAAAAAAACATACACATCGAATTGATAACCTCCTCCTTTTGAAATCTTGAAGTCGGTAAAATTCGGTCAAAATCTTTATCATACACAAGAAAAGGTTACCCTTTTGAGCCATTTAGGTTTCATGTTTTCATCTCGATTATCCAATAAAACACGGTAGCTATACAGATAATTTTATTAAATAGAACGCATATGTCAAAATAACGGAAGCACTGTGGAACTAGCGGCTATTTCATAGAAATGCACGGCATTACGATGTAATAGTACATTACAGTACATATGGTGCTACTTTATCGGACTAGTGCGAAAATTAGCATATTACGTTACTGTGTCGAACATTTAAAGGGCCATATGTACTGTAAAACGTTGTACGATACATGTGCGAATAAGTACTCCCTTCGGTCGTGTTTTAATCTATCGCCACTCGTTTGAATTTCCTATTTTTCGCACTTGTATCGTAATGTACTATTGTGCAACGAGGGGGTAAGTGAGATTTTGGACACGAAGGTGGTTATTCCCGCAGGCGCAGACTGGAGGGAATTAAAGGCCCGAGTTTGCAATATTCTTACCCCCGGAGTTACACACAATGTTTTTCATCACACTTGCGAAGAAAAAACAAAATTTTTAACGAAATAATTCTTAAATACGGTGGCATATCAAACATCGTCCGCCATTTTGTAATTTCTTGACAGGTTAGCATCGAGTGCACAGACCTATGGCATTCAGCCACGATTGAAAATTATGTACTCGTATAGGTAAAAAACTTAAGTAAGTCACCTGTTGTATGTAGTTGTGACGTGTTCGAATAGACATTTGTTTTGTTTGTGAGTGTCTTTTAAACATGTATTGTCTATTCGAACACGTCACAACTACATACAACAGGTGACTTACTTAAGTTTTTCCCTATAAAAATATTTTAAACGGCTGTTAAATTAATCAAATTATTTAATTTTAAACATAAACAAAAATATTAAATTATAAACGTCAGTATTTTAAAAGTAAAACTTATTTATGCTACTTGGTTCGTATGAATAAGTGACGTAATTAAAAAAAGCTAGGGAGTTATAGCTTTTTTTTTTTCACAATCCATAACTACCGCGGGAACAAAATGGGCCTTTGTCCTTCAGCACACCTGCATGAAATAAGAACTTTTTCGAGCAAGTATGATGAAAATAACTTAACCTACCGCATTCGTGGACTTAAATTGTTAAGCCATTTAGAGTTCAAGCTAATTTTGCTCTCAATAATAAAGGAATGTAATGTCCAATGTAAAGTAATTGTACAATGGGCTGTGCTCTGAATTGTTCGACATGATGCCAACGGCCACTTTCTATCACGGCACCGCTCACCTTCGGCAGGGTGTTCCTCACACCCTAGAACATAAATGGTCGCGTACTGTGCGGTTTAAGAGGAATTTCCTCCCGCGGACGCTTCGGCTGTGGAATGAGCTCCCTGCCGAGGTTTCCCCGAGGAGCTACAGAGCAAAGGGGCAACGCGCATGTAATATCTCTGGTGTTGCAGGGGGCCCGGCCGTAATGGCTCGACAATTAGTCCGTGACTGTATCTTGAAGTCGTAAATTATATTCAAGTACCTACCGTCAAATAATTTAATTTTCGTACCATTTCTTACCTTGTTACTGTGACAAGACTGTCAGCTGGTCGCATGAACATGTAAAAAATACGCGCCTTACTAACTTATGTCCGCAAAGTATGCGTAATCCGTTTATTGAAACGCCTGGTGGAATACTATACTTGCCGCAAAACTAACTGGCCACTGAGATCATAATGCTATCTCCTTTACCCTTGTTAAGACCAACCAAGAGTGAAAGAGATGGCATTATGACCTGACTCGCCACTTAGTTTTGCGCCAAGTATACATGCAAAGTTTTATGATTTTGTTATCACTATCATAAAAAGGTAAAGCGCTTATTTTTTAATGTTCATGCGACCAGCTGACGATCTTTCCACCGCGATACAACCGGCTGACTATTTTTTTTATTCACAATAGCATCTAAACTATCATCTGGCGAAGTATCAAACGGTGATGACTTTTTTTTACGTGTTTCGGTACATAAGTTGGCAGACCCTACGAAACTCTTATTGAATTGTTTGTGGTAAGTATTCCAGCGGGCGCGTCATGGTCGCGGTCATCAACCTAATTACATGATAAATAATGAACCTTCCTCTGTCCGCCATGTATATGATGGTTGCTCCATCATGTTAACATCAGGGATGATAGGGACCGCGTGCGCGTTGGAGGGTCTACCATCTTGTGGCCTGAATTGGAACAATAAACATGTAAATTTACACGTCACATGTTTTGTTGTCCATGGTAGGTTCTGCCATCTCGTGGGCTACATTTGAACAATAAACATCACATTTACGCCTCGCGCCAAAGATCTGACGGCTCCTGTGCTGCCTCCTATAGTTCATGCACGCTCCCTATAGATTTACATGATCATTGTATTTTTGAGATGTATAAAACTAATGCTGCTGAAATTTAGTCCAGGCTTTGGAAGTTGTATGAGAAACTAAAATAGATTTATCTAGAAAATCTGTACAACTAAGTATTTCACTATATTAGAGAATCTGAAAATCTTATTTACAGAGTAAATGTCGGTAAGTATACTTTTGTACTTTAATCCTAAGGTTACGTTTTTAAGAAATGAACACGGTTGACATTGCTGTAACTAACTTACAAAAATATGTAATTGTAAGTACTTCTACATATTGTAAGTACTACCAAAGAGAATTTGAAATAGAGTTGTATTGTCAAAGGAAGCCAACCAAAGGAATGTAGCCACTGTAAACTTACTGCCATCTTTCGACACATGATTAAAACTTTTAGAACGCCATTTGACTTTGATCCTTATTCTTTCACTGATATGTATTAAATTTGTTAAATATCAAAAAGTGACGCCATCTTATAGATCAAAGACCAAAGGTATGACGTGGCGACATCGTTTCCAGCGATGGCGCCATAACCTTTAGGTAGTGCCCGGTAAGATGGCGCCACTTTTTGATATTTAACAAGTTGAACACATATCTGTGAAAGAATTAGGTAAAGTCAATAGTCGTTCTAAAAGTTTTAATCATGTGTCGAAAGATGGGGTGGAGGATCATTATTCCCACTAGTTACCACCAAGTGGTTACCATGTGCAACTACTGGGTAAAATCTTCCCGGAATAACCCAAAATGGCATTAAATTTACGTAGCTACAAAATTTTCTTTGACAATACACCTCTATTTCACATTCTCTTAGGTACTAATATATCTAGAATGGTTTGAGTATTCCTACCAAAAACAAATGTATGTCTACTATGGTTCACTTTATTTTCCTACTTAGAAAGTCAAAGCTTGAATTTATATCAATTTTAGGCGACAGTTATTAGATATTATATAAAAATATGTCAAAATGCGCTATGCTATGATTAACTATAAACATTTATTTACAATTTTAACCAATGTATATTCCCTATATAACAAGAACTGACATTATAACTATATCCTAATATTGCAAACAGAGTATTTTACTTAGGTACAGCCACCATAATATATATATCTGACCGGCCAAAGTGCTCACAAATATTTGAACAAGCCTCTAAAGGTAAAGATAGTTTATTATTCTAGTAGGCATATTAAAATGTGCTTATGAACGTCAAATAAAGCTACACCGGCTCTAACCCTACACCTCTGACCCGAGAAAATTTAAATCCCCCCTCAATTGGAGGAGGGTATCCCAATATGGACCTATTGTTAAGGCGTTAGAGTGCGTGTTCAAATATTTGTGAACACCTTGACCGCTCTGATATCTCTAATGGCGGCTGTACGTCATATTTATATTATTTTAGAATTTCAAAACATATACAAAATTTCAATATTTAAGTAACAAATAATAAAAACAACTCTTCTTAAGGTTGCCAACATTCAATTTAAATAGGTATAATTTTTTTTAAGATCACAGTAAATTATAATTTAAATTAAATCACATTTATTTAATTTTTTACAACTTACACCTAACATTTATATGCCATTCGAAAATGGCTGGTAACATTTTTATGTAATAGGTAATTGCGGGATTTTATCTCTGACACATTTTAAAAATTTCAAAAGAGAATCATGATATAGTACCTATATATGTTCCTATTTCTGTATTATATTTACATTTTCAATAATTGTAAAATAAATAAACAATTAAGTACCTAAGCAAAATATCGAATCGATCTTATTTATCAAAATCTACAACTAGGACTAGTGCAAACGCCATAACAGTTTAATTTCAAAAAAAAAATTATAACCTCAAAAGTAGTAAGTAGAACTTTTTTTCATAATAATTAAATATGAGAAGTTATTGACTGAATCATAGTGTCGTTTACATAATATTGTACCGCAATATTATTAGACGTCATAGGAACCCTAGCATTTTGGAAGAAAAAGTTAGTTTTACCACTTTTGAGGTTAGAAAAATTCTGAATTAATTTTAACCAGCAGAAACGTCTGCGAACGATGCTATTAAGCTTAGAATAAATTTAAAAGTGGAAAAATTACTGTGGGTGACACTTGAACTCACGGTCTGATCAAGTCTCACCCGAGACAGTAATTTATTCTAAGAAAAATTCTGGTCTCAAAAGAATCGGGGTACAGTAAAGAGCCATTTCTTTTAGCTAAGTATAAAAGAAAGTTTTTCAACTTTGGATCAAGGTAACGTTTAAGCATCAATATATTTGAGACCTAACTCGTCGAGTCAGAAGACGTCCTTGGCGGCCTGTATGAGCGTGATGAGGTCGCCCTTGTCGTCGTGTCAGGAGGGTGCGGGGGCGGGGGCGGGAGCGGGGGCGGGGGCGGGCGCGGCGCCGAGCGGCGGGGAGGGAGCGCCGCGCGCCGACAGCTCCGCCTTCACGCGCCGCGCGATGTGCGACCGCGTGTGCTTGCGCAGGTGGTCCTTGCGGTAGAACCCTGGGAAACATTGACGGCTAATTTAGAAATTTATAAGTACAGATATCCAGGAATAGGCAGAATAAACTACAGTTTTATTGTCACAGAAGTATTTATGTCAAAATATGATTGAACAATACAATTATGAAGCCACGTAAACGAAAGGTAACTTAAATTTATAGAATATAGATTTATCTACAAACATATCATAAACCCTGTATGATGCCTTCAAAATCCGTAAATAATGGCCAACATTACGATAAACTGTTTTGTTACAAAAAAATTCTTATCTGTGCAAATGGTGTAATTGCTTCATTACCTACTACATAAAAATCGATTTGGCCTTTTTTCGAAATGAAATGTCAATAGGCACGCACAAACCGACCAGTGTAGACGTGCCTCGGCCGAGGCGGCGCGCGCTTTTTCCTCGCCTGAGCGCGTGAGGAAATTGCCTCGCGCGTATGCTCGATTAGCATACAATTTTGACAAATCTCGCATGTTAGTTTGTATCGAATGATACGGAAGTAGACTTCCGACTCGAGTTTATCTCTAAATAAAAAAAACTACGGATGCGTGACATGCGTAAGATAAATTTTCATTTACCGCCATTTGACGTACAGTTTGTCTTTTAATTCGTTTTAAGGGTAAAAATGAATTTGTTTTGTTGTTTTTATAGCAACTATAGCAAAAGATTAGTGTAAAATGAGCGATAAATCTATTGCGGTCGTTCCGGGTTGTGTCTGCCTATCTGTCTGTCTCACCCTTGCCGCACTCGTTGCACACGTGTCTCTTCTCGCCCGAGTGTATGACGAAGTGCAGTGTGAGCTGCTCGCGCCGCTTGAAGGCCTTGAGGCAGACGGAGCAGACGTGCGGCCGCTCCGGGTTGTGGCTCTGCTTGTGGCGCGTTAAATGGTCCTTGCGTTTTAGGGCTGCGTTACAAATGTCGCAGATAAACCTAGAAATAAAAGCTGATACAGTAACACTAGCAATATTTAAAATGTTAGTCATTTTCGTTCACTAAGGTTTGCAAATAACAAAATCCTGGCAATAGGAAGCTGATTCTAATTTCACAATTTTCAATCCCTCTGGTGTTGCAGGTGTCCATGGGCAGCGGTAATCGCTTACGATCAGGTGATCCGTCTGCTCGTTTGCCTCTATCATAAAAAATAAAATAAAAATAAAATTGTAATAGTTTTGATACTAGTTAAGAGTCCTTATTCCTACAGACGAGCGTATTTTGTAAAATGCTTCCTTTTTCATTCAAGATTACGACGTAACTATTAGTATTTATTCAAAAACTGATAACGTACTTAAATAATCGTTTCCTAAACTAGGGGCTCCAATAGTTCAAATTTTCATTTTCTCTTTTAAACCTCTTTTTTAATGAGGTTTTTTGGGAGTCTTTTCCAAATTTTGCAGTGAGATGTGGCGTTTCGGTTCTCAATTTTGCTATAAACAAGAATCATTTGGTACATGAATGACTACAATTTGATTCAACATATCTCGTACGAGGGGCTGGAATGATTAACAATCGAAGATTCATTTGAAAAAACTGATAAAATACCTTCCGAGTTTTCTTCATTTTTTTGGCGAAAACAGGGTTTTATTATATTTTATTTCCGCAAATTGTACGCATATTTTGCTTTAAAAATAATATTATAGCAAACTGTAACTTTATGTTAACCTATAAAAAAAAAATCGTAACTATGGGACCTACATTGCCGTAAATTTATATTTTTTTAAAACACGTATAAATCACGCAGCAGCGACGCCCCGCTCTCAGTCCGCGCGGAGCGCGCTTAGAGGACGGACCTGTGCTCGATTGTCAGGCATTCGTTGCGATCGTAATCAGCTACGGAGTTCCGAGAAGTGCTATATACTGCGATTAGAAAATCTTAATAAAAGTTCATTTTTTACAGTATGCCTAACAGACTCGCTTATTGATGGATTTTCAGTGTTACTTTTTTTTAATACTAAGTCGGTGGCAAACAAGCATACGGCCCGCATATGTACGCCTGCAACTCCAGAGGAGTTACATGCGCGTTGCCGACCCTAACCCCCTCCCGCCCCTCGTTGAGCTCTGGCAACCTTACTCACCGGCAGGAACACAACACTATGAGTAAGGTCTAGTGTTATTTGGCTGCGATTTTCTGAAAAACGCATTTTCACTTGAAATTACGTTAGGGTTTGCATTATTATTTTTGACCCGGATGAAGTCCAAGTTCTCATGATGGAGTCAGGAGTTGGTCACCAGAACTCCTAATCTACTAATTATAATCCCATCGTGTTTGGGCTCAAATGATTTGCCCTGACGAACACCATCGATCTAGATGAGGTCCAGGGTCTCATGATGGAGTCAGGAGTTGGTCACTAGAACTCCTAATCTACTCATTATAATTCCATCGTGTTTGGGCTCAACAGAGTTGCCCTGATGAGCACCTTCAATCTAGATGAGGTCCAGGGTCTCATGATGGAGTCAGGAGCTGGTCACCAGAACTCCTAATCTACTCATCATAACTCCATCGTGTTTGGGTTCAATAGAGTTGCCCTGACGAGCACCATCAATCTAGATGAGGTCCAGGGTCTCATGATGGAGTCAGGAGCTGGTCACCAGAACTCCTAATCTACTCATCATAACTCCATCGTGTTTGGGCTCAATAGATTTGCCCTGATGAACACCATCGATCTAGATGAGGCCCAGGGTCTCATGATGGAGTCAGGAGTTGGTCACTAGAACTCCTAATCTACTCATTATAATTCCAACGTGTTTGGGCTCAAAAGATTTGCCCTGATGAGCACCATCGATCTAGATGAGGTCCAGGGTCTCATGATGGAGTCAGGAGTTGGTCACCAGAACTCCTACTCTACTCATCATAACTCCATCGTGTTTGGGCTCAATAGAGTTGCCCTGACGAGCACCTTCAATCTAGATGAGGTCCAGGGTCTCATGATGGAGTCAGGAGCTGGTCACCAGAACTCCTTATCTACTCATCATAACTCCATCGTGTTTGGGTTCAATAGAGTTGCCCTGACGAGCACCATCAATCTAGATGAGGTCCAGGGTCTCATGATGGAGTCAGGAGCTGGTTACCAGAACTCCTAATCTACTCATCATAACTCCATCGTGTTTGGGCTCAATAGATTTGCCCTGATGAACACCATCGATCTAGATGAGGCCCATGAGTTATGATAAATAGATTACGAGTTCTGGTGACCAACTCCTGACTCCATCATGAGACCCTGGACTTTATCTAGATCGATGGTACTCGTCAGGGCAAATCTTTTGAGCCCAAACACGATGGAATTATAATGATTAGATTAGGAGTTCTAGTGACCAACTCCTGACTCCATCATGAGACCCTGAACATCATCTAGATTGATGGTGCTCGTGAGGGCAAATCTATTGAGCCCAAACACGATGGAGTTATGATGAGTAGATTAGGAATTATGGTGACCAACTCCTGACTCCATCATGAGACCCTGGACTTCATCGAGATCGATGGTACTCGTCAGGGCAAATCTTTTGAGCCCAAACACGATGGAATTATAATGAGTAGATTAGGAGTTCTAGTGACCAACTCCTGACTCCATCATGAGACCCTGAACATCATCTAGATTGATGGTGCTCGTGAGGGCAAATCTATTGAGCCCAAACACGATGGAGTTATGATGAGTAGATTAGGAATTATGGTGACCAACTCCTGACTCCATCATGAGACCCTGGACTTCATCTAGATCGATGGTACTCATCAGGGCAAATCTTTTGAGCCCAAACACGATGGAATTATAATGAGTAGATTAGGAGTTCTGGTGACCAACTCCTGACTCCATCATGAGACCCTGGACTTCATCTAGATCGATGGTACTCGTCAGGGCAAATCTTTTGAGCCCAAACACGATGGAATTATAATGAGTAGATTAGGAGTTCTAGTGACCAACTCCTGACTCCATCATGAGACCCTGAACATCATCTAGATTGATGGTGCTCGTGAGGGCAAATCTATTGAGCCCAAACACGATGGAGTTATGATGAGTAGATTAGGAATTATGGTGACCAACTCCTGACTCCATCATGAGACCCTGGACTTCATCTAGATCGATGGTACTCGTCAGGGCAAATCTTTTGAGTCCAAACACGATGGAATTATAATGAGTAGATTAGGAGTTCTGGTGACCAACTCCTGACTCCATCATGAGACCCTGGACTTCATTTAGATCGATGGTACTCGTCAGGGCAAATCTATTGAGCTCGAATACGATGGAATTATAATGAGTAGATTAGGAGTTCTAGTGACCTACTCCTGACTCCATCATGAGACCCTGGACCTCATCTAGATCGATGGTGTTCGTCAGGGCAAATCTTTTGAGCCCAAGCACGATGGAATTATAATGAGTAGATTAGGAGTTCTGGTGACCAACTCCTGACTCCATCATAAGAACCTGGATGGACTTCATTCGGGTCAAAAATAATAACGTGATTTCAAATAACACTGAAACTCTATAGCACTAATGTGCGCAAACGATTGGCATCTTGACTACGCAGCATGGGTGCGTAGCCACCATGCCAATCGATACGACAACGAAACACTATCTGTCTCTCTCTCGTACTAATATGCACAAACGATTGGCATCTTGGCTGGGCAGCATGGGTGCGTAGCCAACATGCCAAACGTTTACGATACGACAAGGAAACACTATCTGTCTCTCTATCGCACTAATATGCGCAATCGATTGGCTTCTTGGCTAGGTATCATGGGTGCGTAGCCAACATGCCAATCGTTTACGATACGACAACGAAACACTACTCTCTCTCTATCGCACTAATATACGCAAACGATTGGTATTTTGGCTAGGCACTAAGCAAGTGTGTGGCCGACATGCCAATCGTTTACGATACGACAACGAAACACTATCTGTCTCTCTATCGCACTAATATACTTTATTTATACCTGCAGTCATTTAGTAACTTCTTAATTTTCCATTGGTGTGAAAGAGACAGAATAAAGAGCAAGGGTTATAGTACACTATGTAGTCTGTACACTTAGTAGTAGTGTACATAAAAAAAAAAAACTACTGTGCATATACAATAAAATAAAGAGTGCCCATATGATATCATATGACACTAAAATTAATATTGCTTGAAATTATATTGAAAACTATCAAGATTATTCTAGTCTGCATTGAAACGCGCGTCGCGTTGCCGGCGCTCGCGTACCGAGCGCCAACGCCATCTATCGAGCGTTATTTCGTGAAATCGGAGAACGCTCCAAGGATTAAGGGCTCTTAAGATACGAAGAACGGCTGGCAGTGCATATCACATTGCGAGCGAAATGCCTAATGCGCGCGCACAGGAACGGGTTATTGTCACCAAGTTGTCACCAGTGCACACCTAGGTATTTTTGTCAGTATTTAACATCAAAATATTTTGGCAGTAACAATTGGGAATGAAACATAAGTTGTTAGAACTTGTTGGTAAGTTGGTAACTGATGAGAATAACCCGCAAGGACCTATCAGCTTAAGCGATTGTCAAAAGCGTATCATAAAAATATCAAAATCGTAACAAATCGACCTCGGATTGCTAATCGTCCGATTCAGTTACATCCAGTGAATCCAGTTTTTTCTTTTCGGAAAGGCCATGCCAGGATATAGCCAAGTGAATCTGCCCCCAGCGACTTTTGGATTGTAATTTTTTTATTTAATAAAATTAAACGGTATTTTTTTGTATGGCAATATATCCTATTGTTGACGTCATATAAGTGTATTTAGTATATGTACAAAATCTGTGACGCACGTCAAAATCGGCTGGCTAGATTTTTTTTCAAAAAAGAAGAGGTCATATATATTTTTTTTTGTTTGGGTGGGTGATGTTTTGCATATTTGTTACTAATCCTGAGCCACATCATGCTTAAAAATTACAAGCCAGAACTCGCTGGGGGCAGATTTCCTTAGCTTATCTTGGCATGGCCTTTAAACAGTTTAGCTGTCAACACGTCGTATCCTGGACATGTAGCCCACCTTCTTTCCATGGTGTGTCCGACCAGATGCTGCTCCAATAGTCCTCGCTCTGGGTATGCCATGTGGCACTCCGGGCAGCAATACAGAGTGCTGCCATCTGCAGACGCATAAACATATGTAAAGTCAACTTAAAGTGTCTTAATTAAGTTGTTGACGACTGCTTAAAAGGTAAATAGCAGCCTACCAAGGGCGGTAGTGAGGCGAATCTCTCCGGGTTTAGGCCGGGGTTTCTTCTCTTTAGCGGCTTTCTTCTTTTTCTTCTTCTTTGGCGGCGGCGGCGTCGCCGGCGCCGTCTGTACCACCACCGTGTTTACTGTGGGACTTGGGATCTGAAAAGAAACTCACTATGAAAAACAAAGTGTGTAAAAGAATACCTACTAATATCTCTAGGTACATTTTACACCTAGGTATACTAGAGTTAGAACAAGATAAGTCTACAACGATTTTGAAAGCACACGCAGTGCAATTATTAATTTAAACGTCAAATTTCTTTAAAATTATGACGTATAAATAACACTTGCACTGCGTGTGCTATCAAAATCGTTGCACTCAACTCTATTGTGTACATCTAGGTCTATTAGTACGTACCTACTGAACCCCGACCTTGGTGATGGGACACATCTAAACGACGAATGATGAGGAACAAAGATATATTAGTGTGTTCGATGAGTCTCACACGATCGAACATGCCTGGAACCACCCCAAGGTCAACCTGGGCAAACGAGCAACCTTGAGTAAGTACTTGAGCAAGTGAACTGACCTGCTGTGCTACTGGCGTGCTAGGCACTTGCACCAGCACTGGTTCCTCGCGTTTGTCCGAGTATTTGAGCAAGTGGTGCAGCGGCAGCGGCAACGCCGATAAATAGTCGGCGACGCCGCCGCCGAGCGACTGCCACGTGGCGTCCGACACGTCGCCGATACCTGCGAGATACGAGTCATACAACACTAATAAAAAATCGTATACATAGTATTTTTTATGACCAAAGGTAAGACTATTAGGTCGAATGGCCATTCAGTCAGGTACTTTTCTAGACAGTGTTATCTCTGAAAGAGATATATTAATTTGAACCATATAGATAAGGCGGTAAAACTTCGAAAACGGGCTCGTTTACTGTCGCTCAAAACGGAACCCATCCTCCTGATGGTAGCCAACCGCGCTGCATAAAAAGAAAAAGCTAAGGTTAAACCCTTTGATCACCAAATAAGTCAATTGGCGCACGAGGGTACAGCAAGAGGGCAAGTAGAGTAACTCACTGATGAACTCGGCGGGCACGGGCTGGCGCGCCTCCTGCTTGATGGCGCCTCCCGGGGCTCGTGCAGCACCACCAGCCGCCTGAAGGAAGGCGGTAGAGGCAAGTAGAGTACTCACTGATGAACTCGGCGGGCACGGGCTGGCGCGCCTCCTGCTTGATGGCGCCTCCCGGAGCTCGTGCAGCACCACCAGCCGCCTGAAGGAAGGCGGTAGAGGCAAGTAGAGTACTCACTGATGACCTCGGCGGGCACGGGCTGGCGCGCCTCCTGCTTGATGGCGCCTCCCGGGGCTCGTGCAGCACCACCAGCCGCCTGAAGGAAGGCGGTAGAGGCAAGTAGAGTACTCACTGATGAACTCGGCGGGCACGGGCTGGCGCGCCTCCTGCTTGATGGCGCCTCCCGGGGCTCGTGCAGCACCACCAGCCGCCTGAAGGAAGGCGGTAGAGGCAAGTAGAGTACTCACTGATGACCTCGGCGGGCACGGGCTGGCGCGCCTCCTGCTTGATGGCGCCTCCCGGGGCTCGTGCAGCACCACCAGCCGCCTGAAGGAAGGCGGTAGAGGCAAGTAGAGTACTCACTGATGAACTCGGCGGGCACGGGCTGGCGCGCCTCCTGCTTGATGGCGCCTCCCGGGGCTCGTGCAGCACCACCAGCCGCCTGAAGGAAGGCGGTAGAGGCAAGTAGAGTACTCACTGATGAACTCGGCGGGCACGGGCTGGCGCGCCTCCTGCTTGATGGCGCCTCCCGGGGCTCGTGCAGCACCACCAGCCGCCTGAAGGAAGGCGGTAGAGGCAAGTAGAGTACTCACTGATGACCTCGGCGGGCACGGGCTGGCGCGCCTCCTGCTTGATGGCGCCTCCCGGGGCTCGTGCAGCACCACCAGCCGCCTGAAGGAAGGCGGTAGAGGCAAGTAGAGTACTCACTGATGAACTCGGCGGGCACGGGCTGGCGCGCCTCCTGCTTGATGGCGCCTCCCGGGGCTCGTGCAGCACCACCAGCCGCCTGAAGGAAGGCGGTAGAGGCAAGTAGAGTACTCACTGATGAACTCGGCGGGCACGGGCTGGCGCGCCTCCTGCTTGATGGCGCCTCCCGGGGCTCGTGCAGCACCACCAGCCGCCTGAAGGAAGGCGGTAGAGGCAAGTAGAGTACTCACTGATGACCTCGGCGGGCACGGGCTGGCGCGCCTCCTGCTTGATGGCGCCTCCCGGGGCTCGTGCAGCACCACCAGCCGCCTGAAGGAAGGCGGTAGAGGCAAGTAGAGTACTCACTGATGAACTCGGCGGGCACGGGCTGGCGCGCCTCCTGCTTGATGGCGCCTCCCGGGGCTCGTGCAGCACCACCAGCCGCCTGAAGGAAGGAAGTAGAGGCAAGTAGAGTAACTCACTGATGAACTCGGCGGGCACGGGCTGGCGCGCCTCCTGCTTGATGGCGCGCGCGAGCGCGGCCGCCTCCCGGGGCTCGTGCAGCACCACCAGCAGCTGCTGCGGGCCCTGCTGCAGTGGCGCCCCCGTCACTGTTGAAGTCATCAATTATTGCATGCTAACCCTCCTCCTTAAATACTCCTCATAAATCTAAACAAAAGCCTAATAAATGTCAACGTGACAAATAAAAATAAACTTTACGCAACGTGAACATCTGTAGGCTTGCGATGTGATGTGTGTAGTAACGTGATGACCATTGTTTTCTGAATGTTAAAATAAGTAAACACTGACCTGTGATTGTCTCCTGTTGCTGCATCATAGTAGCCATGATGTCTTCTTCGCGATACTCTCGTTTCTCCTTCGGCTCCTGCACGTACGTCTGTCCGTACGACACGTTGCCTAAGTTCACTGTGGAAGATGATATTGTCTGGTACTTCACTCCGCTGTTCACTGGAACAAGGAATTTAACACTAAATAGGTCTCTCAGCGTTTATCCCGGTTGCATACTTAGCTAAATAAGTACTGCTTCGGAGACCAGGGTCCGTATTTCAATTTTTTCCCCACCGCTTCGTCTCAGCATGCTCTTTTATGAGACCATCTTCCCACCACTACCCACCAAACTTCTCCGCCATCCTCTTTTCTAAATCTAATATAAAATCTAAAGGGGTATGTTGGGGTATCTTCAGAGAGTCTTAAAGGCGCAGCTTTGCGTTGAAACAAGCTCTTCGTAAAAATTACCCCTCTATAGCTCCTTATATAAGACTTTAATTTGACTTCTACCTAAGTACCAAGTAATAGACTTTTTCTAAGCTAGAACTGCACAATTTGGAAAGCCACAGTGTGGAGTGGAAAAGCCACCATAAAGGTAGACGAAATCTATCGGTGAACTAACCAGTGTGTATGGGCGCTATCCCCGCCAGGGTGACGGCGCCAGCAGGCGCGCTGCTCACCACCACCATCTCCGCCTGTCGGAACTTCACGTCCACCGCCGGGACCACCATCTCTGCCTGTCTGAACTTGACGTCGACTGCCGGCGTCACGAACTGGACATTTCCCTGTTAATAAATTTTATGTGTAAGTAGTTAGGAAGTGTAATAACCGTACCTAAACCGATTTATAAACAAATACGGATTAAAATAGGTGCTTAATATCTATTAAGTAGGCAAAAGACCAGAGTAGTTGACGCTCCCACACAAGCTTTATTCCCAAAATGGCGCCAGGCTAGCCACATATCACGCTATACTGACAAAAAAAGGGTGGACCATTGAAACAACCAAATGGAGAGGACCACCAGGGGAGCGGTGGTCTGGCCGGTCGCAGCAACGTTGGGCTGACGACCTAACCCAGCTACGGGAAAGCAATGCATGGCAATAGCTTTGAACAGAAGCAAATGGATTGAGTTGGAGGAGGCCATCAGACCCAAAGAGCGGTCCACAACTAAGCAAAGGAAATAAACTTAGTGTGAATAAATGGCTTTTATTTTATATTATTATTTATAATCAAGGGATGATAGATAGACGATAGATAGACGGGATGAGAGATAGATATATAGGGATGACTAGATATTTAGGAGAGAAATATCGCTGGACATGTTTCAATCCGTTACGGGGATCCTTAACCGGAGCAGCGTCAACGACAAAAGGCTACCGACGCTGCTCCCAGCAAGAGCCGTGTGGGTAGAGCTCTACTGTCAGACACCGTCGGGCACTGGCTGGAGATGTTGCTCCGATCCTCGTAATGTATAGAAAAATATCGAGCAATATTTCTGAAGATGCATAATATGTACTTAAAATACGAAATAATGAAGTGTTTATGCACCTGGTATCTCTCCTGCACGATGGTGCTCGTCATGACCGAACTTAGCGGTGAACTGCTGCATGGAGATGGCACTGTCAGAATAATATGCTGCTGAATGAGAGCTGATGAGTGAAGCCTCACCTGGTATCTCTCCTGGATGGTGCTGGTGCCCTCGTACCCGAACTTGGCGGCGAAGTGCTGGATTGTGGGGATAGCCGCCGCCGTCGGGATGTGTCCGGTAAACGGCGTGAAATTCATTTTGTTTCACTGCAATTATTCATCGTGGTTTATTTTCTTCTGGGCGAGGGACACTCAAGTATAAGTGATTTTGTAAATGATTTTATTTTGAAATTAATATCAACTATGTACCTAGTCTTTCCGCCCCTACCTATGAAAAATTTCCCCTACATGAATGTATATGCTCTGTAGCGATAAGGCCGCCTGTTGTTTACGTCTATCTTCATGTTTTTTATGTGTTTTCATGTAATTTTTTTGTTTCAGAGGTTGTGCAATAAAGATGATTTGTATTGTATATGCTAGAAAACCCATTGTATCCTTACAACCGTAGCTTTAGTTATGAGTAAATTAAAAAAATGTATGTTAGTGTACATTTATGCGCATACGTAACGAACACATTCGTGGCAGCCTTGGAATTCGTGACGTAGCGGATAAGCTGCAGGAAAGTCGCCTCCGATGGTATGGCCATATAAGCCGCAGACCAGTAGACTACGTCGGAAATAGATGCCTCAACCTCACTGTCCAAGGCCCTAGTTCACGCGGCCGCGGTAGGCCTAAGAAGCGCTGGCTGGAGGTCGTGAGAGCGGACATGGTGGAGAGCAATCTCACATCTGAGGATGCCGAAGATCGGGCAAAGTGGAGAAGATTAAGTAGGAGAGCGGACCCTGGCGCTAGGCCGGGAAAACGCTAGGTTGAAGAAGAAGATGTTAGTGTACATTTAAAAAGGCCTTCTCTCGGATCGGGTAGGTACCCATTACATACCTACTAAAACTTCGATATATCGATTCGAAAATACTATAAATAGGCCTAGGCATAAGAAGTTCAGAATAAAGAAAGCACCTCTTCCTTATTAAGTTATGAGTTGCATTTGTTGCGAAATGTAATTAATAAACATATCGCGAATAATGTATTTGACCGGTATTAGTAATCTGTCAAGTCCAGACCAAAAAGCGACTGGTAAATATCAAATGATATTTCGTACATAAGTTCCGAAAAAGTCATTGGTAGGTACGAGCCGAGGTTTGAACCCGCGACCTCCGGATTGAAAGTCGCACGCCTTTATCGCTAGGCCACCGGTATAAAAGATCAAATATTACTCGTAATACCTAAGTTACCCTAAGTAAAATGTTGACGACCCTATAGTAGTGTGACCCTGCCTATGAAGCCGGTGGTCCTGGGTTTGAATCCCGGTTGGGCATTTATATGTTTTTTTTTTTTTGCGGATTTTTTATTTTATTTCCACACATACAATTATCATTACAGGCGGAACCCAATGCAATAATGTAGTAATAAGTTAAATATACAAACAGACAAAAATCAAGTACCTATATCTAACAACTAAATTGTGTGAAGAGCACAGATATTTGTTCCTGCGTCATGGATATTTTTTTATGTATTTAAGTATTTGTATATTATGTCGTTGTCAGAACTACCCACAACTAGTGTTGGTTAAGAATCGAGTCTTTTGAGTCCTCTGCATTAAGACTCGACTCAGTTTTTTTGACTCTTATAATTAAGAGGAAACTAGAGTTCTTTTCGACTTATTAGAGTCCCGAGTCTTTTGTAGAGTCTTGAGTCTTTTGTAGAACTTGTATTATTTTTACAAATAATTTCGAAATGCGTTGTCTTTATGTATAATTCATGGATGTACATAACATAAATCATACAATAACGCCTATTTCCTTCACTGTAGTTTAGGTAAAACCTATAAAATTTTTGACTGAGTCTTTATTCGGAGACTCGAGTCATTTTGAGTTGCGCTTAAAAAGCCTCAATAAAGGACTCGACTCGGGACTTAAAAGACTCAGAAGTTTTTTAAGCTCTGAGTCTCGTAAAAACGAGTCGAGTTCTTCAATTTAGACTTAAAAGACTTGAGTTCCTACCAACACTACCCACAACACAAGCCTTCTTGGCTTACCGAGGACTTAGTCAATTGTAAGAATGTCCCTATAATATTTATATTTATTAATTTAAAATAATAAAGGTGAGGGGGAGGGCAGCAAGCCTCAAGCTACTATATAGGGTCGCAGCCACAGAATGTAATTAGCTGCATCCTAATATTGCGCGCCGTGTCTGCAACGTTTGACCCTTGTTAATTTACGTAATATCAGATACCTATATCATTCCCCCGTTATGGTGTCGGAGATTCATATTGACCGAAATACTTCGCTGCAAAATCAAGTTATTCAAAACAAGACCATTCCACACGGCGATCTCGTGAGCCAAGTAAAGGTAGCTGCATTCGTTCATAATTATTGTTACGCGTGGTGTGAGGTCGAGGAAACCATGGGGGTGCTCACACCCTGCCATATTGCCTCACCCCAATGGCTACATTTCTATCGCTCTATTTTTACCGGCCCTCCCACACCACTCGCTTTAAATTCCCCATTCCGTCACTCTACGTTTAGAAATTTACATTTTAAGGGTTTATATGCTAATTCTTACCTGTTCTGCGGGTCTGAGTTGAGTTTTCATGATGTTTTTCGAGTCGGTGTTGCTGAAATACGGTGGTGTATTAAAATGGCGGGGTGCGCAGCGCGCTGCGCGGCGGCGCGCGCATTGTGACTTGTTGAGGGCGAGGGTGCGCTGTACGGACTCGTGGTATGGGTCATGGGTTGCTTATTAACTTACTAGCGACTTTTACCACCTTTTTTAACACGTGTTTACTCGTAGAAATAATCAGTTTGTTGTTTAAGGCCCCATAGGTTCAGGTTCTCACTCTCACTCGGGTCCGCGGATAATGTTTTTGAATTTTAATTTGTTGTAAGTTTGAAAAAGAAAAAAGTAATCGCTGTTCCATCAAAAATAAAACTGCGCATTGTTAGAAGCAATTATCATATTTTTAGATTTTGTGTATAGATAGATACAAATACAAATCTTTAGTGTTTTAGACCTATTTTGTTCGTTTGTTTTAGACATACCTACAAAGAGTAAAGTATGTAAATTAGGTACATACCTATTCGTGATTATTTCTAGACGAAAAATCGGGATTCGAATCGCTGAAGTCCCCACAGAATGTCCTCAAGATTGCTGTTTAAGTTTTTGAAGTTTTGAAGTCCATATTAAGCATTTCTTTTAAAAACGGTACCAGTTTTCAAAAACTCCACTCTCTAAACCAACAGCATCTTAAGTAGTTGCTAAACTCGAGAATACTAAATAATATATTGACCGCACCAGCTCGTGAAGGCTCTCTTTATTCTTGAAAAACTGATGAGAAAGTTGCATGTTATCCACAAGAGTAGCAAATAAAAAATGATTTACAGTTAAGTACTATTTTTCTCGCGTTGGTGTGGTGAAATATTTTGTTTCACTCGATGGCAAAGTTTGTTTAACCCACGTGCACACGTGCATCTGGGGAAGTAGCTCCACCTTACAGAAAACCGCAGCCAAATAACACCACACCCTACTCATAGTGTTGTGCTCTTGCCGGTGAGTAAGGTTGCCAGACCTCAACGAGGGGAGGGGGGGTTAAGGGTCGGCAGCGCGCATGTAACTCCTCTGGAGTTGCAGGCGTACATAGGCTACGGAGACTGCTTACAATCAGGCGGGCCGTATGCTTGTTTGCCACCGACGTAGTATAAAAAAAACCCTATCTATGCTCAAGATTCCACACATTTTACTCCAGTCTGCTCAGTCCGTTGCCTCCGTTTCCAGTCATTACCCTTATTGAGTGGAGAGCGGGCATTATACCCTGCATGGCCATCAGCAACAAAAAAAAAACATCATCTGGTTCGAAGAACCAATTTGTTTCTATTGGGACCGTGCGAAGTGCATGGTGGGGGTGGGGGTGGGCGATCCCAGCGCATAAGGTGGTAAAAATTAGAACTAACTGCGGATAGCGTCTTTAACATTTCATACAAGTTATATGGCTCGAAATAAAACTTTAATTTACAATTACTCCTGAAATATTAATTTAAATTGTATGGTGTAAGGGACCATTGTAATTGTATGAATGCTTAACATAACTAACGTATTTAATATGATAATTATTAATACTGTATCCGTGTAAATAGCTTTTCAAATGCCACATACTTTGTGATATTTTTCTAGAAGTTAACATTCTCTTATTTTAGGGGCACACATTTTACCACTTTGGAAGTGTCTCTCGCGCTAACTATTCAGTTTAGAAAATCTATCTATCCATAGAAACCCCACACGTATAAGTATGATAAAAAAAAATGTTGAGTTTCAGTTTTAAGTATGGGGAACCCCCAAAATTTATTGTTTTTTTTTTCTGTTTTTGTGTGAAAATCTTAATGCGGTTCACAGAATACATCTACTTACCAAGTTTCAACAGTATATTTCTTATAGTTTCGGAAAAAAGTGGCCGACATACGGACGGACAGACAGACAGACATGACGAATGCATAAAGGTTCCGTTTTTTGCCATTTGGCTTGCAGGCTTGGCAGTGCACTTAAACAACCCGTATAACATATCAAGGCGTGTGGGGCATGAAATATACTTACTTTATATCAAATCAATGGCTGCGAAAAGGTTAACCTATAAATGTTTTAAATCCAACTTCAAATGAGTTTCTAGTGTTGCTACACATTGGGCCAGTAGAGTAAAACTAATGTGGGCGGGAAGAACATCTCATAAATGAAATATAATGGTAAAAATCTGTGATTTTATTGTAATCATTTTGATGTTGTCTTATCAATAAATATTTTCATACAAAAGTTTACATTAAACTCCCAACGGAAGCACTTATTCTACTCTTATATTTATAATACTTGCAACTAATTTCAACTACAGTAAAAAAATAAACTAGCCAATATCTATGGACAAAATACATTTTTTGAGAAAAAAACTAGTTCATGCGAATAAATTCACATTCGCATATAACCAGGACTCATGTTTGATTTAAAGAAGTTTCTCTGTCGATTTTACGTGATGCATCCGTCCTTGTATGCAACACACATAACGTCATGTCCTTATACTAAATGGAAAGTCAGATACAAACATAGCACCTGGACAATATGTATGTACAATTGTACGTACACGTGGCCCAACTGAGGAACACAGTCATTCGTTAGGTTTCGTTGTCGTGTGTTACTATAAATATTTAAAACGAATATTTCTTGATATTTCTATTCGACTTTGAGAAACAGGATCTAAATTTTGAACATTTAATAAAAAATTATTTATTTGACTCTGCTATTCTGACAACATATACGCGTCATATATACATTTTAAATGTATTTACACACCGCATAGGCAGTTCTCGCTCTAACAAATAACTCCGTCCCTCAGTTGCGTCCTCAGCTACCAATATACGCTTACGCTAAAAAACATTTACACCTACATTAAAGCTGACTTTGTTAATATCGTACGGAGAACAGCGAAACTTATTAACATTAAACAAAAAAAAATCGAAAGGTTTTTTGAGAAAGATGTGTCCACACCATATTTGCCATGCACTTACAAACCATAAATGAACTTTTGAGATACATATTTCAAAATAAGATAAAAAAATGTAGATAAACATTTTAAGCCTTGTTAAACTAAAATTATATTATAATCCCTAACCAACCTGAATAGTGATTGGGACCAAAAAATTTACTGTCGATATTAACAGTACGTCGGGACTGGCAGTCGTGGTTTAATATCACAGTAGGAATGATATTTACAATGACCGATGCGGCTGGCGACATTCCCAATATAAATTTACAAATGATAATTGTTTTACATGTTCCCGGTCTCCATAAAAAAGAGATTAGACAATCATTTCAATATGTTGAATGCTAGAATGCATTATTTGAATGTATGTATGGAACATAGAATAAAAATATTGGCATTTAACAGAGTAAGTATATCCTTAAATACCAGTCGAAGTTTTGATTTAAATTAAGGGAAACGTGTTAAACATGAAAACAATTAAGTGCTGGCGTAAATAACCAATATGATTGAGCACCGAAAATATACAACATCTATCTTGTCAAAAAAAACATTAATACAAGAATTGAGATACGAAATGCCAAAGAAATCGGTATAAGTCACCAGCCATTCAAAACTCACGCATTATAGTTCAAATTTAAATTATGTTTTTTTACAAAAATAATCTCTTAAACTAAAACACGCGACTTAACCTCCTAATGGCATAGAACTGAGAATATTGATATGTTGTCAGTTTCACAATCTTTGTTTAGAGAAAGACGCGTATATTTACAAAAATATCACAACTACATTGTCATATTCTGCGTCGTTTTTGGAAATATAAGCCTCAAATCGTGGAAGTTGATCATTTCATTATGTTCAGTTTGTGCGAGTATTGTCATGTTACAATATTGAGCTAGAGTCATATCACCTTGTCATGCAATTACAATATGTCAACTCCATTAAAGTACAACATGAACTGTCATATTGAGAAACATTATCTTTAAGCATTCAATTAGGTTCTTATTTCATAAAATATTTTCTCAGGATATTATTTTGGTATGTAATGTAAAACATGTGAAAAGTCCAGGAAATAAAGGAGTCCCTAGTCAGTACCTACATATGAATATAGCGTGTACTTCTTTTACTCAAATTCGTTCGTGTTTTACAATATCAACATCCGTTCAAAAAACGTTACTTTTTGCATTTGTACCACAAACAACTATAGTCACCTTTATTTCCCTGGAGTTTTCATGTAACCAATAATGTGATGTCAATATAATATTACAATGACGATATGTTGTATGTTCCATTGAGAACTCGTCATCATCGCATTCAGAAAACTAATGAAGTATCAAAAAAAAATGAATTATTTTATTCGAGAATACTAAAAAACATGATTGGATGATCTTATATATCTAATGATTTTATGATTTACCAGCATCATAATACAAATGTTTATAAATATTTATATTTTTCGATCGATCAAATAGGAACCATTTTCACCGCCATCGTACAAAGACGAAAATTATAAACGGTAAAGAAAGTTCATACTTCTTTTGTACAGTTTGTATTCTAAGTGACTAAAGTAAACATATTTAATAATTCAGACAGTTTTTATGGAATATACAAATGAGATTAAGTAGAACTATAAAAATAAACTATCTGATCGATCGAGATGTATAAGATACAAAAGTGTAAAATTGGTGTCATGTAAAAATTTCATACTGATTCACAGACATGTCAAGTAAAATTAATTTATCCTAAGTTCTAATTTAACACATTCACTGCCAGTAACGCATATATGCGTTCACCGTTATAAAAAATCACGCCCCCTGGCAGTGACTTCGTTAAATATAAAGGCAATCTCATTGCGACGGGCGCCTCACCCTGTGACCGAATTTCCATATATACGAATAGGTACGAAACATAACTTCGCCGCAGTCAAATAACTACCATTTGCGGCTACCACCGTCAAATATCTGGTGAAAGTGTTGAACAATTTATGTGCGTCTATATAAGTTTTAATTTTGGCAAACACGAGCTTAAAAATAACACAGGTCGTATTTGTTTACAATATGTGGAGCGAGTACTGCGTGTCTGAGTATCTATTCAGTTAAGCTGCCCGACAGTCTTGATAAGTTTATGTAAATAGCCATACACAATAGTGTATCTAAATTTCGATGACACCGCTCGTCTCTACGGTTGTTAGCAGATCACGATCGGTGGTCAATTTTCGGCCCAGGCTAGCGATACATTTTATCTGTTGCCATTTTATCTGTTATCAATATCATAATAGCAATCTGCGCAAGTGCGTATAAACACTGTGTTACCCGATTTTCGAAGACAGCAGCCGTTCGCCTGTTCCATTATGTTCGGGTGGTTGCTTCATTAACATCAGACAGGCGGCGTGGGTGTTACCTGTATGTGGTGGTCTTTAATATAGTTCATTGCGTACGCTCATCTCGTCCATTATGTTCGGGGTTGCCTCAGTAGTGTGGTGGGTGTTAAGCAGATATTACACTAAACGGTATTCAGGCACCCGAATCCTAACTAAGGGTGGTGTAATAAGAGTTAGAAAGTAAGGGTCCCTAACTTGCTCCCTGACCGCCCTTACGATCGAGTAGTGTAATAATACTTAGGGCAGTTAGGGAACTCAGTCGTCGCGCGGCTAGCGTGGAGTGAGCATGTGCAGGTAGTGATAGTGAGTGATTCGTGCGACCCCGGTCGCCATTTTGATTAGACGCCATGTCTACGTAAGAAAAAGAAGTTTTATTATACATATAAAGCCACGGCAATCATTGTTTTTTTTTTAATGGTTTAGATAAAACAGGCGCCATAATACGTCTCTATCCGCGCGCGTTCGAATGCAGACTAAACACAGAGAGTGAGGGAGCCGGTATTCAGTGCAGTGTAATAAATCGACGTCCTTGCAAGGGGCCACGCCCTCCTAACTACCGGGCCCTGAATACCGTGTAGTGTAATATCTGCTTTAGCCTGTCGGTGTCGGTCACTACTATAATCCATTGTGTACGCTCACCTAAACCATTATGTTCGGGGAGCTGCCTTAGTACGCTCGCCTAGGCCATTATGTCGGGGGCGGTGTCACCCGGCGGTGTCGGTCACGAGTGCTCGTGCTCGTGCTCGTGCTCGTGCTGGTGCGCAGCGCGCGTGTCGGCGGCGGCCCGCGCCTGCAGCGCCGACACGACGTGCTGCGGGATGTTGATCTGCACCGGCTGCATGTTCGAGCTCGTGGGCACCTGCCGACATCGATATTTTTACTTCAGTTTCTTTAGTGGTAAAAAATATTTTACAGTACATATGGGGCTACTTTATAGCACTAGTGCGAGAAGTAGCATATTACGTTACTGTGTCGAACATTTAAAGGGCCATATGTACTGTAAAACGTTGTACGATACATGTGCGAATAGGTAATTCGCACTTGTATCGTAATGTACTATACAGGTCACACCCGTACATTTTACTAATTAAACAGTTAAATAGCTATGAAACTGCTTCCACATTAAAGATTAAGATTTGACTACAATTGTCCGTCCACACTTACAAAATCGAATCGGATGGTACAAGTTCTAATTAACCAATTTTAGATTGTTTTTTTATTATTTTTCCTACTCCTCTGCTGTTATCTGTCATTTATGCATTCCTTAACACGAATATAAGAACATACATAAAAGGTTTCAAGAAAAGTCTATATTGTCTATTCCTCATAAAAGCTCTTGTGCTTTTAATCGCTATAACGTTACTGCGATTAATGGCTACCAACCTAACAAAACCAAAACGAATACAGTTTTAAACTAAGTGCATTGCTGCCAACTTACAAAATATTCATTTGGTTGCATAGTAAAATTAATAACTTCATAAGTCAGAAACACGCATGTGACACCCGTAATATAGCAACACCCATAGACTACGAAGACCGCTTAGCGTTGCTTGTTAGTCTCCGTAGGCTACGGTGGCCAAAATTGAGAAAAAACTGTCCAAAAATTTAATTTAGCAAGTAGCAAGTACCAGGGCCTCATGAGTTACGAGGTGTCTCTGGCCGGCCGGCCGCGGCCCGGGGCGGGCCGGGCGCGTAACAAGATATGCTCGCGCGTTTTGGCTATATACCTACTTTTGCTTTGTTTACCTAAATTAAGATTTATTTTTGTTGACTCGTAGGAAAAATATTGTATGCAACGTTGTATAAGTAGGTCAAAAAATGCTCGTGGCGTATTCCTTTACAATCTTCGGCTCCGGCTCACATTGTAACTCACGCCACTCGCCTTTTTTGACCCTTCTTATACAACTGTTGCATAATAGTACATTACGATACAAGTGCGAAAAATAGGAAATTCGAAACGAGTGGCGATAAATTAAAACACGACCGAAGGGAGTGTTTTAAATCGACACGAGTTGCGAATTATCTATTCGCACATGTATCGTACAACGTTTTACAGTACATATGGCCCTTTAAATGTTCGACACAGTAACGTAATATGCTACTTCTCGCACTAGTGCTATAAAGTAGCCCCATATGTACTGTAAAATACTATAAAATTACCTTCGTGAGCTTTACCAGGTCGTCGTGTCAAAATGGATATGACATAACAGACAAAGGCAATTTGATTTCCAATCTAGTGGAATAGTACGAAAAATCATTTCGTGTGAAAAGGGTATTATTAAAACTAAACGAATAATAATAAAATCCGTAAGTCAATACGAAGTAACGTAGTGTTTTTTCAAACCAGCTATAGCTATATAAAATTGTAAAATACGTACATGCATGCCCTAACTAATTTGTGGTCCCTGTGAAGTGCATATTCCAAAATGCTAGACCTGTCAAATTAGGTAACCAATAATATAATTTTGAATAGGCTGATAATACATTAATGACGATGATAATGGAAATATGTGTTTCCAGACAGTATATAATGGAGGATTTCTTAATTTTGACAATAAATATAAGAAGTTCGCGAACATAACAGAGCATATTTTAGAATTTGTGCAATATTGTTAAGCAAAGCAATATTTTCTTAATGACGATAAAACTGACTTAATTCGAGACAATTTTCCATTTTGATCAGTTTTCGGACTAAATGATACTTCCAGTTGATGTACAAAGTTGATTTTTATGATCTATTCCAATCGACTAGGTGAAAATCTTTGTAAATAATATTAGCAAAGATTCATTCATTGAATCATCAATGTGTGAAGTGTTTTAATTTTGGTCAGTCAGAATTATACGGAGCCGGTTATCGCTTTATTTAACGTTAGCGTTAGTAATTATTTATTCTGAAGTTGTACAATAAAGAGGATTTGTATTGTATTATTAGCTATATATATTAGGTCATTACCTATGAAATTGGCGTTTTGTATGGAGAACTTTAACGAAATTAGATTTATCATACAATGAATTTTGTGATGGCGTTTTCAAACCAAACAAATTTTTGCCAGTAATCTGAGACATTTTTAAGGCACATTTTCTCTCATTTTTTTTTTTTAATCTGTCCCGTCAGAAAAATATAAGTCATTTCAATACTCGAGCCGGCAGCACACGAAAAGAGCTGTTTTCAGGGCGGTATTCTGAATACATAAAACAATAAAAGTAGCAAATAATTGTATGTAAAATCGTTGTTATGTAGCGCACTAATGAAATTAAAAAATACTTCGAAGTAACTATTAAAATAAATAAACTATGACATGACTAATACTTATGAACAAAAACGCAAATTTCAAAGGTAAAGACCCAATATATATACTTATATTTTTTTTTATGTGGAGGGAGAGTGTAGTAAACCGACTTCAGTGTGCTGCAACGATGCCTCTACCAGCATTATTAGTCCGGGTAGTCAAATTATTAAAGAATCGGGCCGCATAAAAACAATTGCATACGGTCACCACATCCTCAGGTATATGAGTTACGAGGGAAGAACTCCAAGTGTTGAGATTATGTACTCACGTGTATCGTGATCTCGGGCAGGACGGAGTTGTTGCCGGGGGAGGGCGCGGGGGAGGGCGCGGGGGCGGCGCCGGCCGCGGCCACGCCCCCCGCCCCGCCCTCGGCCGCGTCGTCGCGCAGGCGCTTGCTCTCGTGCGAGCGCATGTGCTTGCGCAGGTGGTCCTTGCGGTAAAAACCTGAGAAACACACGTATCGACAATTAGATTACCCATTTTAATGTGAAAATCCAACTTAGCTCTTCAATATATTAAAAACGACGCACTCACATATTTTAAGTCGAAAAACGCTGGACATCTTCAACTACATTTTTTTTTTAAACAATAAACCGTACTCTACTTCAGTCCAAAACGTGTGCAACTAGAACTTTTCCAGTGAACCGTGCCCAAGCCACATTTTTCCTCGCACTACAACTACTTTACCTATTAAACTATATATCAGTCTCAAGCCGCCATTTAATTTGACAATTTAATTGCTTTCTTTTATAAATGACATTACTACATTTTTGTGACATAACACGCCTGTTCGAGTGTAAGAATAAATAAATATTATAGGACATTATTACACAAATTGACTAAGTCCCACAGTAAGCTCAATAAGGCTTGTGTTGAGGGTACTTAGACAACGATATATATAATATATAAATAATTATAAATACTTAAATACATATAAAACACCCATGACTCGGGAACAAATATCCATGCTCATCACACGAATAAATGCCCTTACCAGGATTTGAACCCGGGACCATCGGCTTCATAGGCAGGGTTACTACCACTAGCCACGAGGCCGGACCGGTCGTCAATGAAGTAAGGAGCATACCTTTCCCGCACTCGGGGCAGACCTCGGTCTTGACGCCGGAGTGTATGACGGCGTGCAGGTTGAGGTGCTCGCGCCGCTTGAAGCCCTTGCGGCACACGCCGCACACGTACGGCCGCTCGGGGTTGTGCCCGAGCTTGTGCCGCTCCAAGTGCTCCTTACGTTTTAAACTGTCAACAAAAAATATTGCACAATACAGAGGTCGGCAAATCTATGAAAAGAAAAGTCACGCAATAGAAATCATTAATATCACAGAATAAATTTGAAATAGAGGTGGACTGTCAAAGAAAATATATCAATAAGGTAATTACGTAAATTTTGACAACCCTAAACAGCCGTAAGGCTATCCCTCATGAATCATACGAATCACCGTCTAATTTCGATTTTGTAGGAAGTTTGCTTTCTGTACGGTAGTATTATCAAAGAGAATTTGAAATAAAGGTGATTGTCAAAGAAAATTTTGTAGCCACAGTAGATTTACTGCCATCTTTCGACACATGATTAAAACTTTGAGAACGCCATTTGACTTTGATCCTTATTCTTTCGATGATACGTGTTACATATCAAAAAGTGGCGCCATCTAATAGTTCAAAGGCCAAAGGTATGACGGCATCGTTTCGAGCGATGGCGCCACAACCTTTATAACCTATGCCCGGTAAGATGGCGCCACTTTTTGTTATTTAACAAATGTCAGTGAAAAAACAAGGATCAAAGTCAAATGGCGTTCTAAAAGTTTTAATCATGCGTCGAAAGATGTCAGTAAATCTACTGTGGCTACAAAATTTCTTTGACAATCACCTTTATTTCAAATTCTCTTTGATAATACTACCGTACAGAAAGCAAACTTCCTACAAAACCGAAATTTGACGGTTATTCGTATGACTCATGAGGGATAGCCTTTCGGCTGTTTAGGGTTGTCAAAATTTAAGTGATTCTTATTGGGAGCGTGCATGAACTGTACAGTAGGAGCTGTCAGATTTTTGGCGCGAGGCGTAAATTTGATGTTTATTGTTCCGATGTAGCCCACAAGATGGCAGAACCTACTATGCACAAGAAAACACGTGACGTGAAAATGTACATGTTTATGGTTCTGATTCAAGCCACAAGATGGCAGGCCCTTCAACGCGCCCGAACGCTGCAGTTTCCCTCCACTGTGTTCACTGGTCTGAGCGGATAGAGAAGAATCGTGGAATATACGGGTACCAATATATTACAATACAGTATACATTCTATAACTCTTCTCTTACCTATGCAATATATGTTTTAAATATTAAATGGGAGACCGAGCCTTGCTCGGCAAACGTGTACTCGTAAAAATCAAAAATGCGCGTTTTCCCAGAGACACGATCTAGCTAGATCGACTTATCCCACACAGACTGCAGGTAGGAAATAGCGATTATGAATATGAGTGGGTCTCGGGGCTCACCCGGCGCCGCAGAGGCCGCAGATGAAGCGGCGCTCGATGTCGTGCACGGAGAGGTGCAGCTCGAGCTGCTCCTTGTCGGGGTAGGCGAGGTGGCAGCGCGGGCAGCAGTAGATGGGCGAGCCGTCCGCCGCGCTGGCGATCACCACCTGCCCCGGCTTGGGCCGCGCCGGCTTCGGCGCCTTCTTCTTGTACTTCTTCTTCTTCTTCGGCTGGATCGTCAGGGAGCCGTCTGGAAACACAGCACACTACATTATTGCAGAGACCGTGGAGTTTTCATTTTGGCAGACGACGCGAAGCGGAGTCCGACAAAGAATCCCTATTCCTACCGAGGCATATATAGTGCTGTATAAATATTATAGAGACATTCTTACACACATTGACTAAGTCCCACCGTAAGCTCAAAAAGGCTTGTTGTGGGTACTCAGACAACGATACACAATGTATTTGTCCACGTATAGTGGAGCCGTTAACCCCGTATAGTACGATGAATTTTATCGACAAATCACCCCCCATATCTATGTTATTCTCAACCATTTCACAAGTTACACGAGTCTAAACAAGACCTGTATGTGCGTCGAACTAAGTGGCTTTAATTCCAATTTTCCAAATGATAATTCGGGCGGCGCGGCGGGCAATGTTTCTTTGGAACTAAGCTGATGCTCATTACAGAAGGTCTGGTTTAGAGTCGTGTAACTTGTGAAGTGTTTTAATTAGGGCTATCATTTTGATGTCATCTTTTAGCTGATATCCTGTACTGTCTTTTAAGAATAAAAAAAGTACAGATCAACGACCTCGTTTTGTAAAAAAATTGAAAAAAAAGTAAATTTTTGAAGACAATTTTTACCTTCGTTATTAATTCTCCAGTAATTATGGAAAATTCTCTGTGACTTTTATGCTTCGAACTCACGGACTCACGGACCAGGAGGTGGACACTTCGAACGTCTACGAATCCCCTCAAAGAAATTGTTACCCTATTTCTGAATAAATAATTGCCCATTATGTTTTGAGTTTCATTTCAAGATTGTTCTGTTCGGAGATAAGGTGTCCGAGGGTGTATAGGTAGGGTTGCCATAATTATTCGGTATGGATACGGGACAATGGGAAAGTAATGGTTTATATACGTATTCTACAGCGGTATTGATACGGGACAAAAACGGGACGGGTAAACATACGGGACGCGACGCGATACGGTGGCAGTCCCGTGTATACGGGACGTATGGCAACCCCATAGGGTTACACCATACATATATAGGGTATGGTCGCTATGCGTTTAAAATTGTTTTATTGTTGCAATAAAACCGCAGTCAGGCACGTGCCCGAGATGAAAGTTATACAATGTACAGAGTTGGTCGCACCGCAGAACGTCAAGCTGATCAAATAGCTGAATCTGTCCATACCTTCTCCGACGACGGCCTCGGCCATGGGCTCCTTGTCCTGGTCCATGGGCAGCACCTCGATCTCCACGGTGGGCTCCTTCTTGCCGTCCGCCGGGTTGATGCGGAGGAACTGCTGCAGCGACACCGGCAGCGTTGGCTGCTGCAAATATAATCAAGGTTACAGAAATATACAACCAACATGGGTCCAAACTTCGCGAACCGAAAATCTCGGATCCAGATCCCTATTTTGAACTATCTCATACGGGTTGAATTCTCCAACTCTTCGTAAATTAATGTACAGTCTTTCAAGTCATTTTATTGTAAAGGAGTTCCCAAATATAGACACAAGATCTAAAGGCGTTCTGCACTAAGCAACAATACAAAAAAAGTTTTGTTTTTTAATTGATATTAACTCTGAAACTAGGCGAATTCTAGAAAAATTTATAGGACATTTTAATCTTTAAATATGATCAGGATATTATTCAAGGAAATTTAATATATGTCGAAAACTATACAAGATTTATCGAAAATCTTGATTGAGTAATCCAGTAAAGTAGTCGTGAAGTAATGTTACCTGCGGTTGGAACTGGTTGAGGTACTTGATGAGGTCCTGCTGCGTGCTGCTGATCTGCCACTGCATGTTCTCACTCGACTCCGTGCCCTGCGAGCTCTCCTGGCGAAATACATTCATTTTTAAACTTTGCATAGTGCTTTTAAATTATGCAAATATAACACAATAACATACAGAACATACTAAATGTAAACAAATATATACATACACGCAATATTTCACCATCAAAATAGCAATTTACTTGTTTTCCATACTTATTATTGACTATTATTAAGCTTTTATGATAATTAATTATACAAATCAATTAATTAAGATGTCTATTATTATAATGAATTTACAATGTATTTTAAAATTATGTAATGACAAGTTTAGTTTAGTTTATTATTTGTAAATAGTCACCACTAGTACCTATTAAGATTATTGCCATGCCCTAACAGGGTGGCATGTACCGACTATGTTATGTTTTAATACCATCCTATGTAGAAATGAACATGGACGCAATAAAATATATGAAATACTTCAAGACGGATTCAACTTGATCGTGATGTCACCTTATACGCGTTTTAGTGTAAAGACTGTCATTTCTGACTTTTATATTGCTTTAATGCAATGGGTCCCATATTAACATTTGATACTCTAAACAAACCAGACAGCAGTCTGTCTAATCTACCATTAATAAAAACTTGTGATCTAGTTTTCTTGTATAACGTCGTCGTTGGCGTTGTCATCGCACCCCTCCTTGATGACGATGTTGGTGATCCCTTGGTTGTTGTTGGTGATGGTGTTGTTGTTGTTGGTGATGGTGTTGTTGTTGTTGTTCAGTTTGGTATATCTGCTGTGATCATGTAAAGTGCAACTCACGTCTTCGTTGGCGTTGTCGTCGCACTCCTCCTTGATGACGATGTTGGTGACCCCTTGGTTGTTGTTGGTGATGGTGTTGTTGTTGTTGTTCAGTTTGGTATATCTGCTGTGATCATGTAAAGTGCAACTCACGTGATCATGTAAAGTGCAACTCCTTGATGACAATGTTGGCGACGCCTTGGTTGTTGTTAATGTGTTGTTGTTGTTGTTCAGTTTGGTATATCTGCTGTGATCATGTAAAGTGCAACTCACGTCGTCGTTGGCGTTGTCGTCGCACCTCTCCTTGTTGACGATGTTGGTGACCCCTTGGTTGTTGTTGGTGATGGTGTTGTTGTTCTTCAGTTTGGTATATCTGCTGTGATCATGTAAAGTTCAACTCACGTCGTCGTTAGCGTTGTCGTCGCACTCCTCCTTGATGACGATGTTGGTGACGCCTTGGTTGTTGTTGGTGATGGTGTTGTTGTTGTTCAGCTTAGTGTCCTCGGGACCGTTGATCACTATCTGCTGGTTCGGCGTTATGAACACCTGGAAAATGAATCGGTAAATATCTACTAACATTTTAGTAATAATAATCATAATCAATTTATTAATAATAAAAACTACAGGTCACAGTAATTGTCTATATCTATAGGAAAATATAAAACATAATTAACATTTATCAACACAACATTTTTTTATTATTATTATTATATATTTAAAAAAAATTATAAATTAACAAATTCGAGTTTTTAGCTAAAAAATTAAAACTTTTTTGTGATTTTTACTTAGCATTAAACTCTTATGTAATGTTATAAATATAAGCGTACTTTGAATGTGTATTTGTATGATTGACATTTCATTGACCAGGAACTAGGGTCATACAGCGGCAGTTCCATGTCCTCAATGCAGATTATTATGTATACTGTAGGTATCTTACAATCGCGCGTCACAAGTGACATTAGCTTTGTCACGTGGACAACAGTGTTCATCATATAAATGTTGTTCATGTCACTATATGATGTCACTGATGTTATATTAACTTATAAAAGAGCCCTTGAGGCCTACTTGAATTTTTTAATTTTGATGTCACAGCGTGTGTCAAGATTAAGTAGGAAAGCGGACCCTGGCGCTAGGCCGGGAAAACGCTAGGTTGAAGAAGATGTCAAACCACGGTTGCAATATTTTGTTGGAGAATGTTCTGTACCTGGTGTTGGATGGTCTGCTGGATCTGCTCCTTGTTGTCCTGCATCTGCTGGACCAGCTGCATGTCTTGCGGCAACGCCGCCAGCATCTGCAGCCCTGTCGACAACATCACATGTACATCTTTATTTACAAGCAACTTACAAGGACAATATGTATTAATAACATCTTCGTAATTAAAGGTACATGCTAAGAATGTATGGATTTAAACTTAGACAAACTTACAGTTAAAAAATAAGATTTTTTTTACATATACACGTAAACACTAGATTATATAACTTTTAAGAAAAAAAAAAGATTTGGTACAAGCTTTAATTGCTGACTGAATTTTAGTGTAGTAAGTTGTCAGACAGAAGTTGGCAGCGATTTTGGCAGTCCAGACAGTGCGTTATTTTGAACGTCAAACTTCTATAAAATTATGACGTTTACTTCAAACTTGCACAGGCGTACCGTTTTGTATATTCAAGCCGCTAGCGGCCGCTATAGATCTTAAAAGTGGTAACGTTTTTTTTATTTGTGGTCTGCCTCTGCACTCATGAAATGGTCATATAATAGCTTCCCATTCTAGATCTGTGTATACATACTAAAATTGAAGTAGGTAGCAACCGCAAGTGCGTATGGGGCCTTCGGGGTTAGACGAGGAGTGGATGCTCACCTTCAGGCAGCGAGTTGCCGAGCACCTGTATGCCCGCGTCGTTGTTGTCGGGCGAGTACGCCACCGTCAGCACCGCGCCGCCTGCAACAACCACAGACCCGTCATGTAGCTCCCTCTCGAATCTTAGCGTGTATCCCGGTTGCATCCTACACTAATGCTTCGAAGACCAGGGTCCGTTTCCTGCTTTTTCTCCCCCACATCCTCTTTTTATAAGACCATGGGCACGCGTGTGCCAGTGATCTTGCTAACGACACCTTCCAGCCATCATGTAACACCAAGCGATACCAATGGATCATGAAAGCAAACTTATTAAACGGAACCCTCATGGATTTGTGAACTGTCTCCATCACATATATATCGGAGAGCGGCCGAGGTGTTCACAGAAATCTGAGTCTCTATTATCAAGATGTTAAAGTGCATGTACAGGTATTTTTGAGCACCTTGGTCGCTCCAATATGTCTGAAATAACTGTACATGGCTCAGTTTCATTGGTCGATAACTCTGTCGATAAAAAGCGTAACTGATGCGTGTAACTGACTAGTGAAACTCAAGTTGATAGTTACAGCATGCGGGTGACTCCATGCAGGCAGTAAGGTGCTAAGGTGGTATAATGACTAGTGAAACTAATAATGGCAAGCGTTTTGGAAATCTCCCGCACCCCGCATACGGGCCCTATCGACCACTGAAAACAGTTCCCCAAACGCGGGCCTTATGGTATGCTTTATGGAAATCTCCCGCACCCCGCATGCGGGCCTTATCTAAATAGCAACGTTTCATATTTAAACAGCAACGCCACATAGAGCCGTATACCATAACTACTACTATTTAAATATTAAATTTAATGTAACTGCTGTATTAATTAGTCGGGTCCACACAGAGCGAGCATACGCCCGAGGCAATTTCCTCACGCACAAATCGGCCAGTGTAGACGTGTCTCGACCGAGGCGACGCATTCGTTGTCCTCACCCGAGCGCGCCGCCTCGGCAGAAGCACGTCTACACTGGCCGATTTGTGCGTGAGGTAATTGCCTCGCGCGTATGCTCGCTCTGTGTGGGCCCGGCTATTGACTAGGTAGGAAGTGCATGACAGTATGTGAATCGTACGCAGAGGGAATATGACATACAAGAACTGTTAAGTGACTAGCGTGACCCATAACCAGGGCCCGTACTTTTCATTCCGTTGACGCAAAAATGACGTAATTTAACATACAGGGAGTTGTTTTACAATACTACAAATTTAGATAAATTACTTATTGACGGGTATCAAAATAAATACTTGTTACGAGAATAACAGCTTGTTAAGCTGTTAAAAATCAAAAATATGTATTATTTAATAAATTAATAATCTATTATTTATTTGAGTGACAATAAGATGAAAGTCAGTTAGACGTTTCTGTACTGATTGTCAAGTATATGTACTTACCTCAAGATGATAAATGATTAATTATTACGAAAATACTAATTGGAATGATACTTTATGTAGTGTAACGTCATTTTTCTGTCAACGGCATGAAAAGTACGGGCCCTGCCCATAACCGTTAGGACTGTGCCGGTCATGCACGCAGCTATAAAGAACTAACCTACTACAGTACTTTCTTCAATATATAGTTCTTGCTTGAAATAAAAAGATGCCCGCATGCAATAGTAAACAGTAATAAAGAAATAAACTATCACTCGTGTATAACCATTGTATAATAAATAGTGCATCTAACCACGCAAATTTCTGAAGTTAGGTAAAGAACATATTCGTCCATCTTCTTATTTTTTTAAGTCAGTGTAGGTGACAACTAGAATCAGTGCTACTAAACAGAAGTGGTCATAATAAATATATTAAATATTATAGGAAATTATTACACAAATTGACTAAGTCCCACAGTAAGCTCAATAAGGCTTGTGTTGAGGGTACTTTAAACAACGATATATATAATAAAATAAATATTTATAAATACTTAAATACATAGAAAACATCCATGACTCAGGAACAAATATCCATGCTCATCACACGAATAAATGCCCTTACCAGGATTTGAACCCGGGACCATCAGCTTCGTAGGCAGGGTCACTACCCACAAGGCCAAACCGGTGCCATCTTATGAAAACAATGCTATTGTCTTTTTAAGCTTAGAATAAATTTAAATGTGGAAAAATTACTGTCTTGGGTGAGACTTGAACTCACGGCCTCTACGGTAGTCGCTAGAGCCCCTAGACCCATATGGTGAAAAAATTTACTGCCTATGGATGAGATCTTGGTGGCTCAGATGGCAGAGCGCTGTAGTATCGATCCAGATGCCGTGAGTTCAAGTCTCACCCAAGACAGTAATATTTCCACTCTTAAATTTATTCTAAGCTTATTAGCATCGTTCGCAGACGTTACTGCTTGTTAAAATTTAATTTTTAAGCTTATTTGATAAATTTTGTGAATAAAATAACCAGAAATAATTTAATACTAATTTTCATCCAGTACTTATTGTTTGATTTACAATAAATCAACACTACAAAGACGCAACAAAAGTTAAGTTGAATAGTAAATATAAGAAACTAATAATCCTTACAACAAATCCTTAGATATGACAGTGCATGGTAATATTGTGATAAGATATAAAATCAAGTGAAATAAGCTCAATCCGACTTACCACCGCATCTACTTACCTCTAAGAGCGACTACGGACATGGAAAATGTTGAATTAGTGCGGACACCATTCTTACATAGCAGTCTTTTAACTGTACTCCTAAGGATCTATGAGGGCTGCTACTTATGTATCCGAAAGCACAAAAAATAACAAACATCTATAGCTATAAATGGTTTTATTGCCTTATTATTGACGACCGGTTTGGCCTAGTGGGTAGTGACCCTGCCTGCGAAGCTGATGGTCCCGGGTTCAAATACTGGTAAGGGCATTTATTCGTGTGATGAGCATGGATATTTGTTCCTGAGTCATGGGTGTTTTCTATGTATTTAAGTATTTATAAATATTTATATATTATATATATCGTTGTCTAAGTTCCCTCAACACAAGCCTTATTGAGCTTACTGTGGGACTTAGTCAATTTGTGTAATAATGTCCTATAATATTTATTATTATTATTTATTGATTATTTATTCACCAATATAAATGATGCACTTCAGCATATGTTGAAACCACTTTTCATACCCCTTTTTGCATTTTGAACTTTAATTTATTCAAACCTTTGGGAATCAAACAGGCAAATACAACACACATAGTTAATCAGATTACACACAGTTTCCACTAATTATTAATAATAATTATGTTGCTCAGAAACTAACATTAATCTTTGTCATAGAAAACGTGCATTTTGTACGCAAAAACGGCTTTTCAGCGAGTTTATCTTTTTTTTAAACAAAATGTTCATATAATATCTTACAAATGGTCGTCATACTATTGCTAAGAGATGCCTCTATCTTGGGATATGTACAATGAGCATCTTGCATTATGAGTTCGCGCACAGCATCTATATTTTGTGGGATAACAGCTGATATTGAGCGTTTTTTTTTTTTTAATTCGTACGGATAAGCATATGATGACCTCAATTTAACTCACTAAAACATTGATATTGACTTACGCCCCAAAAGTGGAAAAAAGTTCATGCACTATTTTAGAGTTTACCCACGCCGAAAATCGTAATAAAATCATCGCACGTAAATTTTCACAAGTAAATCCGTTGAAGATGAAACAAGGAATTTTTAAGATGATGCTACAATGTAAAACCAATTGATAGATATATGAAACATACTGTAGCTTCCGAAGAGTTCAATTTTTATATGTTATATTGTCAGGTGACAAACAAAACTGACTAATTACTAAAAAAAATGAAACAAAAATCAACCTTATTTTAGTAGAAACATGGTTCTTTATGGCTATGAACTTGTGGTGGTAATTAGTGAGTTTTGCTTGTCACCTGACGATATACAAATATTTTAAATATAGTTCCAGTAAGTGGTCCAGATACACAAGTAGCAGCCCTCGGAACTAACTAGAATTGTTTTTGTCTGCGGTTTAATAAATTGACTCTCTCCCGTTCACTACACAACGTGGCCAGTCTTATGGCTCCTCTACACGATGGCCCAGCGTAGGCCACTCCTAGGGACGCATTTATGCGTTAGAGGGAGCAAGTGATATTGCTATCTCATTCCATCGCATAGCTGCGTCCCTTAGACTGGCCTACGCTGGGCCATCGTATAGAGGAGCCCTTATAGGGATAAAACACATTTTTAAGCAGCTCGCTGATTCAAAAAACACTCACATCGCTCAGATAGTCGGTATTATAGCCGTGTCCATGCGCGTTGCATCCTATACGATTATTCTAAACATTTTAAATCTGTGTTTTTATACTATCAGTTTGATTGATCAAAATACTACCCTATCTGGCCAACCTAACTATCAATAGGGAGTATTACTGCAATGTTCTGCTGCCAGAGTGCAGCACTAGCACCTTTCGTAAACCATAGAGTAACTTATACATACTGTGCCAACTGTTTTTAATAGACATGATTTTACAGATAATAAAATATAACATTGATGCATCCGGGTGGTTTGTTTACAAATGGCCTACCGGGAAACGCGAAAATCGAAATTTAGTATCAGCCTCTTCATCAGTCAAATATGCTAGAGTGATAGAGAGGTTAGATAACGAAATTTCGATTTTCTTGTTTCGCGGTAGAACCTCAGATTGCGATGGTAGTGGCGCCCCCTAGGCAGAGTTTCACGTAATATTCCCTATTAGATGTGGGTACCGGTTTGGAGATGGTCGCGCAATTAAAAATAGTTGAGCTGTAAGAAACAGGCCTTACCTTGTTGGAAGCCCTGGATGGGGATCTGCATCTGGTACTTGGGCTGCTGCTGCAGGATGTTGGGGCTGAGCACTTGGATCTGGACGGTGGACTGCGGGTCGCCTGGATACAGACAATTACATGTTAATGAAGATTCACACATTCGCGTCGCGCCCGTGACTTCGTATATATATGCGTAGAATGCTGGTTCCCATGGCAAAAACTCTATATCCTCTGGAATTCAAATTTTATCTCCATACCTAAATATAATTAAAATTGTTTGAATTTCAATGGTTAAGCGCAAAGTAGTAATAAAATATTAGATAGTTACTCGCTGACTTAACGAGGTACTTTTGCATTTGCAATAGTTGCAAACATTCATGGATAGAAAGTGGCCATACAAGGTAATGGGCATACCAGGCTCATGTATAATAATAAATAAATAATTCAGCCTATATACGTCCCACTGCTGGGCACAGGCCTCCTCTCATGTGCGAGAGGGCTCGGGCTATAAGTACGCTAGCCCAATGCGGATTGGGGACTTCACATACACCTTTGATTTTTTTCGCAGATGTATGCAGGTTTCCTTACGATGTTTTCCTTATCCGAAAAGCTAGTGGTAAATATCAAATGATATTTCGTACATAAGTTCCGAAAAACTCATTGGTACGAGCCTGGGTTTGAACCCGCGACCTCCGGATTGAAAGTCGGACGTCATATCCACTCGGCCACCACCACAGGCTCATGTGACCAAGTGTTACATAATAAGTAACAATCGAGTCATGTTAATAAAGGTTATATTTGATAAATCTGCGAATCATCGTGGATGACACGGACTATAACGATCTGACGCGGGGGCGCATGCATCCTTACATTGTACATAAACCTCACCTCGCCGCTACAGACAGACATAGCTGTCAATGTAGAAGAGGAAAGATGCTTAGGCATCTGTTACGACACGACGAATTTATCAAAAACATCATAGAAGGGAGAGTCGAAGCAAAGAGGAAGAAGGGAAAACCAAGGAGAGTGTACGGTCGGTTCCCCAACTTAAGTAAACAAGTAGCCATACTAAGTTGTATAGAAAAGTGGATACTTATGTTAGGGAACTGACTGCACATGAATCAAATAAAGGAAAAACTCAATGTCGTGTCGTATCATGCTGTCAAAGAGAAGGCAGGGGACTGCCAAACATGGAAGTTATTCCACCGACAAGTCTTACATGATAATGTCATATGGCAGGGAATTAGACAGAAGTATGTTTACCGGAGACCTGTCTAGTAGTCAGTTAATGCGATTTGTTTTAAAGTTAGAGTAACTAACCTGGCTTGGCTCCGGGCAGCGAGATGGGCAGCGTGATGAGCTGCGGCGCGGCCTGCAGCCCGTCCGCGCGCACGTACTGCACGCCGCCGTCGCTGCCCACCATGCCCACCACCTGCGACCATACCAGGACCCTGTTCATGTACATTCTACGAGATTCACTTCTGTGCAAGTTAATAATACCGTGTCAGTGTCAATACGGTGAGATCCCTAGCGGCTTAGTGATTGTCACTGTGACAAGGTACAGTCAAAGAATTGAATTTCCTACCCATTTCGTACCTTGTCACAGTGACAATAGCATGAGGTCTCTAGCGAGTTTCATGTTGTTTGTCACTGTGACAAGGTACGAAATGGGTAGGAAATTAAATTCCTTGACCGTACAAAGTGCCACAGGGAACAATTTCTTTCACTGTACTACTGGAATGAGGCCTCCTCGGTTTAAGCGGATTCTGTGGACTGGCCATTTCTTTAAAAATAAGTCTTCACCATATACAAAGAGTATATTAAACATGTCGTACGAGGCGATAGACAACAATAAAATTAAACTGTTCAGCACATGTGCACTGCTGCCGTTACGCCCGCGCCTCAGTTTGGTAATGCGGCCATGATATGATTGTAATGTATGCTAACATTTTTATAACTTTTGGCACATTGTATTAGGCATATCCATTTTAGTACATTATAGAAATTTAGAATACAACAAACTCGCATCCTCAACAGAAACAAACTTTAGCCATAGTAATGATGGAGTTACCCATCAGTGTCGCTTACACATTGAGTCGTGGAAAAATATGAGCCATATTGACTTGTAAGGGAGGCAGACTCCTCCCAATGATGATAAGCTAATATAGCATGTATTACACAACATACTTGTTGCAAAGTGCTTCCATTGCTGGCAACATTCTGCTGTAGCTTATTGACCGGCAGCTGCCCAGTGGTGGTCACAAAGTGTGTGCCCGCAGCATTCGCTGTGGAGAATGCTGCGAAATTCATCTCCGAGTCTTCGTCACTGGAACATCAAGAGATGAGGGTCATTTTATTTCCATTGTTTTCAGATAAATATCCTAATCCAGACTAGGACAGCAGAAATTAAGATTTGAGGCAAGTTAGAGTTCCATCTCTATCATTCTTGTGGCATTTGAGCAACAGGAACACTAAAGTCGTTATTGTTTATACATAATTGGGTGAATCAACTTTTTTTGTTTTGTTATCCTGTCCCGTTGTCCAAGGGACAACAGTGGCACAGTTTGTTTGAAGAGACGTTGTATGCCGTTCTATTAACATGCTTAGTAGGGGGCCCATTATGGACAATGGTTATAACGACCACAAAAACGCAAGTTTAATACATTGAAGTACCATAAAATCAGTATTTTAATGAACTTTTGTCCCCTGGACAACTAATCGTAACCATGGCAACGAGTGACGCTAAAAAGTTGATTCTCCCAATTAATATTTTATTACGTTACGGTTGTTACTAACATAAATTATAAGCTATAACTAACACATTTATGGACCATATGTTGTCTTAAATAAATAAATTTTAATTTTTTAATTTTAATAGTCAATTTTAGAATTTCCATGGTTTGTGGTGGCTACATTTGGTTTCAGAGCAGCCAAGGTGCTCAAAAATATCTCAACATGCAGTATCTGTATAATGCCTTGATAATGGAGGTGTGTCTATATAGCTATTTGTGAGCACCCTGGCAATTAGTGTATTCTTGGCAAGTGTTTATATTTTTATCTAACCAGAATCATGTTGACGCATGTAAAAATAAATATCTTCTGGACTTGGCAAGGGCATATAGTTTTGTAGTTCACAGTGCCTTGGTATTGATACTGTAATGCTGTGTAATTAATTTGAATAAAATAAATAAATATCATATTATAAAGCAAATAACAATCAAATGTTCAGTTTTAAATTATTCCATCTTTTAAATATGAACATAGATATGTATTAATGACATTATTAGGATTTAATTTAATTCTGTCCCGATTGTACAGTTGCAATTCAAATAACAACAACGCGTCTGAACGGTGTGAATAACAGATACCAGTGCAATTGCAACTGTACAATCAGGAATTTAAGTGATTGCTATACTGTTACAAGAAATAATTTATATTCAAACTCTATGGTTTAATAAAGTAAATAATCCTCATTTAATTATGCTGTATAATGTTTAAAATGTATTCTGAATCACTAACGTTTCACTTGATATAAAGTAATTTATTTTGATTACATCGAAACTAATATTTTTACTAGATGTAGAATAACTAGGCACTTGTGAAATAATTGGGGTTTGCAAATGGGACAAATATTTGATTATTTGCCTTGTCATATGTGCGTAATATGTAAGTGAAAGCAGGAAACATTTATGTAATATTTGAATCTGTGTATTTTAGTGCATATCAGTTCTGTAACACATTTTGATAAATAATTTCAATAAAGATCATACATCATGGTTTTTGGTGCGGGAATGAGAGACACTAGCCAAAAAACAGGTAAAACCTATAAAATCCGATACTAATTTAATATTTCTAAGCGCATTTGGAGCTTACTGACTATTTTTAATTCATAGTTTGGTAATTATTTTACAAACATTCCCGCACCGAAAACCCTAATGTATGAAGATGATGAACTGATGAATAAATAAAAATAATAAAATTGCTGTTCCGTATCCATGATCACTACAAAAAAAGTGAAAACATCAATACCAAGAAGCATCATCTCTGGTAGGCATTTTCTGCATGTCACACATGTCGCCGTCGCCGCCGCGCGGGAAAAAACACTGTCCCACTTAAATCGATCCCCACGTCCCACTATCCCACCACTGGGGCCTGGACTGCTGGGATGGTAGGGCTACGGCATACCACTACCGGCCACCAAACGCGACACTACACTAAAATTTATTCAACGAGAGACGAAGAAAGTGGGTTAAAGAAAGTTTACTAGACAGGCGAGTTTGCTATACGCGGGACACTCTCGTACTGTGTGCGTGTGTCTAACATGATACTCACTTTCTCTTTACTGAACTTTCACAAGACATACAAGGTGTGGCTCCGGTTCAGTGAGTGCAAACTTGCTTGTTGGGTAACTTGACGCTATTATTAGTTTCATGCATTCGAAAATGCGCATTTTTGTTGCGTTGCTTAGCGTAAACGCCTTTATTATTCAAAGCAAGGACTTAAAACTTTTTCAAACAATTAAGTTATTAGAAAGTTTTAATGGTCGAAAAGTCGAACGAGCCTACATGACAGTGTCAATGACCTCAATACAGTATTAAAACTACAGTTTTCAGAGTTCCCGTAGGAATGTCCATACGCAAAGTATGCACCTATGATGCTTTGTTAGTTTTGGTAAACAAAACATTTTGGATGTTTATGCTACTAATCAATCAAAATAACAAAGATGAATGAATTGACGACGAATCACGACACGACAAAGGACTTCTACCAAAAATGGCCGTTCTTAGAATTTTTAGTTACGCAATTAACGAATACAAAGTACAAGGATTTTAATAAAAGTTTTTGAAGTTTTGATCATAGCCGAGGGCAGGCAGTTTGCAAAAGGTGATTCACCCCTTCCGACTCCTTGCCGCCGGGCAAGTGCCCACCACGCACGCGACGCATCCCCACCAAGGTGCGGGATCCCCTCCATGTACCTCCGAACACCAAATCACTCCCGCTCCCGACTCCTTCCTCCACCGCCAGGAAATCGCGAGAGGAGGGGTTGCTCTGTCCGGCACTCTGTAGACGACACTCGCGGCCACGCGCCTCGACTAACGGTACAATATAGTACCGCTTGCCACAACACGATTCGGAAATAAGGTCACGGATATTCTCACGTAATAAACAAACGCCAGAATAACACTTACCTCGGGTAATTGTGGTATGAACACCAATGTTTTGTTTAAAAGGTTCTCCCCGATCACAATTTAATTATATCATTTATCAAGTGTATGTAAACAGCATCGTATCCTTTCTCTCAAATGGATTGAAGTCCGTCCGCCATTACTGTTATTGAGATTAGAAAATATCACGCCAGAGGGCGCCCGGCCTTTGTAGACTACTCACACGCCATTGGCTAAAATCAAATTTTCAAGTTCATCAAGTTTCACAACGACCATGGGGCGTTTTTCAATTTCTGAAAACACTATTGCGCTTTTTTTAACACCTAAACTCAGTTCTGCAAGAGCAGGACGCAGTTATTTTGTAGAGTAAGAAACTAATCTACCCGCCCTTAACTCTTTCTCATTCAAGCAGATAGTGGTATCCTAGTTTTGCACAACTGGATTATTGGGGCGTTTTTCCATGGTTAAACGTGGTGAATGATTGACATTGACAAGTGAGTCTTGAAAAAATCATCCACAGCACAAATTAGCAACAAAAAATGATGAATATTAAGGTTTAATTTTATTAATTAATATTAAATATAAAGTTACATACATACTATGGCATGCTTCACAATAAATACACACGAAATGTACACAACGAGGACCACTAAAACGGGTACTGCTGCCCTGATCTTTGAGTTCTTTCTAAATGCAATTCAAACAGCAGCTTGTTCTCATAGTAGTAACTGCTTTGGGCAGCACTTATTCCTGGATCATAACTAGGTCTTCTTTCGGAATCGGACGATGAACTAGGTGAGGAGATTCCATTTTCGAGGTTGATATTATTGGCCATATTAGATTCTTGGGCCTGGGAAGTACTTGTGTTGGCAAGGTTGTTGTTTATATGCAAGTTATTTATCCTCTTAGATAAAGGCATAAATTCGCACATGTCATCCTCCCTTGCTCTTTTTCTGAAAACAGGAATTTAATCATTGATATAAAATATACGCAAACCTAAAGACAAGACAGGCAGGTAACTACATTTTCGAGTGTTGTTGTATGATACTTACCTATTTTCTGTCATATTTCTGAATATATAATTTCCATTGTTTGGTCCAGTACATGTGTTCCAGTTAAACGATGAGATTTTTCCAAAAGTCATGGGCCCTTATCGCTCTGCAGACAAATAAACAGCTGATTCAAAATTACGATATTTAGTATGTGACAAGTATGACAAATGCTTCTTTTTCTATGCTTCATTCATTTGTTCGTATCTTTTTTTTTTTTTTTTTTTTTTTTTTTTTTTTTATGGCATCGCGCTCCTGGCGCATTCAGCCAAACGAGTAAAACGGGGAAACGGAATTAAAGGATTACATTATAACGGATATGTCGGAATTTGGACAAGGATCAGGGAATGGTAATATATTATAATTTTATATTATGACGTGAAAGGAATGAATACAATGATTTAAATATATATGGAGAAGAATTATTAATATACAGGAGTGTTCTAATAGATGTGGGAAACGGAACTTTTAAATCTGACAGCTGTCTTAATAATATAGAACGGTCATACAGGTTACAATTACCTGAAAAGAATATATGATTAAGATCAGCGGGATCAGCTCCACAAATACATGCGGAACTGGCCACGCGATTTTGTAGTTTCAGGTGTTCCGGTGTACATACGTGACCCAATCTCATTCGAATTAACATACTGGTTGCAGGCTTTGGCAAAGAGATTTTTGCAAACCAAGGTTTGGCAGGAATTGATCTTTGTATGCTCCGATAATGTAACGCAGTGGCACCCGCACCAGATGCCCATAATTTTGTCCATTCCTTTCTTAGGTATATTTTAGGCAGTGCCAACAGGTCTTCAACAACATTCTTAAATGGAAACATGTCTCCAGAACTAATGGCATCTCGAGCTAAGTCATCCACCCTTTCATTACCTTTAATCCCTCTGTGTCCAGGGATCCAGGCAATGGAAACCGAGTAACCTTTAAGATGACATTTTTGAAGTAGACTACGGATTTGATAAATAATTGGGTTATTAGATTTAGATTTGAAAGGAAATTTAGATATTGATTGAAGAGAACTTAAAGAGTCTGAAAAAATGACTGTTTTTTTAAGATGCATTATGATGATAAACTCTAATGCTTTAAGGATTCCAAAGCACTCACCACTATACACAGAGGATTCTGGAGGCAATTTTATCTTTTGGTAAATATTAGATTGAATGTGAAGCACACCAATACCGACACAACCATTGGTGGACATCTTAGAAGCATCTGTATACATATGGTTAGCACCCTGACAATCAGTATCAATAAAACTCAGAAATTGTTGATTTTGATCTATATCATTCTTTGATATACCTATATCCAGGAGAACTGGTGGAACTAGTATAAGAGACTCATATTCATGCTGAAAAATGGGAAGTGATGAAGAGCTAACAGTGGGAGCTGAAATAGATTTAAGTTTTTGAAAACTTTTGATTAAGCAAGGAGGGCTCTTGTGTTTCCAATAGTTGGATGTACTTATTTGAAGTAGAAGGTTAGACAAGATAATCCAGAGTTGGTGATTAGAGAATTGGGAGCAACGGAAAATAAATCTATCACAAAGATATTGGCGTCGTAAATGGAGCGGAGGCTCACAACACTCAACTTGCATAGCATTGATAGGGCTTGATTTCATGGCACCACAAATTATTCTCAAGGCTTTAGATTGAATATGATCTAGTTTTTGGAAGCCAACGACATATCCAGGCTCTAACAAAAATGTCCCATAATCTAAAATGCTTCTTATTAAGGCATTGTACATTAGTTTCATACAAAAAGGATGGGAACCCCACCAAACTCCAGAAACACACCTAAGGATATTAATATTTTTTTCACATTTAGAAACTATGTACTCACAATGTGGGAGGCCTGTTAATTTACTATCTAAAATGACACCAAGGAATTTAGTTTTATCTTTTACTGAAATGGAGTAGTTATCAAATTGCACATTGATTGGAGGAGGAAATAGTTTTCTAGTAAATAAAACTACAACACTTTTAGGAACAGAAAGTTCTAAACCATTAGAATCTAACCATGACCTCAAGAAACATAAGGAACAAGTGACTGATCTACTAGCCTGTTCAGGAGAAAGATTTGATGAATAAAGTAATAAATCATCGGCATACTGTAAGACCCTAACAGTACCATTTAGAGATGACTCTAAATCAGATGTATAGATATTGTATAATAATGGACTTAATACAGACCCTTGTGGTAGTCCTCTCCACACTAAACGAGAAATTCTATTGTTGTCATTTATAAGACTGATGGACCGTTCAGATAAAAGGTTTATTACAAAATGACTTAACATTTGTGGAATGCCTAACTTGAAAAGCTTTTCCTGTAACACTGAAACTAATACATTATCATAAGCAGCACTTATATCCAGAAAAGCAGCTACTACTGACTCATTTTTAGAAAATGCCAGTCGTATATCTGCAATTAATATTGACAAACTATCATAAGTAGATCTACCTTTTCGGAATCCAAACTGACTATGAGATAATAAATGGTTCTTTTCAACAAAAAATTCTAGCCTGTTTTTAATTAAGTGTTCAGCTACTTTTGCAAATACTGAGGAAAGGGCAATAGGGCGATAGGAAGAAACATCTGATGCTGGTTTATTGGGTTTTAAAATAGGAATAACTATCTGGGATCTCCATGAATCTGGGACTATACCGGACTGGATAACCGAATTTATTATGCTCAGATAATAAGTAAGTATGCCATCACTGGCATTTACTAAAAATGAGTAAGGCACACCATCTTCACCAGGAGCACTATCTTTTAAATTGCTTAAAACACCTTTTAGTTCCTCCATTTTAAAAGGGCAATTAAAAGTGGAGTCTAAGGAAGGATCATATAAAAAGGTTGCAGGTTGGAACACAAACTCTTCAGGAACAGATGAAGGTGCTAGTCTGTCTATAAATTGTTGTGCAAGATTAGGAGGCAGTGTACGCCTTGAGGGTTCATTGAATGCATGTCTGAACCTTTTGATGTTGTTCCAAACTATGGAAGGTTTTACATTAGGATTGAGAGACGCACAGAATCGTCTCCAACCTTCATATTTCTTCCTACGTAACAATTTTTTAGTATCACGTGCGACCTGCATGTAAGACTCAAAGTTTTCAGTAGTCATAAAATGACGATAAAGTTTTTCAGCCTCCTTTCGTTGTTTAATGGCTTGGGAACAATCCTGATCCCACCAAGGAGGAGAGGGGATTTTATTAATTACAGTATTTTTTACAGGAAATACATCATCAGCTGCTTCTGTGATCACCCGGGCCAAAGCAACCGAGCAACCAACTACGTCAGTATCATCTAAACTAGGCAAAAACAATAATTTCTTCTCTACACAGCATTTAAAGTTTTTCCAGTCAGCATTACATAGATTGTATTTAAGCCTAGGGCTAGGTTTCGGAGATGGTCGTGTAGATGAAGGAAATGAGACTATAATTGGAAAATGATCACTACCAAATGTAGAATCTAGAGTTTGCCAGGTGAAAGAAGATGCCAGTTCAGCAGAGCAAATGGATAGATCAACAGCGCTGGGTGATTCTGTAGGCGCTGTACGGCGAGTTGGAGAGCCAGTATTTAGGACACAAAGATTGTGATCATCTAAGATTTTTAAAACACGATGTCCATTATAGTTGGATACTGAACTGCCCCAAAACTGATGGTGTGAATTGAAATCTCCTAGAATCAACAAGGGCCTAGGTAGAGAGGAAATTATTTGTTCTAATTCATTAAAAATAGAAGATGATTGATGAGGAATATATACAGAGAGGATGCAGATGTTATTTACAATGGCAGCAATAATTGAAAAATCATCACTATGAGATGGGAGATGAAGAGATGAAAATGATTCAGAATTCCTGACGAGTAAAGCTACTCCACCCCACCCGTCAGGACGGTCCTCTCTGAGGCATGAATAGCCAGTAGCTCTTAGAAGAGCTCCAGGCTTGAGCCATGTCTCAGATAGGGCAAAAACACAAGGTTTAAATTTATTTAGTAAATGAATGAAATCATGTTTTTTATTGATTATGCTTCTGCAATTCCATTGTATTATATTGTCCATTGTTTTTAATTGCAAATGTAAGAGAGTCAATCATAGGGGCAACGTGGGACGGTAAAGTAAGGTTTGGCATGGACAAAAGAGTTCTTAAGGCCTCAATAGACTCGGCGATTACTACTCGTTCTTCCTTTTCTGTTTCCTGACGTAGAGCACAACCGTTTGCAGGAGAAGGGATGGAGTATTCACTTATTATGGCCCGATGTGCAGCCACATCATAGCCATGGGTAGTCTTTTTAACAGAAGGACGAGGTTTCAACAAAATAGTTTTTCTGCTGCTATGGCTAGGAGGGCGCATATTCGAACTAGGGTTTGTAACTGAATTTTGAGTACTATTATGTGGTAAATTTGATTGTATATGTGGTTGTGACTTAACCATATCAGCAAACGATTTCGATATAGCTGGGTGCAGTTTAACGGCTTCTCCATAGGAGATGCAGTTATTTGCCATACTGACTTTAATTTCTTTTTGCCTTACATGTTCTGGGCATGACCTGTTTGTGGCAAAGTGAAAGCCATTGCATAAACAGCAAATGGCATCCTCCTCCTCCACTGCACAGGTATTTCCAGGATGCATTTCCCCGCACTTGAAACATTTAGGCTTCGAACGACAGTTATTTTTGGTATGTCCAAATTTACAGCATAAAAAGCATTGAATGGTAGGAAAAATGTACAATTCAACGGCAAGAGAGTTGTAGCATGAAAAGACTCGTTTCGGTAATACTTGACCGTCAAATGTCAATACAACTGTCTCTGAGGGTTGCCAGGTAACAGAACCGTTAACCACAACTCTGTGGTTCAAACGTCGTACTTTTAATACTTTTCCACACCCCATGGGCACGGAAATGTTGGAAACTATTTCCTCCTCCGACCACTGTGCTGGAATACCGCGAACCAAGCCCATACGGGTCACAGAAAACGACGGAATGTAAGCGGTAAGATTTTCTGATTCAAGACACGTATCAGTAACAAATAAGTTTGCGTCAACGTAATTTGAAAACGACATCGCTATACGTGTCCTACCAATGCGCTTAACACTTCCATTTATAATGTTTCTGAAGCCTTTTTTTAGTAAAAATTTCCCAAAGGACACCGGGTGCAGAGATGATTTTGCATCTGTTTGTTTCATTTGTACGTGCACCGTGAAGGGAGCAACATCGGAAGATGAAAATAAATTCCTGCCAACCTTGGTATTAGAAGAGTCATTTTTTGTATTTAAGTTATCCGAAGAGTTTTTGGTAACCTGAATGTTAGAGTTTGAAGGAGCTTGGGTTTCTTGTATGATGTTCTGACAATCGCACGAATAGTCCCCGCCATTATTTTTCCTTCTTTTTTTATTACATGTTTTGCATCTTTTGTGACTCTTATTTCTTTTCAATTCACTTCTGCTCCCCACAGAAGAGTCCGTGTCCATTGCTGAATCGATAATAACATTACTTCCGACCTGGAGGTTATCACCTCCAGGGTCGGGAGGATCGTCATCCCCCATTACATATATACGAAAAAACTTACCAACTACGACGAAATTACACTAATTATATATACAAATACAACAATATATACAAACTATGTGAAAAATTATATACAAATTACTGATTCCCTGATCTATAATATTAAAATGGAAATTAAATTTACAAGAAACCTAAAACTGGACCGCCGCGTTTCACGTTTCCCGCGCTTTTTTCGTATCTTTTTTTAATGATTGCGACAACAGCGCCATTCCCATTAAGTTTGCTTCACACGACGTAGAGAAAAAAAAATCGTGTTTTCAGTTATAATTATAAATGTAAACATCGTATGTCCATCTCAAAGTTCCTTGAGGAAGGATTTATTTCGTAATGTGGCCTTTCATTACTTGTGGCTTATATATGGCTTTTTTCTTTGTTGGTATTTTTGTGGGAGTCTAGGCGTAACGTGTATAGCCTACTTAATTGATATGCTAGATTGGAAAATAACCAATAGATGTCACTACACGTGCTTTGCTTCTTGGTTCTTGACGTAACGTCTGCTAAAAAATTATAATAGGTGGCGTTGCAAGGTCTACCATGTGGTCTACCACATGGTAGACTCGACAACGTACTGCGTACATAACATACTAATACCAAAGAGAATTTGAAATAAAGATGTATTTTCAAAGAAAACTTCGTAGCGACGCAAATTTACTGTCATCTTTCGACACATAATTAAAACTTTTAGAACGCCATTTGACTTTGATCCTTATTCTTTCACTGATGTGTGGCGGCATCTTACCGGGCGTTACCTTAAGTTTATCTATTAGATGGCGCCACTTTTTGCTATTAGATAGATAGATAGAATACTCTTTATTGGCACACCTCAGTAAAAAGATACAAGAAAAAAAAAAAATTGATTAAATGTAGAGGCAGACAACAGGCGGTCTTATCGCTAAAAAAACGAATGGAATGGATGGAAGGGCGACATTATTACGTGCAAGGTGCAAGGGCTATAAAATATCACGTAACACATAGGTGATACCTATGTAACACAGGCAAACATTTTATTTAAAGCCAAATAAATTCACATTTCACACGGTAAAAGTCGTGAGAATAATTTCCAGATAAAAAGATTAAGTTTTTAATCTAGTGCATTGTTTTAATCTTACGTTATGTAGGTACTTAAATCATTTTAAACGTTTAGATACAATACAACAAGCTTTTGGGAACAAAAGCTACAAAGAGTACGTAGGTATTATTATCATATGGTATGATCTTGTTGACGTAATTTAATTATGTATGTGTATACGTAATTTTATAGTAGAAAGTGTTATAAATCGAGCATGGCAACCAAATTGTAAGGAAATTTAAATTTCGAATAGCGGATATAAAAATGTGCGTTATCCCAGCGGGGCCTTGTAAACAGCTTTGGTTTTGAGGGGCGTACCAAAAATGTTTGCAGTCGTTTTGGCCAAACCAGACCAATGTAAGGCGGTTGTTGTTCTTTTTATGGTCAACGAGAACAGTCACGAGGTATGTATAACCTGAGATTTAAGTACCTATGCGCGGTATACGATTTGCTTATCGAAAGAAGCTCTGTACGCACCTATAATAATATAATGACATGATAGATGACGTGACAGCGTGATTTGTTTGGAAAACAATCATGACAACTGATTCATATTTCTATTGAGATTATGGCAGCGAATATGGTTTTCTGAAATATCAGTTGAATGTACTTAACTGAAGTTTTTAATGAAGTACTTATTTTATTGGTGCAGAGTTTGTGAAATTAGAGAGCAAAAGTTTTTTTTACTGCGAACACTGATTATTATCGCTCATTAGCGATAAGACCGCCCGTTGTCTACCATAGTTTAAGTTGTGTGTTTAATTTGTATGTCATTATGTTCTTTTCATATTAGTGAGCAATAAAGAATATTTGCATTGTATTGTATGATATCCGATCCAACACGTAAAGAAAGAGAAATATTGTATAGTATCTTCATTATAATTATACTTAACATATTAAGTGGAGGAAGTTATCATTAAATTACCGTTTATGTTGGTGTGCCTATTTAAAACAAATAAATATGGACGCATGATGTTTAACGTATAATTAGAACATATAAAGGAAAATGCAATAGGTAGTTTATTATCCTTAACAAATACGAAAACAATGTTACATTAGTATTTACATTACCAAGAAACAATGTAAACTAAGTGGCTTAAAACTAAAGGGGACTTAATTAAGAACTCATGTAGATAAAAAAAACACATGGAATACAAGATAATTAAAAGAGTGAAGAGTATACACTTTTCTAAAGAGTTAGAAATGCGCATGTGATACTTCAGGAGTTACATATGTCAAGTTTCACTTACCGTCAGACTATATGCTTGTTTGGCACCGAAGCGGTATAATAACACTATAATTACCTATACCTACCTACGTTAATTAAAGTTACTAACGGTAAAAGTGACTGAATTAAATATAGACCTTTCATATTTCATATAGGCATTCTGATTTAATTAAATAGGAATTTGTGCAAGTGCAGCCAAATTAAACTAATTAGTGCAAGAGTCCGAAATCGGGTGTTGAACTCAAAAAACTCAATGCTGATGCAGAGAGAGTAGATATCAAATTAACGAGATGCCGTTATAGCCCGCTGTTTGGATTGGATAGCTCGCAGGTTTTATTACTTACGATTGTGGTATATTGCGAGGGCCATAAGATTGTTAGTGAACATGTATTCTATGGATACCTGCGATTATAAAGACGTCACATGTGCGTTAGTGAGCGTATAGAGACGAGTATAATGCCAAATGCATTTCTTTATAAGAGAGTTATGTTGTACCTTTAACTTATGTAGTAAACAAAGCGAAATAGAGGTAAAGTCTTTAACAAAAAGCAGCAGGAAGTTTTGACAGTCAGAGTTACGGTAAAATATATGGAGTTGCACAGCGCCATGTCGTTTAACTGTCAAATTTGAAGCACGCAATGCATCTTTGATAGTAAGTTATAATCTGACTTGTTATATATATTGCGTGGACTTTAGCCACTATAGCGATATCGTCTGGTGCCTGCAATACGACCACTCGGGCACCTAAATCTTCAACGGAAACCTAACTTTATTATTTTTAATTAAGATTTAATCTCCAATATTCATCCATGTTGAGATGTTGCCATATTGTAGGCAGCATATGAATAGTTATTAAGCTTTGCCACACCTTTTATATAAAAAATGGACAAAGCATACCAACACGTTTGTCATGGGATTCTACAAGACTGAATTACTTCGCTAGAAATTGTAATATCGCCCAAAGGGTCTTCTCAACGCGCATTGCTATGCGTTACATAATTTCCTTATCACTTGCTCTTAATATGCTGAACATTCACAGGACGGTCATGAACAAATATTTGCCATATACGTCAGATTACCGAGTGTGCATTTTTTATTACACGAGAAACGTATAAGGCAGTGTCGTCATTATTTTTTAACCACAGTGGCGCTTGTACCAATTCTTGGGATCAGGTTGTCGCGGATCCTGGGATCTCCGAGTGTACCGTGGTACGTGGTGACAGTAACATAAATGCTGCAGCTATCAATAACATTAACTATCTAATGTGTCCCATTTTATTATAAATATGACGTGTATAATCAAGCATTGCTAGGTTTATAATTTTTTGACTATTTTTCATAGGTATCGTGCCTGGCTGTGACCGTGTTTTATTTGATAGGTATTTGTTTATGTCTTAAACTAGCCAGCTGATGTCGCAAAGTCTTGTCCAAACATCTCTGGAGTCTGGATTTAAACAGGACTAACTGGAAATGAATTTGTACCTGTCAGAAAAATATACAGTTACAGCTTAATATTAATATCTAAGCACAGTCCGTGCAGTGCATCTAAGCTAACTTTGCACCTAACTACTTGGTAGAGAATGCCTTAAGTATAGTATTAAGTTAAGTCCGCCTTTTGTACGATTGCATTTTCTTTTGTGCAATAAAGATTAAATAAAATAGAACAAAGTGAGGAACTGTCATTATAAAGGTCATACTTTTATAGAAATTTGACATTAATTATGCAGAGTTAGTTTGGTCCGACTTTATTGTTTGTTCTTGATGTTAAATGAGGTTGCCACAGCTCCCAAGGATGTACTGTGCTAATAGCCAAATTTAAATAATGTAATTTAATCTAATATAAGTAATTACTAACAAACTATATGGGCCTATTTTGACCTGAAATAAATAAATTGAATTAAATCCGTTTGTTCAATAGGCACATCGAATCTTATATATTATCGTAATAACTTGTTTGTAAGACCTCTTAAGTCAGAAGCTCAAGCACACATAGACGACAGCGTGCAGTGTCAGCTTACCACCAGATGGTCCGCATATTTGCCCGTTTGTTTGTTAAAAACATCAGAAAGGTTTCGCGTCTTTTTCTAAGCACATACATCCCATATTTAGTCGTATGCGCCTCAACCTGATTGGAACACAACTACCATTAAAGTAAGGTGTTACCTTTTAAGCCAAGCAAGGTTGTTTCCTCGAGCTTATCTTGTGAATAGGTCATCCAGTACAACAAATTAAGGCTAAACCAGCAGATTAAAACGGAACAATGTCAGGTAGCTTGGAACATATTACAACAATATTAGCTGACGTGAAATTTGAACATAAGTCCAATAAGGAAAGAACTTAATAAATTTAGTTTTCAATTCAATAATCATTATACATACCTATATTTTATGTAAGTACCTGTGAGCTGAAACGGTACGGTATTGGATGGATGTTAGAGGAGGAGCGTCCATAAAACTCGATAATTCCACCGGCTTGCCTAATTTTCAGACAGTCCAACAGTCTTCCCACAGATCATGTGGATAACGAAAGCTAAAACAGCTCCGGCTGCCCACGAATATTTTTTGACACGCCCCACTAATCTTTCCTTACATCAGGTCGCTGCTAAGATGTTTTGACAGGGATGTCATTTGAAATCAAGTAGCATATGTTCGCCGCGCACATCGGCACGCGATCTTTTATCCGCTCCACTGCATGCCCGGAGGAATTCGCCATATATGGACATATCACGCTCTATCCACACCCGTAGCTATTGTTAATAGAAAATGGGCGTGGGAACCTGCCCAGCGTGACCCATATTTCATTATGCTATTACGATACGTATTAAACACAATGTCCAAAAAGAGACAAGTTAAACGAGCCCAATCGCAATCAATGTAAATTTATGACGCAATTTCGAGCAAATTAGGACACGATCTCAAAGCCTCAAAAGCTTCAGCACTAACCCAAGTAAAGTTTGACCCATATGGATAAATTGGATGTAGCCATTATGCTTAGATATAACCCAGTGGCGGATTAACCGAACAGCAGAAAAAGCATATGCTAAGGGCCCCGCGCCTAGGGGGGCCCCGCGGTCCGATATTTTGTACTACCACATTTTATTTACAATGTATTTTTTTTCGTAAGTCAGTAACAATATTGATCAATTATTATTATTTGTTAATATCCTGTCTATTTTTCTTTATGACGATACCCAATTTAAATAATTTTTAGGCTTACGCAAAGACCAAGAGAAGAGTTTAGCATTAAACCGAAGTTGCTGGGTGTCTTAAAACTTTTGTGCATGGCTAAGCTGCAGGAAACAGAGCTCGGAAACGAACAAAAGAAGATACTATGTTTAAAAACATATTAGTGAAAAGCAAGGAAGGATGATTTATTTATAAATTATTATTTCAAATAACATTGCACCTTACAGCTAGTGCCTAATGATGATCAGCTTTGAGCCCGTAGTAGGTCAAAGGACGCGCTCCTCTACGGCTGGCCGGGCGCTCAAAATATGCCGAGTTGCTGCAAAGCCGTGATACATATGAACTAATTGTCAAAATGTTATAAAAAGAAAACAGCGGGGCCCCTATGCAGAGCTTTGCATTCGCATAGGCCGGATGTAAAGCCCTACATAGGGCCCGATACCCAAAGCCGCATCCCGATCCCAGCAAGCCGTACTTTCGAGCAAGAACTAAGGCCGAGCAGCAGGCGAGCCGAGATCACATTGGTTCAATTCCAAACTCTGTTCTCCTACAATTCAGGCTTTGCATGGTGGCTCCGGGCCTCCGCCCTTATACGGAGCTCAGCCTACGACCTCGTTCACATTATAGCATTGGTTTCATTCTAGGCTCTGCTTTCCTGCAGCTTGGCACGGGAACGCTACGAAACCGGGTGGTCCGGATATTCAGCTCGTGGAACTCAGCCTTCGGCCTTGTTTTTTGGCTCACTTAGCCATTAGTTCCCACTTCTTAGGTCCTACTCGCTTTTCACCTATTTTTACAAGCTTTTATTAAACTTAAGCACTATCCCTACATACTCGTAAGTTGTTTTCAAAATCTGCAAACCATCTGCAAACTATTTTTTTCAACATTTGTAAAAATTTGGCAAAATCGACCTGATCTGATGATGAAAACCGAAGGTAAGGAGGAAACCTATATAGAAGAAAGGAACTATGATAAAATAACACAACTTCATTAAGATTAGGCTCTTTTAAAATGGCAAAATAATCGGAATTACTTAAAATAAATAAATAAGGAAAATACTTCGGATTTTAAATTGCGTCATATACCTTAGTTCGTGTCATCCACGAAGACGCGCCCCGCTCTTCTTCCTAATCGCTTATAGTACAAATCTGCAACTTTTTGGCAATGTAGTAGTTATGTCTACTAATTAATGTGTATAGACAGAACTACTATACTAGTAAAAGGTTGCACACCACATTTGTAGGTACTATTGGCGATTGGGAGGAGGAGTGTGGCGCGTCTTCGTAGATGACACGAACTACAGCCACAAAAAAAAACATTTCTTGTGAAGGGGCTCCGTTATTTTTTCTTTTTATCTTATATTTATTATTGTTACCATTCAGTCAAAAAAGGCCAAACGGGGGTTATTAGTAGCATAAGGGGGTAACCTTTGCAGCGCTTTGTACAGTCAGCATCAAAAGTAGCGGATCAAACAAGCATTCAAAAATATCTACCATTCTGAAACGGCTTAACAAAATGTGGTGGTTCTATATGTAGAACAATTAAGACGGTAAAAGATATACTTTCGAATATAAATTTTAGAGATTTATCTATATTTGGAAAAGTTATATGGAATACCAGATACTTTTGGCGCGTTGTTTCATCCGATACTATTGATGCTGACTGTACGTCTTTTTACTAGTAAGAAGAGATGATTTTTTGCAATCGATCATTTTCGCTATAGTTTTCATTGAAAGTATTTATTAAGCTGTTGTTTCACGATTTTTTGGCCCCATGGTTCACATTTTATTCTTTCGGAGCGATTATTTCCGAAAATAATAACTTTATAAAAAAAGGTTTTTGGAGACTGTTATTCGTTTTGAAAGACCTTATCCAACCATACGCCACGCCACAAAACAAAACAAAAGTAAACACATTTTGTATGGGAGATAACCTAATTTTTTTAATAGTTTTATTTTACTCGTTCTGTCGCAATGCATGATTTATGTATCCATGCCAAATTACAGCTATCTAGCACTAAAGATAACGGAGCAAACCCTCGGACAGACGGACATGGTGAAACTACTTATATAAGAGTTTCTAGGTTGTCCTACGAAACCCTAAAAAATACACTGCATAACATGTTAAAAACTAATCGACAACGAGTCTAAAAAAATTAAGACATCGTAAAATTTTTATGACGGTAGTGAACCCTCGGGGTCCGACTCGCACTTATCTTTTTTTTTCAAACCGGGGGGCCCCGCGAGCTATTGTGCTAAGGGCCCCGCGCCTTCTTAATCCGCCCCTGATATAACCATGTACTTAAGCTGAAAAAATCTAATGTGAGAGATTGTGTTCCTGAAGATAAGTAAGTTTAGCAGAGCATCTGAGGATGCACTGTGTCGTAAAATTGTCCTGTTCTTTAACCTTATTATGTCAGCATAGTAAATATAAGCAAACCTTAGATACATACCTAGAAATCAGAAATGTTATTTGCTTAAAACATGGTCAGTACAAAAGTATTATAAAAGAGGTATTGAGTTTCACATGCTTTGTTAGTTTAGTAAAGACATGCAAATATAAACTATTATTACAAAACCATCATCAATTTATTAATTAACATAAGTACTTAATAGCTACGGGCAATTTCATTTCTCTTCAGGAAGCTCGATTTATCTCTAAAGTTGCATGCATCCACAGGTCCACATAGTCCACAGCCACATACCATCAGACGTACGCTTATTTTGAATCTTCGTAAGTGTTAATACTGTTAGCATTAATAGCGTTTCGCCCGTTGAAACGTTCGATCGCTCTTTTTTGTGTTAATTAGCGCAGAAATATGGAGATGTGCGTCTAGTTACTTTCGTATCGGACTTCGGCTGTTCACATACAGTTCGTAATACTTTCTCTATTCATATATAGTCTCGTCACTTTCACGAGAGGTCTTCTTTAATGAGAACCGCGCGATTGTTCGCGAGTCGTATAATTGAATGTAACGTGGCATTGTTGGTGGTTGTGTAAAGGCGGTGAAAAACTGTAACATTACTGGCACGGATTCTGAGCACGCCGCGTAATTAAAGATAAAGAAAGCGTATACTGGAGCACATTATTGCAGATGCTTAAAAGAGAAGTCTGACTGAATAATAATCAAACTTGAAATATTCAATAGCTACCGCCAAACTTTGAAATCGAGCATTTCGGTGAAGGAAACGTCATATAAAACATCGACCCAAAAGCCTAGTAAAAGTTCAGATAGCAGACACTTTTGTGAAAACTGGAACCCCCTGCGCTAAAACTTGGAAGTTATTTACAAGGCAAATAAAAAATGTACAAACTCATAAATTTTAGTCCATAACTAACATATACTCACCTACTAAACATACTATAGCCTAGTAAATGTAGTATAGAGAAGGTAGCAATATGGATGGTTCAACTCGACCGTACCTATGTCTTCTATTTTCCATTAATATTTTCTGTTTCCGTTAATCTGATGACTTTATGGTAAGTACAAATCCCGAATATCCCATACCTATTTAAAATATACAAAATATTTATGAAGAGTAAGAGGATTGACTTGGTGGCGAAAAAGATTTAGCGTATCTTCAGCAATCGTCATGCTCTTGAAATATCTTTAATCAATACAAAATATCCATCGACCTATTGTCCTAAATAATGAAGCACGCAAAACTTGAACGAATCACTACAAGTACTAAGTCTGACGCTTGAGCTTACTTTTTACTTTTGAATTATTGAAGTACCTAACTGCGTTCTGTACCTACTTTACTTACCTGAGTTACCTAAGCTGTCATCCATAAGTTTGTAGTATTAATCAACACTACACACAACAACCCAACAGTTTTGCTATTTTTTTATGTAATTTCTATTGTAATGACCTAAATAAATTACTCATACCAATCAACTAATAGAATAACAAATGAGTCATTTCTTAAATATCTAACAATCAAATATGATGTGCTTGCATCAGTAATCAATATCAACGGTTTAATGTTGAATCCTGTTTTTGTTTGACGTAGTGATGACAACTCGATTGTCTTGATGATGTAATGCTGACGTTTGGCAGATAATGGAGTAACGTTCGAAATTTAAACGAGGCCCGACAGTTGGATCAAGGTCAATGTTAGGAGTACGTTTACTCCGTAGTTTAACACGTTTATCTACTGAGTAGGTAGGTATTTCTCACACTCATCCTACGGTATGTTAAAACAAACTTACTTAGGTATTCGTGAAAAACTATCAATAACTACTACTACTACTATAGATTCCATCTATAAGTACTCATTTGAGATTTTTGTGGACGATGCGCGATGGGGGCCTTACTACGATAACGCACACTAACCTAGATATCTTTGTATGGAAGGTAGAGGCAAGGAACAGAAACTCCTTAGGCAGATTGTTGCAAAAGTGTCCAGCTGTCAGCTATAAATAATACTTCCAAATCTCTCCAGAGTAGCGCTAGAGTAGCTAAGAACCTAGACATTATTGACGCAGTGAAGTGCGCTGTCTATGATTAGATTTTTTTTCTCAAGTATTCTAGGTATTGTAGCGCCACCTATTTATGGTTTTTTGTCGGACACTTTTTGGTATATAATTCATAATTAATTTATTTCATAGAATATGGTATATACAATTCTGGTGTCGTTGTTATTGGTGGTTGGTTGTTGTTGTTGGTGGTTGTCTGGTGGTGTTGTTGGTGTTGGCGTTGTTGTATAGAGATTTAGTTCCTTGCCTCTACCTTCCGTATTTGGTTTTGTCTATGATGTCTCTGGTAAAAGTATAGTGGTCTCCACTCTACTTTAGTCTCTGATGACCCTAATAAAAAAAATGGTTTGAAGTAAGTAATCGTGTTTAATAATATTTAATAAAATTTCGTAATTTTATGTAATTCTTCGGTCAGATACATCAAACATTGCACGTATCTATAATTCTATGTATACTCATGCAAATTACAAGAAGGAACTGCATACCGTTACTTATTAATCAAGACCGAGATCATATTAAATTAATCTCTTCTCTGGAAGAAGCAATTCGGTAGTAGAATTTGATTATGAAGTCACCGACGACCAAATCGCGTCATTAATGTAAGTATTTATACCTATTTATATTATGTTTGTTTGCGGCGACCAAACAAGTTTGCGCACCAGTTCTGACTCCAGAGGACCTACCGCGAATTTCTATTTTCGCGATAGGCCCTCAGGTTTCCTTGGCGACTTATTTGTCTGCCGAGGTTTTCCCGAGGGTATGCGGTTCTTCAAAAAAGGTGTGTACAGGTTTTTAAAGGGTCGGCAACGCGCATGTAACACCTCTAGAGATGCATGCGTCCATAGGCTACGGTAACTGCTTACCATCAGGCGATCCGTACGCTTGTTTGCCACCGACGTGGTATAAAAAAAGAATCAAAATACTTGGTAGATACATTTTATGAGTAATTTTACTACTTAAGGTAACGCAATTTTGGTGTTGTCTAGTTCTTCAGTGTTCCTTGCCAAACTTGGTTCACGGAACACTTATTTTCCATGCATTCGAATCCTATCTATAAGGAACAATAGAGTAGGTACTTATTCTAATGTAGCATAGCTTATTATCTTAGCATCCGCCACGTGAACATTTAGGTATACCTATATACAACCAGATATAAAACAACGGACATTGTGATTTGAATTTGAAACTCAACGGACAGAAATGGAACGCGCGCCTAAGAGGCCAAAGACATGGCTGTTTTGCGAAGTCCGGTAATCATTTGAATCGGCGCGTATTTTTCAAATCCAAACCGGTTGCGACTTTTTTATCGAGATTAAAATGAATGCACCCTTTTGTGTGGGAGGCACGTAAATCAGTTGTAAATGTTTAGACGATTAGTCACTACTATTTATATCAAATTCCTTGCCGATTAAGATTACATTCTAGACACTGTCTATGATTCTAGAGATAGTTTTCGAAAACCATATCTGCTTAATTTGTTAAGTTTGGGTACTTGTGAATCCCACGTAAAAATGACGTCAAACTTAAACATATTTCGCTGTATCGTATCTCAATGGAATAAGGTGTAGATTTGTTAAATTTGTGTTGACAATTTGGACATCTAAGTATCAGACCATCACTACGTATTTGGATATTGCTAAATTAAATGTTTTACAAAGCGAAACGATTTCGTTGTTTATGTATTTACGCTATTAGTTTGTTTTTGGTAGGTATGTTGTGGGAAGTTATAATTGAATTAAGTAATTTTTTTTTAATACCACGACGGTGGCAAGCAAGCATACGGCCCCCTGAAGGTAAGCAGTCACCGTAGCCTATGGACGCCTGCAACTCCAGAGGTGTTACATGCGCGTTGCCGACCCTTTAAAAATCTGTACACTCCTTTTTTGAAGAACCTCATACTGTAGACTCTCGGGAAAACCACGGCAGGTAGCTCATTCCACAACCGGAGCGTGCGCGGGAGGAAGTTCATCTTAAACCGCACAGTGCGTGACCATTTAGGTTCTAGGGTGTGAGGATGAACATAAGTACCCACCTAAATTTTTACTGACAGAAATGAATTGTTTGTATTTTTTATCTGCTATGCTCATATCATAGAAGTAACTGGTATTAGATAAGAGCTTATTTAAAAGTCGTTATAATTTAGATTGACAGTCTGTTTGTGTGCTTTCCGCAAAAGGGAGCGTCCATGAACTGTAGGGGGCAGCACAAGATCCCTTGTGTTAATTAGCGCGAAATTCAAATGTCAAGCATAAGTTTCTAATTTACGCCACAAGATGGCAGAACCTACAACGCACAAGGTAGCGTTCGTGAACAGTAGGCCACCTGGGCTATAACCGCGAAAATCGAAGTTCGTCAATTGCGGGCATTTTTCTGTCACTCTAATTACGTCTTAGTGAGAGTAAGATCCACGCAATTTGCGAATTTCGGTTTTCGCGGTAGGCCCCCTGCTTTGATGTGAAGTGTCAATGTCAAGTAAAAGTTTCCGATTTAGGCCACAAGATGGCAGATCGTCTAACGCGCACGGCCCCTATATTAGTTTACTTTTGTATTTATTTAGATACTTAATTACTTACTCTCTCTAATGTAGTAATGAGTATTAATTACATATATTGTCAGAATGAATATGACTCATTAGCACCGAGGGGTAAACAACCCCCGTCAATAATGGGCGACAATCAACAAGTTTAACGACCTTTGTTTAGCTGTGCCGTAGGCATTATGAAGTGTTTGTTTATATACGAGTAGTAGACCGTCCAGTTGATTTAGATTTGAAAATTAAAAAAAAAAAATCAAAGACATTGACATATAAAATGAAAGAATGGGATTGCTGTGATGAAGCGGGAACGTGACTTTAGTTTTGGGATCTACGGAACCGTTTAGGGCGCAAATACTCGCACTTTGCCGGTTTTCTTAAGTTTTTCACCTGCAAAAATAAGTTGAATATGTATAAGTAATCTCTAAGTAATTTTTACCTATTAAACTACCTACTGGCAAAATGTATGGCATAATTGGCGTAGTACTTTGTGGTTAAACAAATTAGACTATAATAATAATAAGAACGTGTCAAATAAAGATGGTGGAAGTTACAATATTATGGCGTCGTTATTGAGCAAACTCGACCGCCTTGACACGACTTGCTGAGTTTTTATCATTATCCTACTTCCTTCCGCCCTGCCTTGTTAGTTCGCACTGTTCGCAGTGTATGCAACACTTGTACCTACCCTATAGCCAGCGGCATCAGTTGTAATAATTAATAGGGAATAGTACATTACGATACAAGTGCGAAAAATAGGAAATTCAAAACGAGTGGCCATACATTAAAACACGACCGAAAGGAGTGTTTTAAATCGACACGAGTTGGGAATTACCTATTCGCACGTACATGTATCGTACAACGTTTTACAGTACATATGGCCCTTTAAATGTTTGACACAGTAACGTACTCGTAATATGCTAATTTGCGCACTAGTGCGGTAAAGTAGCACCATATGTACTGTAAATATATTATCAGTATTATCACGATCGTCCATACAAAAAGAGAAAACGTTTTTCCACTTCTAATTATTTTCCATTCTCCATGATTTTTTTGTATGTTATTGACACAATGAAAAACTAGGTTTTCCTATTTTTTCAAAATTTTAAAACAATTTTTTTTAAGTATTTATTTACTTCGAGGTATTTCCTTATTTATTTAACTTCAACGAGCAAATATAAGAGTTAATTTTAGATCAATTAAGACTCTATTAACATGGGGTCAAAATAAATGGTTTATTACGCTTTTCAGGGTAGAGTTCCATGTTAGGTGAGTATAATGACCAGCGTCCGTTGAAGACCATTTATTTTTGAGCCCCGTTAACCTTTTTTGTTACAAATTAAGTATTATCTCCTCGAAGGTTCCTTGAAAATCTCGAATTATAAATCAACCGTGTTTGTATAAACAATACACACTAAAATACACAAAAGGTGGTTATATTTTTAACTTATTTTTAAACTACTTTACGAGTACGAGTATTAGCTGTGTCATTTGCCCCACTTGCAGGAAGGATAACTTATTTGAGATGTGTATTTGTTAAAACATGATTCAAGTGAATGCTTATGCTACTTTTTAAAAACCGGGCAAGTGCGAGTCGGACTCGCGCACGAAGGGTTCCGTACCATTATTTATAAAAACGGCAAAAAAAATATGTTTGTTGTATGGGAGCCCCCCTTAAATATATATTTTATTCTGTTTTTAGTATTTGTTGTTATAGCGGCAACAGAAATAGATCATCTGTGAAAATTTCAACTGTCTAGCTATCACGGTTCATGAGATACAGCCTGGTGACAGACGGACGGACGGACGGACGGACGGACAGCGAAGTCTCAGTAATAGGGTCCCGTTTGACCCTTTGGGTACGGAACCCTAAAAATGTAAATCCATTCGTAGCGGTATTATAATATTCATAGAATACAAGATAATTCTAATTACCTACCTACCTATAGCTTATATATCTATATATTAATTAGTATTTTATTTATACTGTATAGTTTATTGGGGAAAATAGACAACTAGAGTCAGACCAAGATAAGTTCGCAGCGATTTTGCCAGCCCAGACAGTGCAAGTGTTATTTTAAACGTCAAACATCTATGAAATTATGACATTTACTTAACAGTAACACTTGATTTACTGGTAGAGCAAATCTATAACAAGATTGTTTTAGCCATAAACGGCACTGTGGGATCATTCGAGTTCGTGCCAATTGTTCTATTACCAGCTTAAGAAACCGAAGCATTTTCATTATGGTATTGGTACAAACTGGGGTGGCATATTTCAATAGCTTACATAGTGGCGCAACGTACCGTCGAGTTTCGTATCTTCGCCTGGTTTTTTAATTATTTAAATAAAATCTATTTAAATAAAATTGTTTAATATTTAAACACAAAACGTATCTCTTTTCGCTTATTATTATGATAGTAATTGAGATCAAATCAACCTTATTATTCAAAGAAAGACATATAAAAATGTCTAGAGCCGGCAGATGACCGTACGAGATGCTCTTATGGAACTTTCATTAGGAGTAGCAGAGAAAGCGCTATGATTGTTTGTCCTTGTCACAGTCTTATTTTTTATAATCCCCACCGCAAATTTCATATGATGTCGTTTCCTATGACCTTATAACTAGTCGTGTCTTGATGTCGTGGGCGGTTTGTAAAAAGTCGCTCTTCCAAAATAATCCAGAATTTTGCAAATAGTATACCCCTACCCCACACTCACCACACACTCGTCTAGGCCAGCCACACTATGCTACTCGTTGCCCGCAATGGCCGCAATGTATGCACTATCGGCATCTAGGTTGCAACAAAGGGTCCCTTTTACTATCTCGGAGTGTCTACCGAGAACGCCCAAATTTCTATATATAACTTTCTGCCTTCTATCGCTCTTGCATTTCGATGTACGCAGCAGGCCTTAAGTCACAATTGGGTACTTGACACATGTTGAATATTATAGCAAAATTTAGTTAAATGGATAGAAAATGAGCTATCCATTATAAAAAAGTGGAATTAAAAAAAAATATGTTGAGATTATAAAAAAAAAACACAAGGCTCCGAAGTCACAAAAAAATTTTTTTCTTGTCTTTCAAAAATAGAAAAGAAAATGGTACCATTCGATTCCTTACATTTTATTAAAAAATAAATTGTACGACAACTATACACATAAACGCAATATTTCAGGGTCAAAATGGCAATTTCCTTGATCTTCCATACATTTAGGACAGACTTATATGATGTGACGTCACATCACGTTTCAATCGTCAAGTGCGAGCGTCAGACTTTAACTCTCATTTCTGACCTTTGTGTCGCTTAAATGCCATGAGACCCATATAGACATTTGATCCTCAGGAAAATCAAGATCGTTTGACATTATTTACAAAAAAAAGTCAAGTACCCAATTTAACTGGTTCTCTTGAGCAGTCAGTTCGCCCAGCACTCCAAGCAATGTGAAAACGCAGTCTGGATAAGGCGTTCGTCGTTGATGTTACGTAGACGACCAAAAATGGCCGCCGTTGCGCGTAGGCCTTTTACGGCTGCTGAACCTAGATGGCGAAGGTGATCGTGAATGATGACTGGACGTTAGTGCAACAGTTCGAGAAAGGAAATAACCTCATATACCACCGGTGTACGACTTTAGACTTTCTAGAATCTTCTTCCAATGCCAGGGGGAGGAAACTAGAGCGTTTGTGCTTTCTCGACTCCGTTCGGCTCAGCATTGCTCCGAGCAAATATTAAGGTTGGCACAACTTGACGTCCCTTTGCGTGCACGACCACAGATAATATAAATACATGAATTTTGACAACCCTAAATAGCCGAAAGGGATAGTTCCATACATTATAGAAAGGGACAACATGATTCGGCCCTGAATCGCTGTCAAACTTCGGCTTTGTGGAAAGTGTCCTTTCTGTACCGTAGTAACTATTATTTATTCTGTTTTTGCGCTCTCAGATCATAGATCTTATATCTATGGTGCCAATAATGCTCCAAATAAAGGAGTCGACTGGTCTATTTGCGTATTTGAATCTCACGGGAAAAATAATTAGTATGGCTACCTACCACCAGTTTGACCACACTGAAATATTCGCTAGGGTTATAACGTGCGTAACTTACTTTCCATGCATCTCGCTCGTACTCGCATATTAGTGCGAGCGAGATGTTTAGAAAGTAAGTTACGCAGATATTATCGAACATGTCAGTCTGACACTGCTAAGGAAGTCGTGGTAAAGCTACTGTATCCCAGCCGCTCGACATACGGATATATGAATATATGCAAGTAAACGAGATGGTCTACCTAGATGGAGATAGATAGACTTTCTTTTTTAAATTCGAAATTTAAAAGTTTCGCAGTCGGTACAGATCGTAATTAAATAGTTGCTGAATTTAGACAACTTCACTTTACTCAAGATTTCCAGAACTTCACGATAGCCACTAAGATCACCTGAGAGAATGTCTACAAGTAATGATTACATTAGATATATGACCTAGCCTAGATCTTGTAAGATTCTTCGGTGATTGCCATTGTGTATAGCTAAATCCCCAAGGTGAATTTATTGGACAGAAAAATCGAGTAGGTAATAGGATCATGCAGAAATTAATTAAGATCTTAATTACTGATATCATCCAGGGATCGCGATGGATGTTAGATCGTCCAACTCCAATGGGAATGGTATCATCTATAGAGATTCTAGGGGTTGGTTACATGTATTATACGACGTCATCATCTAGTTGAACCACCGAATCCACGTCAGTTTATCTTGGTAGTTCTATTGATTTTTTAAACATTCTATAGAACATAGAACCCCTGGCCGGACTTCCTGTGATGTAGTAAAACGTTTGAAGACAGATACAAAAATATCCACTTCACAGACCGGTATAAGTCTTATCTCCGATTTCCAACAGTTATCTTACAACTGAGGGTCAAATTACAATAGGCAGTTGGTAGTAAAGAAATAATGTGCAATGTAATGTGGCATTCGAATTCCGCGCACGTGGCCGTCACATAACCAAGGTCGCGATTCGCACCGCGCATAACTCGCATAAGCAATGCAATCACCAAGTTCATTGGCTTCACTAGACAAGACAATGCGAGCTGGAAGATGTCTATGATCCACGCAACAACCGTTTCCATTCCACAGTTGAAAGGTAGAACAGAGCGGACTTAGGCAGTGTCAAGGGTTTTTTAAAAACCTCAGCTTAAGCTCTAGAAGCTAGAGTTGGGCATAACCACAGCATATGGGGAGATTAAACATCAGACATTTATTCAGCAAATAGGCCACAGGGACACTTTTACATGACAAATTTTTATAAGCAATAGAAATTACCAAAAATTACAAAATACAATTACAAATATGGAATCAATTAAATATAAAATATTTTATTAGAGATGTATACAATCTGTAAATGCCGAATTACACAAAAAAAAACTATGATACAAAAATAAAAACATCAAATACTAAAGTTCTTTAGAGATGTAAAAGTCTTTATGTGTCAGAGATATATATAATTAAAACAAGTGCGAGTCGGACTCGCCCATGAAGGGTTCCGTATCATTTATGACGTATTAAAAAAAACTACTTACTAGATCTCGTTCAAACCAATTTTCGGTGGAAGTTTGCATGGTAATGTTTATCATATATTTTTTTTTGATTTTTCATTCTGTTATTTTAGAAGTTACAGGGGGGGGGGACACAATTTTTTTCACTTTGGAAGTGTCTCTCGCGCAAACTATTCAGTTTAGAAAAAAATGATATTAGAAACCTAAATATCATTTTTGAAGACCTATCCATAGATACCTCACACGTATGGGTTTGATGAAATAATATTTTTTATTTTTATTTTATGACTTATTAAAAAAAAACTACTTACTAGATCTCGTTCAAACCAATTTTCGGTGGAACTTTGCATGACAATGTATATCATATATTTTTTTTTAGATTTTTCATTCTGTTATTTTAGAAGTTACAGGGGGGGGGGGGGACACAATTTTTTTCACTTTGGAAGTGTCTCTCGCGCAAACTATTCAGTTTAGAAAAAAATGATATTAGAAACCTAAATATCATTTTTGAAGACCTATCCATAGATACCTCACACGTATGGGTTTGATGAAATAATTTTTTTTTTTTAATTTTATGACTTATTAAAAAAAACTACTTACTAGATTTCGTTCAAACCAATTTTCGGTGGAAGTTTGCATGACAATGTATATTTTTTTTAGATTTTTCATTCTGTTATTTTAGAAGTTACGGGGGGGGGGGGGGGGGACACATTTTACCACTTTGGAAGTGTCTCTCGCGCAAACTATTCAGTTTAAAAAAAAATTATATTAGAAACCTCAATATCATTTTTAAAGACCTATCCATAGATACCCCACACGTATGGGTTTGATGAAAAAAGATTTTTTGAGTTTCAGTTCAAGTATGGGGAACCCCCAAAATATTTTTGTGTAAAAATCCTAATGCGGTTCATAGAATACATCTACTTACCAAGTTTGAACAGTATAGCTCTTATAGTTTCGGAAAAAAGTGGCGGTGACATAATCGGACAGACAGACGGACATGACGAATCTATAAGGGTTCCGTTTTTTGCCATTTGGCTACGGAACCCTAAAAACGATCATTAAAATTATCCTTAGAGATGTAAATGGTCTCCAAGACTTGCATTTTTATATAAATAATTGAAACCCGCTAGTGGCCCATGGAAGGGTTTGGAATTAATTGGAATAAGGGATTTAATGGGCACTTTTATAGTTTATCGTGATAATGGTTACGGTGAATGGTGGATAAATTGTATTTGCTTTAGAATAATGGATGTCTAGAGTGTCTAGTAAATGTCATAATTTTTAGGGTGATGTTCATACCTACTTTCATCAGGATATTTGTTTTTTTTTTCCAAACCATACCCGTTTAGGTATGGGTATAGTTTTAACTAATAGGGCCACGTCATTAGGGTGAGGGGTGGTATTTGTAAATCGTGTGTTTAAATTGCATACCTACTTTTAGGGTTAATTAACACTATTAGTTGTACGCCTATTATTAAATCAACCGCGTCTGTCTGTCTGTATGTTCGCGATAAACTCAAAAACTACTGAACGGATTTTCATGCGGTTTTCAACTATCAATAGTGTGATTCTTGAGAAAGGTTTAGATGTATAATTTGTTAAGGTTTTGTGTAATCCGTGCGAAGCCGGACATGCACATGTATATTAGACTGAACAGTTTCTATAGATATGTAGATTAGGATAATTTATTTATTTATTTAATCTTTATTGCACAATACATGAAGGCACAAATGGCGGACTTAATGCCTTAAGGCATTCTCTACCAGACAATCGGTCTGATCTGAATGTACATCTCATGGTTTTATTTAAACTTGAAATCGTGAAATCAAATAATGTCTATGGTATGGCCACGTATATATCCATGAAATCTGTCAGATGGGATTAACATTACATGGAATAACTTATTTGACTTCAGCCATCTAACATTCAAATATCAGTTATTAAGTTAGTAGCTTTATTTGACGTTCATAAATAAGCGCATTGTATAAGTAATATGCCTACTCGAAAAACAAACTTTCTTTATCTTTAGAGGATAATTCCCTGACTCCGTCATCAAGTAATGCGGACAACCTTAAATGCCGGATATAGCCCCAATAAATGACAAGCACTAGAAATATTCCAGGTCAAGCCTGGTCAAACGGACGATGCCCTAAAAGGAGGATGCGTCATCGGCCGCGCCACACGTTTATCATTATGTTGATTCACTGCTATATACTTTTCCTGTAAATAAGGACAATATAACAGTTACTACACTAAAGAAGTCATATAACGGATATTATTTACACAACAATTCATTTAAATAAGTCACTGTAAAATCTTACAGCCATGTGTAAAAATATGGGTGTACACATCTTACTCAAAAATATGTCCCATAGCATCTTATTCCAGTGTAATAAGAGCGTAGTACGATATTTATGAGACGATACTTTCATTAATTTTTTTTGCACTTGACTGTACAAGTACCTAAAGAGATCGGAACCGATTCCGATATGAAACCGAGCTAAACTTTTACCAGTGGGATACACTATTTGGACCCGGGTATGTCCTTAAACTACGTCCACAAGAGAGGTATGGGCATTGTGAATGTCATCTCGCTTTGTGTGGTAGGGCACAGCACAGCGGATGTCATTCCAGATCTAGAGCAGAGCCCAACTGGGGAAGTACCTCCACCTTACAGAAAACCGCAGCCAAATAACACTAGACCCTACTCATAGTGTTGTGTTCCTGCCGGCGAGTAAGGTTGCCAGAGCTCAACGAGGGGCGGGAGGGGGTTAGGGTCGGCAACGCGCATGTAACTCCCCTGGAGTTGCAGGCGTACATAGGCTACGGATACTGCTTACCATCAAGCGGGCCGTATGCTTGTTTGCCACCGACGTAGTATAAAAAAAAAAACACTATAAATCATCATCATGATCATCGTAAAATAAACATCAACTAAAAACTTTTAAGTATACATAGGTTATTAAGCTGTTTCGTTTTACCCCTTTAGTATTGCATGGTTATCTATCGTGGGCAATAGACTAATAGTGCTTATTCATGTAAGTGAAAGACTGCAAAACGCGTGCAAATATTGACATTAGCAAAAGCTTGTGAAAGTGGGTGCAGTCGATCGTCCCTGTAGCAGGGTGCACTTGTATGGCGATTTCGTCTGCCATCGATTTTCCACACCCCTTGCAACGGACTGTGAGTCATCATTTGCCGCCCCAGCACCTATTACATACATATGTATTATTCGTATATTTATATCTACATATAAATTACCTTGCTGCACTCCAGACAGATATTTGGACTGAGAACCCGCTGTCTTCGGTTTCTGGCGTAATAAACATGACGTATAAGATGTGTATATTAAGTTATTTGAAGATTTGAATTTGAAAATAAATCCTATGGGAATATAGTTTCTGTCTTCCTTTATATTTTTGCCACTTTGGCTTGGCTTGGCTTGGCTTGGCACGTTGGCTTTACTTTTACTATACCACAGAGCTAATATTAGTGTCCTACACCCTCCATCATGTAGGCTTTTATTCCAAATATATTTCTTAAAATGACAGCGTGATATGGGCTTACCAGCTACACAATCATCCTGTAGGGCTAAGATGGTCAGCTCTTTATCATTTGTCACCATGCTTATCACGTTCTAACAAGTATGTAAGCGCGAAAGTGAAGGGCAGAGTGACAAGTGATAAAAATGGAACCATGCTGCCACTGCTGGCTGTGTAACTATTTTGTACTAAAATCTAAAATTAAGTTGTCATCGTCAAATGGGGTAATTGGCTGGAGAGAGATACCTAACTTTTTAGACATGTATGTTTTTTGATTGTGAAATTTCACCCTAAGACTGGGACCTCTTGATTCAAAGATTGTGGAAAGTATAAGTAAGTACTACTCTCAGCCACTTACATATAATTGTGGAGTATTTATCTTTAATGTTACCCCTCTGCTGTAGTCCTGTCCCCAGTTATCCCACTTGATGGTATCGGTCTCACAATTTGTGGCAATCGAACTATACACACACTATTGTAGTATCTGGAATTCAAAAATAGAATTTACATCAGAGCCCCTAGTGTAAATTTATTCGATTTCGAAACGTGACGTACGCGTTTGCGTTAAGTCTCTTTAGTATGGGATTTAGACACTGCGCGCCAAGTGGAACGTTTTGGAAACTCAAAATCCCATACAAAATGACGCTTAACGCAAATGCGTACGTCACGTTTCGCTATCGAATAAATTTACACTAGGGGTACAGTACAGATCAATGAGTTGATCGTATGCGCCAAACTTAGACACAATCAAAACATTCAAGTGGAATTATTTTAAACTGTGCACGAATTAAATTAAACCGAACATATTTTAACAAAAACATGTCGTCAACCAATAAAAATAAAGCACATACAGGGCCGAATGAGTCACTATCATATGTTATTCGCGTGAGTCATACTCATAGCAACATCGATGTAAATAGCAATTCATGTGACGCGGTCGGTCTGTCCTGTCGGTTCAAATATTGTCATTGATGGGTGAATTGGGTGATTGAATACTGAAGACAGCGATGTGGTCAGCTGCTCTGGGTATCCTGTCTCTGTGGAGGTATTTTCGCACGACCTTACACTACCGATCATGTAAGTAATTCGAACAATTTCAAGATTTATGAGTAAGTAGATAACATATTATATCGTAGGTAATTTCTGCAGTGTAGATAACTCGCGATATTTTAACTAATTACCTAAAAGAGGAAATGACCAAAACATTTGTTAACTATAAGTAATGCATAAATCGTAATAATATAATGGGGTTCACACAAATAATTTCCATACTTTGCTGCGCTATAGCCAACCGATTTCCCGGGAATATCCTGACGGACATTAAGTATAAGTATTCAACGGAAATTCCTCATTAGGTCCGCAAAAAACTGACGGTAGGAAAGGAAACCCAGTGACGATTTCTTGTTCATATTTATCGGTCGGAAACCGGGATATTCCCGGCAATAAGGCCTAGTTTCCCCCTAGGTTGGAAGGTCAGATGACAGAGTCGCTTTCGTAAAAATGTATGCCTATTACGTCAATTCTTGGAATTAGTTGGCAAGCGGACCCCAGGCTCCCAGGAGCCGCGGCAAAAAGCCGGGACAAAGTGAGGAAGATGATGAAGATTGAAGATGCTCAGTCAGACATGGTTGACGATCCCAAACTCACAAGCGGTATTGACCCTTTAAGTCTAAGGAGAGACTTTGCCTCCTTGTGTAATGTTCTACCGCTTGTAATTGTACAGCCCATTGGGGCTGTGCTCTGAGGAATTGTTTGACATGATGCCAGCGGCCGCTTTCTATCACCGCACCGCTCGCCGTCGGCAGGGTGTTCATCCTCACACCTTAGAACCGGTTCAAGAGGAATTTCCTCCCGTGGACGCTCCGGCTGTGGAATGAGCTCCCTTCTGAGGTTTTCCCAAGGGTCTACAGTATGGGGTTCTTCAAAAAAGGAGTGTACAAGGTTTTAAAGGGTCGGCAACGCGCATGCTTGTTTGCCACCGTCGTGGTATTAAAAAAAAAGACACATAGTTGGAGTGGGCAAAGAGTATTATATTATATTGAACATTTGAGAGTTTTTTTTTTAAATTTATACTTAAATACAAATACAAATACAAATACAAATACAAATAGTTTATTTCCAAAAAAAATAATTAGAGCAAGTTACAATTTATTCTGACCCCCTCACTAGGCAAAGCCTGTCCCGTGAGGGAAATTATACGATTTACTTAAATATATTACAAAAGCGGCTATTGGCAACCATGTTGAACAGAGAAAGAAAAAGGAGGATAAGGAAATTAAAATTAATAAAGCTTAGTAATAGATATAATACAAGCAGATAACTTATAAGAGAAGCTTATAAAGCCTAATTCTTATTTAGTGTCAGCACAGTGTGTGTGTGTGTGTGTGTGTGTGTGTGTGTGTGTGTGTGTGTGTGTGTGTGTGTGTGTGTGTGTGTGTGGGTGTGTGTGTGTGTGTGTGTGTGTGTGTGTGTGTGTGTGTGTGTGTGTTTGTGTGTGTGAGAGAGAGAGATTGTGTTGGGGGGGGGAGGAGGTATGTGTGTGTTATGTTAGGATGTTATCTTGATAATGTTTTCTGTGTCTAAAAACGATAAATTCATCATATTAATTGTTAAGAGCTTTTTTACTTCTACGACCGAATATTCTTTAAAATTGTACAAATTAACTAGACGATTATAGATTCTTAAGCTATTACCTATACTTATTTGGAAATATAGATTAGCTTTTACAGATCAGCCTAAACTAAGAAAAACACATAAATACTTAGGGAAATAGGGACTATGGGAAGGAAGGGAAGAAAAAATATTGGTTTTCATCTTATATTACGGTTCAACCAAGCTAGACAGGAGGCAGGGTGGAAGGGGTAATTACTTACGCCTATCCAGGGTTTGGCATTGTATCAAACTTCTCTTTTGAAACGAACTGTGTGGTAAGTACAGTTTTTTCTTAGTTTTCTAGATTTCAACTTAGACTCAATATCAAAATGAAGCACCGACTTTCATTTCTAACGTTGGTTAGTACTAAACGCAAATTAAATAGAATTAAACTGTCTTAACGCCAATTAAGCAGTAGCGAGCCGAGTACCTAGTGACATTAACCCAGTTTTCGAGTACTCTAGTAGTTGTTTACTTTATCTCGAAAGACATTAAAAGTTTTCATACCACGTGGAGCTTATGTCTTTGCTATAAGGTTTACGTATTATCATTAAGTAAAAGTATAAATGCTACGTTATTGAGGCGTTTGATGCTGATAGTGAGGACTGTGGGGAGCATCTAAAATGCCAAATCATGGAGAAAGCACCATGTTGGTTAGAATGACTGGTGTTTTTGGTAAGTGTACAAATAAATTTTAAACATCGACACTGCATGTCTAATAATGAGAAGATGGCTTTTATATTATCCTCTAGTGGCCATATGGGTATGTCATTTTTTGATTGTCCAGCGATTGACCTTAGTCACCCAGCACTCTAGTGGGTTTTCTATACATATAATCGATATAGTGACCCTACCTATTTAAGTATGTATATACTTTTACTTACTGCTGTGGCGCAGCGACCCGAAGTGGATCTTGGCCTCCGACACCAAAGACCGCCATGCTTCTCTGTCCAAAGTCGTTTCTGTCCAGTCGACGGCGCCGAGTTCGCTAAGGTCTTTTTGCACTTCATCTCTACTACTACTACTATGTATACTTGTACTTATATCTACTCTCAATAAATCTCGATCAGTGGCAGGGGTAACCACCAAAATTGGTGTCGCAAAGTCAAAAAAATATGTCTAAAAAAGAAGTATTAAACAAAGCATCGCAGCTAGTTGTAGAAACAATGATAACAAACAATAATGCTAACAACACATGTAACAACGTTTAGGCAACGTTTTACCATAAACCACACTCCCTAAACAGGGGTTTTGTTCTACAGTGAACCTTCTGTACGTAGTAGGTAAGGTAAGGTACCTATTATTTATTCTGTGCCGGTGGAACATGCGTGTAAGTGAAGTGCAATGATCAATACCTAATATAGCCCTATAGCTTTGGAGAAATGATGGTCCAGAAACGCGTCAAGGAACTGTAAAGTAGGGTAATTAACTGGCATTACTTTAGACATTTTTTTCTGTAATAATAATTGACTTTAAGACCATATAAGATTGCTAAAACCTGATTCAAAAATTGTATACTTAAATTACACTTAGGGAATCCTGTCCCCAGTAAAGTTACCCTACTTGACGGTACATACTTAGGTAGGTACCTACTGAACTGACACCCTGAATCATCCCTCAGCTCTATTCCATAAATTTAATTTAACTTAACCCCATGACACATATGACAGAGGTTTGGATGGTTGAAATTTTAGACAAGTAATTTTAATAAGGCGTGTGTTAAAAATTAAAATGTTTACTGTCAATAACAACATCGAAACATTCAGTATGGATCCGCGAATGCTCGCAAATGCTAATCAGTAGAGAGAAAGGTCAATAACCCCACACCTTTCGTCAGATCTGAACGTCAGCGGCCGAGAGGAAAGGAGCGGCGTTCACGTCAAAAAGGATTCAGGGTGATGAATCTGATGAATCAGGGGGGGAAGCTGTAAAACAAATAACTATGGACTTAAAGTGTTGATATTAAATTTTACACGGATTCAAAAGTGTCTGAAATTCCGAGGAGCTCCACAACTAAATAGGAAACATTTTTTTTAAATATCATTGTGGAGGTTTGTGCAATGGCGTATCAAACGTAATTACTTTTGTTAATTTTAAAATAATCGAAAGCGCATAATCATTTTTGTCTTTCCTTTTTTTCAGTTCTTTTTGCGTCATGTGAAACAATTTCTTTTTTCAGAAACCCAAAGCCTATTTTATCGTATGAAAAAAAAACCTATTTTGTTTCCGGTTAACCCTTTTGTTGAAACCTACGGATTTTGAACACACCAATTCGAAAACACAATTTTTGGAATATATCCTGACTTTCATGTATTTGCATGGCTATGAATATTTTTAGCCACCGGCACAGAAGTAATCAAGTTGTCCATTTGACAATTTCCATTGCCGCATCTCAACCTATAGGTACAGAAAGTATGGAGTTAGACTATTTTCTTCCGATTTTTATTTGTGCTGATTTCGGCTTTTATAGTTAATACAGAACCACTTTAGCCTTCTGTTCTGTCTGTTCGTTTTTCCGTTGCATAACGAAGCAAACCCGGAAAACGGGTAACATAGTCGCCCCAAATTTACTAGGCTCTGTTCCGTGGAGCAAGAGATGAGTGTATTGGAGATGGGGTGGGAGTAGGTTACCCAAGCTGCCCAGGATCGGAGTCAGTGGAAGAAAATGGTTCGAGCCCTACACCGCAGGAGGGTGTAACGGGATGGAAAGAAGATAACGAAGCAAAGCTCGCTGAGCTTTGGTAATAGATACTAATAAAAACTTACGTCTATTTAACCGAACCATCACTAGACCACAGATTGGTAGGTAAAACAGTAGGTACAGTTAACCTTAGTCGTTGGTGAACATTCGAGAAACATAATATTTAAGAGTTTCAATTATTGTTTTACCTCGTTTGCTCACATTACAAATAAAATCAGCAACTATATTTAACAAGCCGCTTGATACCTATACGTATTTTATGAAAATATTTTCCTGAATCGACTTCTGTTACAAACAAAACATGACTAAATTCCATGGTAATACGAATATGTACGCATTAAATTAAAACCTCAATAAAATTCTAGTTATAATGATATTTATTAGTCGAGATCAGTAAGATTGTAAAGGTATTATTGCATTGACGCGCCCGTATAATCCGTGACACGTAAGTTTTTTACACCTATCGTTCGATAAGCACTTACGATCCCTTATCAAGGCACTATCAGTATCAGTGGTATGTGAAAATGCCTACTTTGCCTTCCTAACCATATATGGTCACGAAAATTGAGCTAGTCAGCTATTGGTGGATATTATATAGCGTTGATAGTGTTAATTCTGATAAGAAACGTTTTATATAGTTAAACTCTCGCCCGGCAGCCTCATTTTGCGCGGTGCTTCGCAGGCAACGGTCGTACTTTACTTTATTTATTAAATTAAAAGTAAGTTTAATACATTTTTATAATTACAAAGTTCAGTTTTACTTGACTTTTGATTGTGAATTAAGTGAATTTGTTTTTTTTTTTGTACTAAAAGTTACGTTTTGTATTGATTACGGTTACATAACGTGATAAATAATGCTATTTAACGTGTGATGTGATACTATATAACTTGCGTAAATTTGCGTTTTTCTAAAATTTATATTTGTTTACCTATAATTCCAAAGTTGACATTTTGATTCGCCTCATTCGTCTAATTTAATTAGACAACAACAATATTTATTAGTTTTATAAATTTCACTTATGCGGTTTCTTCAAAGTTAATAATTAATTATGTTTTTCCAATATACAGTTATAATATTTTGAGATGTTCTATTTAAAATTTAAGCTACCAAAACTATCTTGGAACTTGTTATTTTTGTGCCGATAAAAAAAAAGTGTTTAACTTTAACAACTGGATCTAGGTTCAACATTAATCAATGTACGATATCAGGATATCACATAACCGTTAGTACCGTTACAAATTAAGACGCTTATCCACTACCTACCTTAGTATCTTATCTCATCGAGCGCGTGATTGTGAAGTAGAATTTTTCAAGAGATAGAGATACGTGCCTGATAATTATTTTATTACTAAGTAGATAGGCATATCTTGTGACGTAATAGGTAAAAAAAATTACATCGTTGCGTAACATCAGATTTTAACCTCAACTTGAAAGTCTTCAAACCAAAAACGAAAGTGTGAATTTTAATTTATGCATTTTGTTTCTATTATAGACTAGTTCAAAATGTGCGACGAGGAAGTTGCTGCGTTGGTAGTGGACAATGGATCCGGCATGTGCAAGGCCGGGTTCGCCGGCGACGACGCGCCGCGCGCCGTGTTCCCGTCCATCGTGGGCAGGCCGCGCCACCAGGGCGTCATGGTCGGCATGGGACAGAAGGACTCGTACGTCGGCGACGAGGCCCAGAGCAAGAGAGGCATCCTCACCCTGAAATACCCCATCGAGCACGGCATCGTCACCAACTGGGACGATATGGAGAAGATCTGGCATCACACCTTCTACAATGAACTGCGTGTGGCGCCCGAGGAGCACCCCGTGCTGCTCACGGAGGCTCCCCTCAACCCCAAGGCCAACAGGTACGTGTCTCGCTCGCGTCAGAGTGCTCGCCGCTAAGTTGTCTTCGTTGTTATCGGCTAATAATGACATGAGCGCCATGCTAACGAATCGTTGTTTTCTTTTCCAGAGAAAAGATGACCCAGATTATGTTCGAAACCTTCAACACACCCGCCATGTACGTCGCCATCCAGGCCGTGCTCTCGCTGTACGCGTCTGGTCGTACCACCGGTATCGTGCTGGACTCCGGCGACGGCGTCTCCCACACCGTGCCCATCTACGAGGGCTACGCGCTGCCCCACGCCATCCTGCGTCTGGACTTGGCCGGTCGCGATCTCACAGACTACCTGATGAAGATCCTCACTGAGCGCGGCTACTCCTTCACCACCACCGCTGAGCGAGAAATCGTTCGTGACATCAAGGAGAAGCTCTGCTACGTCGCCCTCGACTTCGAGCAGGAAATGGCCACCGCCGCCTCTAGCAGCTCGCTCGAGAAGTCGTACGAGCTTCCCGACGGTCAGGTCATCACCATCGGCAACGAGAGATTCCGTTGCCCCGAGGCTCTCTTCCAGCCTTCGTTCCTGGGTATGGAAGCTAACGGCATCCACGAAACCACCTACAACTCGATCATGAAGTGCGACGTCGACATCCGTAAGGACCTGTACGCCAACACTGTGCTTTCCGGAGGCACCACCATGTACCCCGGCATCGCCGACCGCATGCAGAAGGAGATCACTGCGCTGGCTCCTTCCACGATGAAGATCAAGATCATCGCGCCCCCAGAGAGGAAGTACTCCGTATGGATCGGTGGATCTATCCTCGCCTCCCTCTCGACCTTCCAGCAGATGTGGATCTCCAAGCAGGAGTACGACGAGTCCGGCCCCTCCATCGTCCACAGGAAGTGCTTCTAAGCGCCATAGTAAGACTGTTGTTCCTAAGTTATGATGCCCTACACCGAGACCCAGAACGGGAGGCTCAAATTACGCTTGTGATCTTTATTTAAGTACAGTATTTAAATAGGATGTAAGGTATCGTAATATGCATATTACGTAAACTCAGCGAAGCATGTTCGCTCGTTTTTGACAAAGATTTTTATTTATTGTTACGTGACTAACCCAAGTCTTTTGTAATAAAAGATAATTTATATACCGGTATAAACAAGCACTTTATTTACTTTGCTCCTAAAGGCGCCAATATATCTTGAACAGTAAACTATGTCCATTATGACACAGGCTACTAGTATGTTAATGATGAGTCGCTAAAGATACACGGTCCAGGTGTATATATGTACTTAGAAACGTAACCAGTAACGTTATAAAAACTTAAAGAAACTACGAGGTAAAAGAAAGTAGAGCACTTGAGATAACGTGTCAATAACTTCTGAGTGCCTACCGCGAACCACGTTCGACGTGTTGCCTCCCTGTCACACTCACGTACGAATTTACAAGTGCGACAAAGAGGCAACACGTCGAAACGTGGTTCGCGGTAGACCCTCTGTTACCTACACGCCGCCGAGGCGATGCGCCCGGCAGGTTTAGTTAGAATGGATCTTCTTAAACGACTCTGTTTTAAAAGTCAAATCAGTCTTCGACTTCCTTATTAGTTTAGTTTAGTTATTTGAACATAAATTAGCAATTTTAAACTTTTTTTTTCATTCAACATATTTGCTGGAATGGAATACGGTTATATTTGAAAGTTATTGACTCTGTTTTTAGTCAATATGGGTACATGGGTAGCTCGATACTTTTAATATTGCTAATTGTGAGGGTGAGGCCCATCCATTTAATATTTCCATGACCATTGACCAGTCATAATTTTGAAGAGTATTATTGTTCGCAAACTATATATACCGTTCTTTCTCCTGGGAACATCTTCAATTTTCATTTTAATAACAGTTACTTTTGATGTAACTTTGGAATAGTCCGATTATTGACCTAACATGCATCGTCTTAGTTTGTCTCGCGTGAAGTCGTGTTGTAGTTCAATGACACAATAACTACACTACGATCCAGGTCAGTTATGTAACGGGACGTGTTTACAAACGTAACCCATTTCCGGGTGGCAATGATAAAAATAAAAATTACTGACCTATTGTGAAGTTAATGAAATACCGTGCCCAATATAATTAGATCACCGACACACCCACGGCGTGGTTCCGTCTGGTGAGTGCGTGACGTCACATAATTATTTCAGGAGACGCTGAGAACGCTACGTTACGGGCCGTGGGTACTTAGCGACCAGTGGATAGGTATGCAAATATCAGCTGATGAGATAAACATTAGCCAGTACCCATACACAGTATACCCACTAGCCGGACAAAGATGAATCATACGGAAACTTGACTAATCGGCGACTTAATCATAAAGTGAGTAACACCGGACGAAACTGAACGGGATGTTAGCGAGAGATCGTTCTGTGGCTGAATTACTTCGCAAATTTTCGCTGGCCGCTTTCTCACGCGTATTTCGCTTTCTTAACGGTAAGTAAAGTCTTTATAATGTCGAAGATACACATTACAGCAGAGTGATCAGAAAGCGTTCGGGTGTAGGAACTCCCTATCCTCTCACACATGCATAGGTACGAGTACAGGCCACCCCAGCTGCACGGCGACGCGAGGGTCAAGGGCGCAGCGCTGCGCACGATCGATTCCCCGTCCCCTTCTCCCTGGACGCCCCCACAATGCGTCTGCTCGACTAGACATGCGTTCCTTTTAGATACAATCAAAGCTGCATCTTATATGCTCTTATTAAGGTAGCTTCTAGCCTAACATAGAGCTGATAAAGATAATGCAATCTAGATATATAATATTGCAGTGGTTTGCGGTGCATTTCGTATACTAACTGAATAGCAATGTTCAGGTACGGGGTACATTACATTTTATTTATTTTATTTTAGTATATGGAAAACCAACAGCGCTACATATATCTAGAACTTCCAATACAATTCGTCTGGAATTCTGGATCGATACTGCGTGGACATTTATTGCAGTAGATGATTTTTATATTGAATTTAGTCCTAATTGAATGGCTCGTTAGTTGTTTTTACTTTTAGAATTTGGTAAAATGGAAATACTTGCATGTAAATGAGATTTAGGTACTGGAAACATGTACATGTTCTATGATATTTTTGTCTGTTCAATAATTCACAAAGGAAACAGGTTGATAAGTAAAAAAGGTCTATCAAACCCCGCTGTCAGTCCTTTGTCAATGCCCTTTTGTATTTTTACCACGCGTCCCAGTCCCAAGTCCCAAACAGTTATTTTAGGATGGGGATTAGGGGATGTTACAGCCACCTGCAGTGGTGCTAACCACCATGTTTGATCTATCTAATCGGATAATTCCGATATATGACTCAGTTTACATCTGTTCTTCCTGTGTATCTTGTACAGTCAAGTGCAAAAATAAGTATCGAAAAAATCGTCTCATAAATATGTTACGCTCTTATTAGTCTTATTACACTGGAATAAGATGCTATGGGACATATTTTTAGTAAGATGTGTGTGTACACCCATATTTTTACACTTGACTGTACCTACTTTTGTGTTATGTTTTTTTCTTGAAATTAAATATTTTCTTTACATAAGTTTCTCGGCGTATTGGTAGTTTAATGTTGCAATACCGCGTAACCATAATTGTATTAAACAAATTAATAAACATGTAGTTCTCGATAATAGAAACAAATCACCTACCTACGTTAACATAACCGAAATTGACCCAAAAGATCTTTTTCATGTCTCATGCTCTAAAAGTGGGTCGTTGTTGTTCTAAAATGTATGTAGAAAATTATATAATACGTCTCTGCTCTAGGGCACTGTACTTTCTACGTACTTATGTACTTTTATTACTATAAAATTTAAAATTTTGGATTTAGATGGAATTTTTGTACGATTTCTATTCTAATAACTAATAACTCTCCATTCAAATTTATACTTAGCTGGGTCTTTTTTAAATGCACATACATTTTACTTTCCTCGTATTCGAAATGAAAACAATGTTTAATTCGGGTGAAAGGCACCATTTCAGTCTCGGACTCTTGACAGAAGTGGGTGCCTTTCATCCCTTGGTTAATAATCTACGATTAAATCGCGAGTTGTACTTGTGTGTTAGTCACCAATAACACCAAGGTTCTACAAACACATGACTCGTTAACATCAATACCAATGGAATCATAAGACTGGAAACAATGGCGTTACAAGTCAATTGAAATTCTGTCCGTACATCAAGTTTCCTTTACTCAGTCTGAATCATTATGTGTGTAAGAAAAATAATACCAAATATAATCATTTCGATCGACTGTTTCTACATTATCCCTATAACGACTGGCGGAAATGAGTCAAATGCTCTTCCAGTAATTATTATCACTTGTAAAAACCTAGAAATATTATTTACTGTTATATCAAATCCGTTACTTAAACCCTATTGGAATGTTATCAAGTATCAGCTTCACGTAATCAATTTTAGGAAGTAAAGTAATCAATTAAACGAAGTTGATAAAACATACCTATTCGAATTCATAAAGTTAGAGGCATTAATCATTTACCGATGACTAAAAATAAATACGTATCTCATATCTGTGGAACTGCTGAATAAATACTAAGAAGTGTTAAGTTATTGGCCAAGAAATGAAGTGTGACAAGACTGTGGGTTACTCATCGCTGTAGTACGCATGCACCAATGACTCATCTAAACGACCAAGACTGTACCCGTATTTACTCTATATTTTAAGTGTGTAATTTTAATACAATTCCCGTCCTCGGTCATAAGCATAACGAAACTCTTGAAAGCCGATCAGGTTTCGTAATAGTACGTTTGTCAGCATCAGCAGCGTTGGCTAAGAGTGTAAACCTGCCAAATAATTTTTGAAAACAGATAAATTTGTATCTTATAGACATTAAAGTAAAAAATAAGTAAATTTCAAAAATGCATTTAGCAGGTTTACAGTCTACACTAGTCTTTACCGACGAATTGAACTTGAAATTCTCAAGTTAGCAAATTATTTCCTTCCTTACGTTTTAACTTTTCTAGGTCAAGACTTAGCCTTGGTATATTACACGCTAAGAATTAATTAAAGACATTGTTGACTTATAGGAGTACCAGGTGCTTACGATATGTTTAATTTATACATAACATATGTAGGGATAAGGTAACTATTAAGCTTACATGAGACCTAACGGCAGTTAATAATCTTACACAAAAATGGAGCATTACGTTATTACTTATTAATATAATTAGAATTAAAATAATTTGCTCCTGCGCCAGTTTATTAAGAGAGACCAATACAACTTAAATCAGTCAACTAAATAAACATGTACGAGTACTAGGTATGTATAAAGTACAGTCAAGGGTGGTCAAGGTATTAAATATTGGCACGAACAAAGTGCCAAAAATATGTATATGCGCCCTTATATGCATTAAGGTAGTGTGTACATATTTTTGACACTTTATCCGTATAGATATTTAATACCTTGACTACTATTGTCCAGTATCACATTAATTTGAACTTATGAAGGGTTCATTAATTCATTTTCTTATTAAATTTATTCACTGCATACCACTAAATAGTAAGGAAAACGAAAGTTACGCAGGTACCAAAATTTTCTAGTGAATTGATTAATATTTTCTAGTTACGGGACGTTACTCTTACTTAATTTTAATAAATATTTTACATAAAGTTTCTCTTATAAATTCAAACCGGTAGTGAGATGGGCATTTTGATTTGTTTAGTGAATTAAATTCGATGTTTATGTATCGTGATTTATTGGACTACTTATAAATTATATAACAAGAGTGGCAATCTGATAAAATTCCAAAGATATCTATTTTATGCCAAAAATTAAAAACCATAGGTTTGTAAACAACTATATATTCCTACTATATTATATTTTTCCTTATTACTTGTTATTAATTTGCACCAACATATACAAATGTCTCTGTTTATGGTTTGATCTAATGGTTGACTGGTAGAGAATGCCTTTTGGCATTAAGTTCGCCATTTGTACATTTTTCTTTATTTGTACAATAAAGATAAAATAAATTAAATAAATAAATATATGTTGGTGAGGATTGATCCTAAATGATTTCCTAATGTATTTGTCATACATGTACCCGTTGTAAGTCGTATCTATATATCATAAAATAAAATATATGTCAGACATGATATTCATTGTAGTGACAGTGTTGTTATTAGGGTTCCGTAGCCAAATGGCAAAAAACGGAACCCTTATAAATTCGTCATGTCCGTCTGTCTGTCCGATTCTGTCACAGCCACTTTTTTCCGAAACTATAAGAGCTATACTGTTCAAACTTAGTAAGTGGATGTATTCTATGAACCGCATTAAGATGTTCACACAAAAATAGAAAAAAAAACAATAAATTTTGGGGGTTCCCCATACTTAGAACTGAAACTCAAAAAATCTTTTTTCATCAAACCCATACGTGTGGGGTATCTATGGATAGGTCTTCAAAAATGATATTGAGGTTTCTAATATCATTTTTTTCTAAAATGAATAGTTTGCGCGAGAGACACTTCCAAAGTGGTAAAATGTGTGTCCCCCCCCCGTAACTTCTAAAATAACAGAATGAAAAAACTAAAAAAAATATATGATATACATTGTCATGCAAACTTCCACCGAAAATTGGTTTGAATGAGATCTAGTAAGTAGTTTTTTTTTAATACGTCATAAAATTAAAAAAAAAAATTTTTTCATCAAACCCATACGTGTGGGGTATCTATGGATCGGTCTTCAAAAATGATATTTAGTTTTCTAATATCATTTTTTTCTAAACTGAATAGTTTGCGCGAGAGACACTTTCAAAGTGAAAAAAATGTGTGTCCCCCCCCCCCTGTAACTTTTAAAATGACAGAATGAAAAATCTAAAAAAAATATATGATATACATTACCATGCAAACTTCCACAGAAAATTGGCTTGAACGAGATCTAGTGAGTAGTTTTTTTTTTAATACGTCATAAAATTTAAAAAAAAAAATTTCATCAAGCCCATACGTGTGGGGTATCTATGGATAGGTCTTCAAAAATGATATTTAGGTTCCTAATATCATTTTTTTCTAAACTGAATAGTTTGCGCGAGAGATACTTCCAAAGTGGTAAAATGTGTGTCCAAAGTGGTAAAATGTTGAACAAGATCTAGCAAGTAGATTTTTTTTTAATACGTCCTAAATGGTACGGAACCCTTCATGCGCGAGTCCGACTCGCACTTGGCCGCTTTTTTAAATTGAATACATCACTATCAAAGAATATAATATGATCACTATACTTACATTTTACCCGCTCCTTAACTTTAACTAATCGATTAAAAACTTTTTAGAGAAATGTGTATGTTAACACTGGCCACTTACAAAAATTAAGAAATAATAAGTAATTAAAAAGTTTTAATTCCTTCGAGCGGCTAAAGAAAATATATAGTGATGTATTTATTCAATTTAAAAAAATACCCTGTTATACCATAGATAAAATAAAGTAAATACATTCATTTTGAAGCTTATTAAAGAGGCTAGCTTTGGTGAAAAACTTGGAGGTGTCGCTAACGAAAAAGTACTTAAAAATTTTTTTTTTTTGTATGGCAATGTGTCCTACTTAACCTACTTTGCATACTTACTTGCTACTAATATAAAGCCACATCATTAAAAAAATTACAAGCCAAAACTCGCTGAGGGCAGATTCACTTAGCTTATCCTGGCATGGCCTTTGTTAAAAATGCTGTTATTACATTGTCGTAGGTTATTACATTGTCATATTTAAAAACTCCTAATCTATGATGATATTCCTATGATAGTCTAATTAAGCAATCAATAGAAGTGAGTAGGTAATAAAGTAACTGTTACATCACCCGTGATTAATGCAAGAATGCATTCACGTGATTATAATCTGCAGTACGGTGCCCATTCGCACAACGCAATTCTGATAAGTGATAACGTCAAACTACCTTGACCCCATATACATAATCACAAATGCACATAGCTGAAAAGGAATTTATAATGAAGCCTGCATTTTTCATATTTTGAAAAATAGCAACATCGCAATGTTACCACCATAAAAACGATAGATACAATGTATTGAATGAATCGTTGGATTACCCTAGACACACACACCAACAAATAGATGCTTAGTTTGTTTGTGTGCGAGTTTTCTGTATTGCGACCGTTGCTTGCTGGAACGGACCAATCACAGCGCAGGATTTTCTCCATGCCCATATATGGTAAAGCAGTCTGTTGCGACGAGTGGGGAGGTCAGGCGAGTCCATATTTTATCGATGGTCTTGAAACATTTTGTTGTTCCATTTACAAATTCCGAACAATTGACTGACATTTATTAGTCAAGATTGTCACTAGACATATTTTGAAGGCCGTTTTATCCGCCATAGCGCCTTATTTCTTCGGCTATTTGAGTTTATTTAGCACCAAACTGAGGTCCGTTGGGAGAGTCGATTATACCGCGGCGCCGGCGTAGTGAAGCAAATCGACCTCCACGAGCGCGCGACAGAAACCGGCCGGCATTTCTCACGGATCGGCGATTGCTGTAGTATTGTTCTCTGTACGCTGCTAATTTTCCTGGTAAGTCTTGATTATTTATTGCTTTTTGTTATTGTGATCAATGACCCGTACTTTATAACTAACGATTTGTAATTTTGCTGTTAATAAACTGAAGTAAAAAGTGGTTATTCGGTTACCTACTCTAACCGAAAAATCGTCAATTGTAGGGTCATGACTAAAGTTCTATTCAAATGATAACCTGATAACAAAATCATTAAGGGGAATGGTAAATTGGTAATCTGACGTTTTTCGTCTGCTGCACCGTCTGATACGATTTGAATGAGATTTTTTGGACCGATGCCAAGTTTTCGAGACCGTTATTTATTTATCGTAGTCAAAGATTGCAACCAATTAGACTGCGTAGTAGTAGGTAGAGGGTGAACTATCCCTTGAGTAGTCGTGTATGCAGTGTGTGTTCTGTTGGAAATGTTGTCGTTATCAAGAGGCATGAGCGGCGCTATCAGCGGGGCGCGGGGCGAGAGCCTTAGCGCGCAGGCTCTCGGCAGCGCAATACCATATATGGTAACGAAACCTCACGTATTGTGCGATTGGCCGAGAGCCTGCGGCGCGGGGAAGGGGCGCCCGATAACCACTTTCATTTATATACTCCGCGGGCCGCGCTCGACGACATTCCACGAAGTGAACTCGAGTTGAGGCGTTGTGCAGCATTACCGAGGCTGTGCAATCAAATTAATTTATTTTATTTATAATAGGATATTAAATTAAAAGTAAGTTGATGCAGCATCTAGTGTGTTAAGTGATGAGTGAGTGGTGCATGGATCGAGTGTAGTGCGTGCGGTCAGTGACACGACGAAGGGTTAAGGGCGGATGCCGGTTGCGGTAGGGCGTGGTCGACGATCGTGACAGTGCTCCCGAATTAATTTAAAAATATCTCGCGATACAATTTAAATTTTCGAAAGTATCGGCGGCACCCCCCGCGGCCATCTGCAAAAGGCGGTCAAGCCGCAGCCGCGTCAACCGCCACGTTCGCGCCTCGCCTCTAGATCGAGCCTTATTTGGTTTCAGTTCGTTTTGCATCGCCCACTTGTGTCTCGATAAGGCTTCGTGTGCCTTCTGCCCACGACTGCACTCATTATTTTATAACTACCAGTCTAATAAAAAGTTGCCGTCTGTGTTGTATGTATGGGATGAATGAATGTTTTCTAATTAGATAAGCCAATCTTTTTAACAACAATTAACTTCTAAAGTTAAGGGTCCTTTCTGTAATGGTTTATTATCTTCTTTCCAGACTAAATCACAATGTGCGACGAGGAAGTTGCTGCGTTGGTAGTGGACAATGGATCCGGCATGTGCAAGGCCGGTTTCGCCGGCGACGACGCGCCGCGCGCCGTGTTCCCGTCCATCGTGGGCAGGCCGCGCCACCAGGGCGTCATGGTCGGCATGGGACAGAAGGACTCGTACGTCGGCGACGAGGCCCAGAGCAAGAGAGGCATCCTCACCCTGAAATACCCCATCGAGCACGGCATCGTCACCAACTGGGACGATATGGAGAAGATCTGGCATCACACCTTCTACAATGAACTGCGTGTGGCGCCCGAGGAGCACCCCGTGCTGCTCACGGAGGCTCCCCTCAACCCCAAGGCCAACAGGTACGTGTCTCGCTCGCGTCAGAGTGCTCGTCACTAAGTTGTCTTTATTGTTATCGGCTAATAATGACATCTGAGCGCCATGCTAACGAATCGTTGTTTTCTTTTCCAGAGAAAAGATGACCCAGATTATGTTCGAAACCTTCAACACACCTGCCATGTACGTCGCCATCCAGGCCGTGCTCTCCCTGTACGCGTCTGGTCGTACCACCGGTATCGTGCTGGACTCCGGCGACGGCGTCTCCCACACCGTGCCCATCTACGAGGGCTACGCGCTGCCCCACGCCATCCTGCGTCTGGACTTGGCCGGTCGCGATCTCACAGACTACCTGATGAAGATCCTCACTGAGCGCGGCTACTCCTTCACCACCACCGCCGAGCGAGAAATCGTTCGTGACATCAAGGAGAAGCTCTGCTACGTCGCCCTCGACTTCGAGCAGGAGATGGCCACCGCTGCCTCCAGCAGCTCGCTCGAGAAGTCGTACGAGCTTCCCGACGGTCAGGTGATCACCATCGGTAACGAGAGATTCCGTTGCCCCGAGGCTCTTTTCCAACCCTCGTTCCTGGGTATGGAAGCTTGCGGCATCCACGAAACCACCTACAACTCGATCATGAAGTGCGACGTCGACATCCGTAAGGACCTGTACGCCAACACCGTGCTGTCCGGCGGCACCACCATGTACCCCGGCATCGCCGACCGCATGCAGAAGGAGATCACCGCACTGGCTCCTTCCACGATGAAGATCAAGATCATCGCGCCCCCAGAGAGGAAGTACTCCGTATGGATCGGCGGGTCGATCCTCGCCTCCCTCTCGACCTTCCAGCAGATGTGGATCTCCAAACAGGAATACGACGAGTCCGGCCCCTCGATCGTGCACAGGAAGTGCTTCTAAGCGGCTCGGCCGGCCGGCTCGGGCCGGCTGCTGAGCTCGGGCTTGTAATCACCGTTAATTTAATTGTACGTAAGATATTATTGTAATTAAATCGTAATAGTGACGGCAACCGGCGCGCGGCGCCGCGGAGCGCCTCGGCCGCCGGCCTCGGTACTGCACTCGCCAAAGGATCTTTTGTAATATCATGAATGAATCTCATGAATGTATGTGCTGAAACGGATAAGACTACTTTCTTACTAGGTCATTTATAAATTATAAAAAATAATGAAAATACACGAAAAAAATTTGAAAAATTACAACCAGACTTTCACTTTCCCTTTGTATCGTTAGGAGTGGTAAGTCGCGCGATTCCTCTCGCGGTCTGCTAGGGCAATGCCCGACATTGACCCATGTACAAAAATAGACTAACTTGGCTGCGCACAGCTCAAGGAAATAGCCCCCACAATAGCTCCAGCCCAAATCAAAACGCATATTTGCTTCATAACCTATCATGCTTGTTTGTTCTACCTAACTACCTTCACAGTAGATATTACTAATTTGATTCACTCAATTGAATAAAACTATATCGAGCCTACCAATTGTAAACTTAATAATGTTTAGGGCCTACGCTAGCTGACGCGGACGGCCCGCCGCGTGTGCATGCACGCGGGTGCTATTTGTAGGTGAAATCCGCCGCACGCGTCCGCTTCAGTTAGCGTCGCTCATACTATTTTTCGTTAACCCGCTCGTCTGCTCCGTGCACCCGCGCCAGCTAGCGGAGGCCCTTACTGTTCCGTACTCGAAGCCTGTATCTGGAGTTGTACTAATGAAACTGCTTGTTTGGTCTGTATGATCGGAGAATAAGGCGTCTAGGTGTAATTTTTTGTTGCCAACAGCATTCTTTTGTAAGTGGCAGTGTTAACGCAACTACCACCCCGTAACCACCATAGTATACGTGCAAATGTAACGTTCACACGAGCATTCTGTTTGCCTACTGCACAAACTTACTAAAACGGGATGTTCAGTGGGAAAGTGCTCTTATGTTAACAGCACCAATCATGGGACATTTAAGAGAAAATTTGGAGTGTATTTTTAATATTTCACCGACATCTGTAAAATTCCTACCGCTTTAACCCTTTTCCCAGGCATAGTACGATTGAATTGGAATGAATATATTAGGATTTTTTGGGAAAACCTTGTAGATTGGTGCGGCCTGGAAAAGGGTTATGCTTTAAAAGTTGAATGAAAATCCAATTTATCTATTTGTTTTCTATGTATTTAATGAAAGGTACTGCAATTGGTTTCAATATTATTAACCAATTAAAACTATGGTTTTTTGCTCCAGTCATGGGATGTATGGCGCCATTAATTTTCAAACTAACAAATATCCATGAAAAATTGAACTTAGCAGCTTTTTGGCTCTTGTTTATGGTAAAATGTTGCCAGCGATTAAAAACTGATGGTAAATACTTGTTTTACAGGATTTGTCTATAGCATCCAATTACTGGTGCCTGTTCCATTAGGGGTGTACTGTTTAGTGTTTACTATAGTCTGTTCGCAAAAAGAAGAGTCGTGGAATGTATTGGGCCAATTACATTCCACGACTCTTCTCTTTCCGAACAGACTACGTATATGATGGAGTCTAGGCTATTATTTTATTCACAATATCCAAAAGCTTCATTTCTATGGAAGACCATAAGGCTGCGTTTTCACTAGTGATGTACGAGAATGCGTAGCGAGGGATGTATTTATTAAGAATCAACACGCAGAGCGAAAAAAACTAACGAAATGATTCTATTGGAAGTAAACTAAATCTATTCCCTCCCTACGCATCCACGCACCTCTCTGGTGGAAACGCAGACTTATACCCATAATTCACTTCGTGGTTTGTAAATTGGCATTTTATTTAGTTTAGGGTTATAATAAAACATACCCAAATCACATTTCGATAAAACTTTATTCTGAACATCACAAATGTTTCCACGTAATTATTATAGGATTTATTAAAAACATTTATTATCAAAAAGAATAAAACAGAGTCGGCTTAGGAGAAATAGTTATTAAAAGCTGTAAATTATTCTTAGGAAACTGGTGTCGCGATACATGTGCAGGAAAACATTGTTATAAGTAATTATAATATATAAATAGCTGCTGATCTCACACAAATCGTTTTATTTAACACCTAATATAACTATAGTCAACATGCGATATTTTATTTTAGTCCAACAGTGAACTTATTTTTGTCAATGACATACATGCACATTATTGGGTGAACATGTTAGTCTAAATCAAACATTATGAACACAATTTTGTACAGTTCTCTATAGATATCATTACAGACGAAATACTCAAAATAATTAATATACATTCTACAAGTTATAGGATTTATTCTGCCTAAAATTGAATGCATACAAATACCTTAAATTCTTTATCTTGAATATTAAATTTTCATATGTATTTGTTTTGCGATACCGCTATTGGGATGAGGGCAGTATTGAGGTCTTTGTCAGATTACAGCAGACAAGCTTGGCGCTCAAAACACCAACCATTGGCATCCAGTTTTTGCTATAGCAATTTGTCTTGGAATTAAGTTATGAAGTGCACATAAAACGCCTCTCCAGTACGTTAGTTTACAAAACTATTTCACTGTACATGTTGATATCACTAAGTATCTATGTAATATTGTCAATTGTTTTCAATTCTGTATATTGCGAGTATTAAGGTAGAAGTACTAGTGCTCGACGCTTCACTAGTACTCGACCTGGGAACTTTGTCAATGTGACAAGGATTAAGTTCGAATACAGAAATATCTTCGTTGTTCAAATTTAACCTATATTTCCATGAAATAAAGTGCCCATGTCGGTGACTAGTGCAGGGTCGAGCACCAGTACTTCTACCTTTTAGGAATTTTGGACGCCGTTTAGTTTCATGTTATATGCAGATATTGTAGATGCATAAACAATTAGTAAGGCACTTGATGAGCTTACATGTACGTACAGTCAGCGTCAAATACTTCGTAGCAGTCAATACTAAATATATGGTGTACCGAACTATTTGGCTACTTTGGTTGCTACAAAGTATTTGACGCTGACTGTACCAGTTATGGTGGTGATAGAAATTACTATATCTTTGCATTGCTATTTATTTTATTTACAACAATAACACACGTTTCCCGTTCACAAGCACCCAATAATAAAAGGTCAATTTAGAATCGATTCAATATTTGGTATGGAGATTGCACTAATAGCTTAGGATATTTAGGATTTGTTCAAAATGATTATGGTAACATGCATATAACTATTACATACTTGGTCTGTGTTAGGTATAATCGTCAGTGTTTCGATATTTAAAGCATTTTAACCTGTTGAACGCCATCTGTTGAACCCAAGGACGTCATGCACACGCTATATCTCTGGCATAAGCTGGCAAATATAAACCATACTGGAAACGTTGAAGGTTAGTTTGACAAACGACTTAAAAGCGTTCTTGGCGCCACGGGCACGATTTCTTACGACGCCTTTAAGGGTTCTTGGCGTTCAAAGGGTTCAGGCCAGGTAGGGCCAGAGCAGAGGTCACATTTTCGTCTGAGGATAAGGAACATACATCTCTATTTAAGTGAAGTACAGGCACCCACGTAAATTGACCGGAAATATTAATAGGAAATGATCATTTGATCAACTTCATTGCAATAAATAACATACATAAATATTTGCAAGCTTGTTTTAACTGGATGACGGACACCCATACAACTACATATATAGATATCAATATGTTAATGCGATATTCTAACTTACACCTACTTTCGAGAACAACCTTATATAAATAATTTGAGTTTATAATTAGACATGATTGATTTATATCTACTATATCTTAGTTCGAGATAAATTGCTAGAATGAACAGGATTTTGTAGGAAAATGCCGTAAAATATTCTCTCTTAAACGTAGTCAATAGAACGACAAGTCTTTCTAACAGTAGACGGTGCTTGACAATGCTTCAAGGCTAGTCATGGGCATATTTTGGGGAGTGTGTAAATAAAAAAAAAATATAATGGAGATTGTTGAGACTACGTTTGTACCATATCCATTTTTGAGTAAAAAGCAAGTATTTTTGAGCAGCATTAGAAAAAAGGTAAGCAATTTTGACGTGTCTTCTTATTAAAAAACACTTTAAGAATAAGTCACTTCAAATACGTAACAATTATAAATCATACACTCAGTCGATCATATGCATTATTTTGCTTTTATAGTAATAGTTACTGATTTTTAAAAAGCGTTTTTAAATAGAAAGCCACGTCAAGAGAAAAAAACGAACTATAAAATAACAAATAATATGCTATAATGGACACTAATCGGTTTAAAAAATAGTGATTTGTGTCCCAAGGGAGGAAAAGTAGGAAATTTGTTACCCGAGCCGAAGGCGAGGGTGGCAAACACGCGGGATGGAATGTCCTACGTTTCCTCCCGTGGTTCGCATATTATATTATTTAGCGCAGCGGGAGCAAAGTTGGCGCTTTCCGCAGAAATATATATTTTTCATAAATATTGTGCGATATCCGTATTTTACACTCTGTTAACAGAAAATTATCCTGTGCCATATCCAAAATTTTGTACATTTACTCATCAAAAACGGATATGGCAATAATAAAAATGCTTTTATTTCATGATTACCACTACATTCAAAATATTGGTACGGTACTATAAATAGTAAACGTATGTGCCTAAATGATACATAAGTTCAATATTTCCTAAAATGTTCTTTTCGAAAAAATTTTTTTTTGCTTCTCTTCCCTCTCCTGCAAACCAATGTAAGTGGCGTATGGTAAACGTATTCTCACCCGACGATATTACAAGAATTGGAAGTAAGCGTTAATAAGTCTACAGACCAAATGAGAAATGCGGTATTCTAGCGCTAATTTAGACAATTTTGAGACACAATTGAACATAAACATTAACCCTAAGGCATAAAATCTATTAAAAACTAACCGGACTAGCTCCTTCAATAACCTAATACAAGCCTAACCACTTAAAACCATACAAATTACAGTAAAATCTTTTATCAATAACTTAAAAAACACGATTAAAAATAAAAAAACCTTACCAATAAACATACAAATTCAGAGCTAAGCGTATAAAACGGCATTGTGCGGTATTCCTAATTGTAAAAACGAGATTTTTTTTTATAATACATAGTCACAGGTTCTCATAATACTAAGCACATAATTTTAAGTCACAATAGTTAACAATCATACTTTGTACTTTGGACCTTACAATTCTTAGGGCGCAATTACACGGATACATTACCACACTACGTCTATTCACTAGTCATATTCGTACAGTTTTCACTTCCATTTTTTTCCTTGACGATCGAACGACCTAAAATGTCTAACTTGTCTAAGTGTAAGTCTTAGGTCAAACTGTCAAATAAATAAAATAGATAAGCGTACCCGGGTACGTCCTTAAACTACGTCCAAAAGAGAGGTATGGGCATTGTGAATCGCTTTGTGTGGTAGGGCACAGCACAGCGGATGTCATTCCAGATCTAGAGCAGAGCCCAACTGGGGAAGTACCTCCAAATAACACTAGACCCTACTCATAGTGTTGTGTTTCTGCCGGTGAGTAAGGTTGCCAGAGCTCAACGAGGGGGGCGGGTTTAGGGTCGGCAACGCGCATGTAACTCCTCTGAAGTTGCAGGCGTACATAGGCTACGGAGACTGCTTACCATCAGGCGGGCCGTATGCTTGTTTGCCACCGACGTAGTATAAAAAAAAGCATGATGTAACATTTATGGAGTTGCAGGCGTTCATAAGCTACGGTGACTGCTTAACATCAGGGCCGTATGCTTGTTTGCTACAGTCATGGTATTAATAAAAAGATTCTTTTTCACATGACTTGTCTTGACGGTCATAAATTACATTACGCCTTGTTGGTTAGCGCAGTGCTATTTTAGCATACATAGCAAATATTTGTCATCTCTTCCTTGTGGTTTTCTGATCATTTAAGCTACTTGGCAAATTGACTTTTAACCAAAACTTACACTCACGACAAACTACACTTTCACTTTACGTAACATAGTTCATTGACCCATCGCCATGTTGATCTTGAAATCACTCATCCTAAAACAGATTGTTTTTAGCGAATCACAACACAACATTAATCCGGTCAGTTTGTACACTTGCGTTCGCTCCAGCCCCAGAGTGAGAGCAATCGCTACGTCTCGCTCTCGCGTATGCTGTCCTCCGTGGCGGCGCGGATGTCGGACAGAGGGTTCCCGTGGACCCTGAACCTGAAGAAAGTAAGTAAAACATTTTATTATTGAAAGTGAAACTTATGGTGAAGGAAAACGTCTACAATGTCTGCATACAACCGTCAACAAAAATAATAGTACATTGTGCAACGAGGGGTTAAGTGAAATTTTGGATACGAGGGTGGTAATTAAACACCCGAGTTTGCAATATTCTTACCCCCGGAGTTACACACAATGTTTTTCATCACACTTGCGAAGAAAAAACTAAATTTTAAGCGAAATAATTCTTAAATGCGGTGACATATCAAACATTCGTCCGCCATTTTATAATTTCTTGGCAGGTGAGGCATCGAAGGCACACAATATTTATCTACACACATATCATAAACCCTCTTTGATGCCTTCAAAATCCTTAAATAATGGCCAACATCACGATAAACTGTTACAACAAATTTCTTATCTGTGATAATCAGGGGTCGGACAAAAAGTGCGGATGACGTAAAAATGACGTACTTAATCTTGCACACAGGTGATGTTTGAGTTTGTATTTAAACTTCCGTGTGACATGTAGTAACAAAGTAGTATTAATGAAGTAACAAAATAATCGTAAATAAATCCATGGAATTAATAATACAGGTGGTAGGGTGATGTAGTGAATAAAATAAATTTCACGAAACTTGTTACCATAAGGTATAATTATTTAAAATTAGTTAGAACAAGTCTGTGGGATCCTCAAATAAATAGGTTTAATAGTCAAAAGTGGGAACAGTAGGTAAGATTAGCAGTATACGTGTTTGTCACGTACCTCCAAAAACGGAAAATTGCCACAATATTCGAGTAAAGATGACATTTTAGAGCGTTTTCTTATATATTAGTAAATATAAATTTTAGCTAAATATAATCGTGAGGATACAATAGCTAAACAATAACGAAGTCAATTTATTGTTCAGTCAGCGTCAAATACTTCGTAGCAGTCAAAGTAGCCAAATAGTTCGGTACACCATATATTTAGTATGGTGTACCGAACTATTTGGCCACTTTGACTACTACGAAGTATTTGACGCTGACTGTTCATCTGATTGACAATGTGTCAGTCAAAAACGTACTTACTCATTTCAAGTGGCGATATCGTTTAATAAAGAGGTCAATAAAGAGATTGATAAATGATACGTGATAATTGTTTATGAAAATCAAAAATACTATTTGAAATCATCCTATAAGTGGTTTGACGTCATTCGCACTTTTTGTCCGACCCCTGGTGATAATGTTGTTATTGCTTTATAATTACATCGAAATCAATGTGGTTATACATTTAAATTTGGAACATCTCTGAAAAAACAACAATTCGTTCAGAACGAACCTATATTCTAAAATAAGTCGAGATGCTTTTTTGTTCGAAATGAAATGTCAATTGCATACAATTTTGACAAATCTCGCATGTTAGTTTGTATCAAATGATACAGAAATAGACCCCCGACTCTTATCTCTGAATTAAAAAAAACTACAGATGCGTTATATGCGTGAAAAAAGTTTTCATTTACCGCCATTTGATGTACAGTTTATCTTTTAATTAGTTTTAAATATTTCTGTGATGCCACCATATATCCGCGAGTTCCGCCAAGAGAGCAACGTTGGCTGTAATTTTGGTTGGTGAATATATCATAGAAAGTTTATAATATGTGTGTAGATAAAATAGTGTATGTAACTGTACATAATTAGGCATTAAAACACTCGTGTGATCCTATTAAGAAACTACTTCGTTCGTTTCTTAAACCCACACTCTTGTATTTTAATGCCTTTTATTATGTAGCAGTCACATAAACTACTATTTTTAATACCACGTCGGTGGCAAACAGGCATACGGCCCGCCTGATGGTAAGCAGTCACCGTAGCCTATGGACGCCTGCAACTCTCCTGTAAACATCAAAGCATGAAGATGTTGAAGGTTATGTTTACCTGTAGACGCACGTGTAGGTGGGGTTGCCGTGGTTGCTCTCGACCCTGAGTTCCACGATGTCGTAGGCGACGGGGTAGGGCGCGCCGCCGATGTCGGTGACCTTGGGGAACTGCACGGGGAAGTGCTGGATGGCGGTGCCGTTAGCGTCGTACATGTAGTTGCCGAACAGGTGCGGCTCCGGGTCTTGTTCGCCGTGGAGGCCCTGGGTTAATCATTGCAAGTTAATAGTTATCCGATGGTCCCGGGTTCAAATCCTGGTAAGGGCATTTATTCGTGTGATGAGCACGGATATTTGTTCCTGAGTCGTGGGTGTTTTCTATGTATTTAAGTATTTATAAATATTTGACATGTGTACATATTTTTGATTGGTTAATGTATTCAGATGCATATCTACCTTTCTATGCTCATTTATTTTTGAAGCCTTGGATTGGTTCACATTTATATGTATGAACTCGACTGTGGGATGGCTGGGATATGAAAGGCTCCAGTGGGAGCGGCGTGCGACTCACGTAGACGGAGAAGTTCTTGGGCGCGGACTCGATCTTGCCGTCGACGGCGAGCAGGCGCGACATGTGCTCCACGGAGAAGCCCGTCACCTCCACCACGGCGTACGTGCGGACCACTGGAAGATAGTGTTATATTGTTATTATTATTATTTGTAAAGCAGGCAGGCAGTTGAAAAAATCCTGTATCCAGAGTCATCAATAAAGTTTTCAGTGTTGAGTAGAATTTGCATTGTGCGCATCTAATTTATTCTTAAACTCATTGACACTTTGGGCCGATACTATATCCTCTGGGAGTTTGTTCCAAGCTTTGACCACTCTGTTGCTAAAGAAGTGTCTATAAGGATTGTTGTAGGACCTGCGAGACACCAGCTTTACTGATGACCTCTCAGACGGTTGTTATTGCGCTCTAGCATCTTATGAAAATCTTTGAGGTCATAGTGTTGGGTTAGTATTTTGTATGTCTCAATCAGGTCTCCACGTTCTCTGCACTCTCTCAAGGTATTGATATGTCATTTTTAAAAAATCTACATTTTTCATATGCGAATCTACAGAATATTATTAGAAATTTCTACCATTACCAAATTCAGGACAACAGACAAAGTGGTTGTGTTCCAGTTAATGTTTGTCCCAGGAAGCAGTCAGTTTTCATAGTCCGGTGAGTAGTGGCACTCACCCAGGTAGCCGGGGAAGCCCTGGAAGGCCCAGCACTCGGCGGGCATGGCGCCGGGGGTGAGCGCGAACCGCGGCGACGTGTACACCCACCACACCGGCAGGCCCAGGACTATACCGGTCAGTAGTGGCACTCACCCAGGTAGCCGGGGAAGCCCTGGAAGGCCCAGCACTCGGCGGGCATGGCGCCGGGGGTGAGCGCGAACCGCGGCGACGTGTACACCCACCACACCGGCAGGCCCAGGACTATACCGGTCAGTAGTGGCACTCACCCAGGTAGCCGGGGAAGCCCTGGAAGGCCCAGCACTCGGCGGGCATGGCGCCGGGGGTGAGCGCGAACCGCGGCGACGTGTACACCCACCACACCGGCAGGCCCAGGACTATACCGGTCAGTAGTGGCACTCACCCAGGTAGCCGGGGAAGCCCTGGAAGGCCCAGCACTCGGCGGGCATGGCGCCGGGGGTGAGCGCGAACCGCGGCGACGTGTACACCCACCACACCGGCAGGCCCAGGACTATACCGGTCAGTAGTGGCACTCACCCAGGTAGCCGGGGAAGCCCTGGAAGGCCCAGCACTCGGCGGGCATGGCGCCGGGGGTGAGCGCGAACCGCGGCGACGTGTACACCCACCACACCGGCAGGCCCAGGACTATACCGGTCAGTAGTGGCACTCACCCAGGTAGCCGGGGAAGCCCTGGAAGGCCCAGCACTCGGCGGGCATGGCGCCGGGGGTGAGCGCGAACCGCGGCGACGTGTACACCCACCACACCGGCAGGCCCAGGACTATACCGGTCAGTAGTGGCACTCACCCAGGTAGCCGGGGAAGCCCTGGAAGGCCCAGCACTCGGCGGGCATGGCGCCGGGGGTGAGCGCGAACCGCGGCGACGTGTACACCCACCACACCGGCAGGCCCAGGACTATACCGGTCAGTAGTGGCACTCACCCAGGTAGCCGGGGAAGCCCTGGAAGGCCCAGCACTCGGCGGGCATGGCGCCGGGGGTGAGCGCGAACCGCGGCGACGTGTACACCCACCACACCGGCAGGCCCAGGACTATACCGGTCAGTAGTGGCACTCACCCAGGTAGCCGGGGAAGCCCTGGAAGGCCCAGCACTCGGCGGGCATGGCGCCGGGGGTGAGCGCGAACCGCGGCGACGTGTACACCCACCACACCGGCAGGCCCAGGACTATACCGGTCAGTAGTGGCACTCACCCAGGTAGCCGGGGAAGCCCTGGAAGGCCCAGCACTCGGCGGGCATGGCGCCGGGGGTGAGCGCGAACCGCGGCGACGTGTACACCCACCACACCGGCAGGCCCAGGACTATACCGGTCAGTAGTGGCACTCACCCAGGTAGCCGGGGAAGCCCTGGAAGGCCCAGCACTCGGCGGGCATGGCGCCGGGGGTGAGCGCGAACCGCGGCGACGTGTACACCCACCACACCGGCAGGCCCAGGACTATACCGGTCAGTAGTGGCACTCACCCAGGTAGCCGGGGAAGCCCTGGAAGGCCCAGCACTCGGCGGGCATGGCGCCGGGGGTGAGCGCGAACCGCGGCGACGTGTACACCCACCACACCGGCAGGCCCAGGACTATACCGGTCAGTAGTGGCACTCACCCAGGTAGCCGGGGAAGCCCTGGAAGGCCCAGCACTCGGCGGGCATGGCGCCGGGGGTGAGCGCGAACCGCGGCGACGTGTACACCCACCACACCGGCAGGCCCAGGACTATACCGGTCAGTAGTGGCACTCACCCAGGTAGCCGGGGAAGCCCTGGAAGGCCCAGCACTCGGCGGGCATGGCGCCGGGGGTGAGCGCGAACCGCGGCGACGTGTACACCCACCACACCGGCAGGCCCAGGACTATACCGGTCAGTAGTGGCACTCACCCAGGTAGCCGGGGAAGCCCTGGAAGGCCCAGCACTCGGCGGGCATGGCGCCGGGGGTGAGCGCGAACCGCGGCGACGTGTACACCCACCACACCGGCAGGCCCAGGACTATACCGGTCAGTAGTGGCACTCACCCAGGTAGCCGGGGAAGCCCTGGAAGGCCCAGCACTCGGCGGGCATGGCGCCGGGGGTGAGCGCGAACCGCGGCGACGTGTACACCCACCACACCGGCAGGCCCAGGACTATACCGGTCAGTAGTGGCACTCACCCAGGTAGCCGGGGAAGCCCTGGAAGGCCCAGCACTCGGCGGGCATGGCGCCGGGGGTGAGCGCGAACCGCGGCGACGTGTACACCCACCACACCGGCAGGCCCAGCACCGAGTACTGCTTCGTCTTGATCTGGTACAGCTCCGTGCACTTTGTGGACACCACTTGTCCGCCTGGAACAAATTCATCAGATCAAAATTATAAGTTCTTGTTAAATAAGTAGTAAGTAGTAGTAGTAGTAAGTATAAATTGTTGTTGCTGTTGTTTGACGACCGGTTTGGCCTTGTGGATAGTGACCCTGCCTACGAAGCTGATGGTCCCGGGTTCAAATCCTGGTAAGGGCATTTATTCGTGTGATGAGCATGGATATTTGTTCCTGAGTCATGGGTGTTTTCTATGTATTTAAGTATTTATAAATATTTATGTATTATATATACGTTGTCTAAGTACCCTCAACACAAGCCTTATTGAGCTTACTGTGGGACTTAGTCAATTTGTGTAATAATGTCGTATAATATTTATTTATTATTTATTTTATTTACATAAGCAAGATAATTAACTTATTAGGTAAGAATAGAAAGAAGGTAGGTAAGAAGAAGATAGCTGTCCAATCCTTTCGTAATTGACCTCTCGTTTGCCGCGGCATATTTTTTTTTCCAATACAGTTAAACCAAGCTAAGTTGGCTGCGATTTTAATAGCTCAGACTGTACAAGCTTCCTCGTACGCGGTTCTGCGTTCCGGTATACAAGGGGTTAACTTCATAACGTCAAAGAAGTTGGATTAAATTATTTTACTTTTCCTAAAAAATACCTTGAAATTTTTAACTTTCGGAAACCGAAGAGACAAATTGTTTTTCTGTGTGTTAATGAACTCACCTGCGGACTCGAGCGCGTAGTCCACCAGCCCGGTCTTATCGGCGTCATACACGTCCAGCATCCCGGCCACGATCCTCCTCACGGCCTCCGCGTCGAACTCCCCTCCCCCGCCCTCCCTCCTCACCTCCACCTCCTTCACGTACTCCTTGAACCTCTCCACGATCACCTCCATCTGCCGCCTCTCAAACACTGCTAGGTACTCTTGTATTAACGATCTTATCTTATCCTCGTCCATCTCAGGTTTCCATGAAGATATCAGTCGCTCGTGTATCTCTATGCTCATTTTCTGCATCTGTTCTTTGGTGATGTAATGCTTATCGAAGTAATTCTTTAATTTGGCAGCGACGGCTTCGCTGTTGCCGTCGGCGTTGATTATTTGGACTAGATTGTTTTGTAGATATTTTATAGAGTATTGTTCAATTTGTTGCTCGAGGTTATCGAACTTGGATAGTTTTTGGTCGAAGTATTGAAGTCTGCCGTCGACGTTGAGCGCCCAGTCCTCTAGAGCGGCGACTCTTCTCGTCAAGTCTGCGTCTTGGACTATGACGGGAGGTTTGTACGTGTCTTTAATTTCTTGAGGCATATAGTCCGAATAATTGTAACCTGGAAAAATAAGTTTGATTAGTAAGAATAGTGGTTATAACTGCTCTGTCCTTCCCGATTGTATAATAGCTATAATATATTAAGGTACAGGCGGGGAAGGACAGAGATATATGAGTGATAGAAATAGAAGAGCGACTCACCTAAAGTGTATCAGAACATCTTTGTAAGGTGACCTCTATCCTTCCCCGGTTTGGATCGTGGTGGAAATAAAACATTATTGCATAGGAAATCATGTAATTATGTCATAAATAGCCGGTTATTACACTATTATGAATATTGACATATATTAATATATAAATTGCGCAAATTAGATACCAACCCGAAACAATATTGTTGAAGCATATCAAAGTCGCATACATTTAAGAAATTAACGAAAATTGTGTATGCTGCTTAAGAAAAAAAAAAACATTTTTGAAGTCGGTAACTTGGTACTTGCTAGGTACCCGCGTGTATTGGTGACGCCTTCGCCGCATGCCATCAGGAGGGCCGTGTGCCTGTTTTGCACCGTCGTAGAATAATATCAAATAAGTATTAGGATAGGGACACTTAGGCAACTTTGATATGCGTCAACACCATTAAAACTTATTCTAAACTTAAAATAAGCAAAGCAATGAATTTACTGAATGTAAAATAATATAATTTGTGACGCCATCGGCGTTATTTAAATTAGAAAGAACACCAAATTCTTTAACAATAAAAACAAATCGAATTTATGACTAGGGGTTAAGTCTTTCTGAAAATTAGCATTTAATTTTAGTCACTGAAGAGGACAAATAATTAATTCTTAAGCTAATTCAACCTCTTAGCCGCCGCTCTCCGATATACGGGAATTAAATACGTGTAACCAGTACACGTAATAATTAATGAATTAAAATAATAAAAATCGGCTTTGGGTAAAGGAAAGTGGTCGTAAGTAGCTAAGTGAACAATTAAAAAATATATAAATATAGCCAGGCCCCTAGGCACTTGATATGGCTCTTGGAATTCCAGGGGCCCCCCTAAACTCAACCCCCTTCTCCATCTCAAAATATTGCCAGGTTGCCGGGGCCCCTAGGCCTTGTGGGCTTAGGTGGATAGCTGCCGAGACATCACGAACTGAAAAATAAAAGCCGTCGTATTTTTCCCCTTTTACAAAATAAATACTACTTCTAGCTGTAGTAGGTACGTGTGGCGGCTAAAAGGTCAAAGAACAGGTACAGAAAAATCGGTTAATACTCCAAATTATGGCCACTTATTACTTCAAAGGTACATAAGGTATTAATTGCAATTAAATAAATAATTTAAATATTTATTTTCACTGGATAATACTATTTTATGAATATGGTAAGTGGAATATATTATTATTTTAATATAATTATAAATTAAACATCGATGACAACATTGAATAATTTATGTGAATATTGTAATAATGATAATAATTCGTATATTGTACTCTTAACATATAATATTTTAATGACACATTTATAATTATTATATAATTTAAGAGTGTGTGTAAGTAAAAGAAAATAAAAAGCATTATATGTATCATAGACACTGAAAGCAAAAAAAAATACATTCCCTTACACACACTGTCTGAATTTCTAACACACAGCCAAACACAACAGCAATGAAAAGGACGCAATGAGTTTTGCCAGATTCTCGACATATTTAAATGCCAAGCTGTGTATATGTTGCGGATATCTATGGCTATACTTACGGAGTTTCAGGATACTTTCTGACGAGACAGACAGAGAAAGCTATATGTTGTTTCCATGACTCTTAGCATGAGGAGCAGAAAGTGGTCGGTGAAAAGACAGATATGCGACAGACGCGTATAGTGCGAAGTGCGTGGCAAGGAACCGAACATGCGTGGGTTCAAGTGACCGTACTATTTAGTATTAGACGCGTGTCACTGCACCAGTTTTCATTGCCTTGTGTTTTGATACTTAAAGTTATATTGAATATGCCCCGCATAATACGTTGCATACATGGAACTACTGTAATAATTATTAATAATAATAATTAAGTACTCTATTTGATTCTATAGTATATATTGAATGTGTTAGTTTGCATTTAGACTAAAGGTGCCGAAAACATGATCGTTCTCTGGGCACTTAACATAAAATATACTTAAATGTAAATATTTATTTTTCTTTTTTATTGTGGAACGTACCACATCACAATCTATAAATTGTATATACAGATGTCAATCACAATGAAAAAATCACCGATGATCAACTCTGGCCAACGTGGGACTCGAACCCACATCTTTGGATTGCCGGTCCAATGAAGGACCAGAGTTGATCTTCGTTGATTTTTTTATGTCACTTTATTGCACATAAACAGGTCACAGGATTGTCATCTGTATAAAACAATTTATGTAAAATATATTTGCATTTTTATAGTCGGATTGAAGAAAATTCGTAGATATTCCTGTAATATTCCTTATTACAATATTCTCGTATTTGTCGAGTTTGTTTATAGGCTATCAATAACTGCCTTGGTAACCTTTGGAAAATGCAAGGTTCTAAATGAATATGTTTATAAGCTCACCAATACATATGTGCAAGTTGCTGAAAATTTCCAAAACAGTCGTAAAAGTTCCCAGAAATTTTAGGAAAATTTGGATTCGATTGCTATCCAAAAATATTAAACTTTTAAAAATGGAAATTCCGCATTTTTGTAAACTTTCCAAACGACACATTTAAAAATGGAAATTCCGCATTTTTGTAAACTTTCCAAACGACACAATTAAAAATGGAAATTCCGCATTTTTGTAAACTATCCAAACGACACATTTAAAAATGGAAATTCCGCATTTTTGTAAACTTTCCAAACGACACAATTAAAAATGGAAATTCCGCATTTTTGTAAACTTTCCAAACGACACATTTAAAAATGGAAATTACGCATTTTTGTAAACTTTCCAAACGACACATTTAAAAATGGAAATTGCGCATTTTTGTAAATTTTCCAAACGACACATCAGTACACAATAATTATATCTTGTTATATGTAACATATATTGTCTAAATGCAAACTAAATGTCATACGGACAACGAGAGTGACGTGTAAGTGCTCCTAGTTTCTAATGTTACGATAACCCTTTTTTATTAAGTGGTCCTAAACACTTAGCCTATACAATTAAATTTCTATCTAAATGCAACATCCCACACAATGTTTTTGCTGCAAAGTTATAGGTCATCTAAAACCTAGTTCCCTGATAATCCAGGAAGAGATGGTCTAGAGACAACCAAACATGATACGTGTAAGAGTTGAAAATGATGAAATCCCTCGTACTCAGAGGAATTTCTACGTGCGAATTCTGTAACTGGAATTAGTTTATAAGAAGTGTCCAGATTCTGAAAGGCTCGCCGGTAAGGGATCGGTCGATACCAGCTTACTTCAGGCCACAGATACATTGAGTAAGACGCGTAAAATCCAAGACAATTCCATGCTTCGAATTTGTCAAGTAAACGATATGGCGCTGTACAGCTCCATACATTTTGCGGTAAAAGTTGACGTTTGACAATTCAGTGGCCGCAAAACATACGGCGTAGTACAGCGCCATCTGTATTAGATGTCAAAATAAGGAGCACGTTTTTTTCTTAGACTTGTATCTCTCTATTCCAATGAATTCTCTCGGATGAGGCTCTAGGCGTCCCAGCGGCGGAGCATCAAGAAGGGTCCGTCCAGAATATAGCCCTGGTCAGTGAGCACGTAGCCCTGCGACGTGACGCGCAAGGGGCTCCTGTGTATGGGCTCCGAGGCGGCGCCGCTGTCGTTCCACTGCTAGGGCCCCGCCGCGTCCTCCGTCAGTCAGGCCAGCACGCCGCGCCAGCCGCGCCGCAGCTCCTCCAGGCAGCTGGACGCGACAACCTTCATGTAGTCGGAGGCGTCCGACATCCTGTTCTGCACGATGTCTCTGTACTCTATGTAGGCTTTGGACACTTCGGGAAACTCCGGGAGGTTCTCCCGGATGTCCGGTAGAGTGATGTTGATGTCCGGCAGGGTGAGGTTGGGGAAGGTAATGGTGAATTCTGAGAGGTCGAGACGGAAATCGGTAAAGTTGGGCGCGATCGTGTCCAGGTTCTCGTAGGTGTAGTACGCTGAAAGGAATTCGGCTCGGTTACTCGTCGGTTCGAATGGGAATGACATCTGCGCGAGTGTGTTGTGAGAACTTCCAGGGCTCGGGAACGGTTTTATTTTTCAAACCGTTTTCGTTCGTTCACCCAGGAACGAAAAAGGTTTCGTTTCCGTTTGCGGTTACCGGTTAAAGAACTGTTCTATTGAGATACCAGTTTATCCTATATTTGTTCGTTTCGTTTTTGTGCACCGAAATTAATCTAAAAACATTTAAGTAAGATAGAAATATTGCTTTCTCTCTTACCGATGAAAACGAGTTTAACTAAAATTAACCAGTATTATATCATTCCCTGTGGACCTTAAAATGTTGTTCTCTCTTCTTACCGATAAGAAGTTTTTTTAGTTCGTGATAAATCAATTGAGCGATTTTAAATGAATGAAATAAAATAACAGTTTTGGAACAATATTAACATGTATTTAGATACCGGTTCTGAGCTCTGTAACTTGGCATGTGCTTTATTCACGACACCAAAATGATACATTGCTGATTATCATATTTGAGTTGCAGGAAAAAAAGCATTAATTAATTTCCTCTTATATAAAACACAATAAATTTTTGAAAGTTGTTCTATTTTCATTGAAATAAAATATACTTTCTGTAAATGTCGAATATGCACAGGGAATAAATTGTATCATAGTATTCATAATCATAACCAAGATTAACGTCCAACGTTTTTCTGGAACAGATTATAGTTTATTTTTAGTGCCATCCTTTTTTGGAAAAGTCTACTAGAAATGATAATTTAATGAAATAAGCACCCTAAGGATTGTCACTTTTGTAGAGTTGTGAGTGACGAGTTCCAGACCAGGTCAGCGAAGCGCTTACATATCTAAGGGTACCGCCAAGGGGAGCAGGCTAAACCCTCCTCCCTGGTCCAGCGGCTGGGGCTGGCGACACTCTTGAGCATATCGTAATATGATAAATATGCGAGTGGATCGCAATGGTTCTTGAAAGGCCCACTCAGGTTTGGACGCAGAATGGAATGAAGTCTATATACCCTTTTTTAACCGACTTCAAGATTTCAAAAGGAGGAGGTTATCAATTTCGGTTGTATGGTTTTTTTTTTGTTTGTTACTCCATAACTCCGTCATTTCTGAACCGATTTTGAAAATTATTTTTTTGTTTGAATTTATATATATACAGATTGGTCCCGTTTTTGTCAAAACCCAGTTCTGATGATGGGATCCATGAGGAATCGTGGGAACTCTTCAAATGTGAAAGGCATACATATAGTGATTTTTGTATTTTCTTTAACAAATCAAGCATTTACATTTAAAAAAGTGACATTTAATGAAGTGGAACTGCTGATGATGATCGGAATGGAACTCTTCAACGACGCATAGTACACGTTTAGCGATTTCTCCTCTTCGCTGTGTTTGTTAAGTAAATTAGATTTTCAAGACAAACTTTTGTCAAGTTCGAGTTCTGACGATGGGGTCCATGAGGAATCGAGTGAACTCTTCAAATATGAAAGGCATGCATTTGTGATTTTTGTATTTTCTTTAACAAATCAAGCATTTACATTTAAAAAAGTGACATTTGATGAAATGGAACTGCTGATGATGATCAGAATGGTACTCTTCAACGACGCATAGTACACGTTTGGCGATTTGTCCTCTTCGCTGTGTTTGTTAAGCAAATTAGATTTTCAAGACAAATTTTTGTCAAGTTCGAGTTCTGACGATGGGGTCCATGAGGAATCGAGGGAACTCCTCAAATGTTAAAGGCATATATATAGTGATCTTAGTATTTTCATCAACGAATCAAGTATTTACATTTGTAGAAGTGACATTTGATGAAGTGGAACTGCTGATGATGAACAGAACGGAACTCTTCAATGATGCATACTTCACAGTTGGCAATTTGTTCTCTTTGCATGTTTGTCAAGCAGTTAGGTTTTCGAGGCACATTTTTATATTTCTATCCTATTTAGTTTTTTAATAATTATCTGGTGCTTTATTTCATGCATGGTGTGAAATAATTAATTTTAAATACAGTCGAATTATCCCATTGCGGGTATCTTACCAGTCAACCATAGGGCAAATCTGAAATGTGTCAAGGTGGGTGCAGTGGCAAACAAAAAACATGCTACCGCCATTTCTACATAATTAGGCGTAGGACGCTGTCTTTTTAATTTCAACTACAATAATCATTCTTTCACCTGTCTCCCTCATTAGAGTCGGCTTTTTTTCTTAAAAATTATTAAAGATTACAATTTAGATTAAATAAACATTTATTGCAGAATTAAATTTCCATATTATATTAGTAACTTAATTACCTAATATACTAAACCTATAAAAAAAGTAGTGGTAATTATTTTTTTCTTCCGAAATGCTAGGATTCCTATGATATCTAATATTGTACAGTCAGCGACAAATACTTTGTGGCAACCAACCTCGCCAAATAGTTCGGTACACACCGTCGGCCACTTTGACTGCTACAAAGTATTTGACGATGACTGTACAATAATATGTTGACAGCATTGTAATTAAGTGCACTCAATTAATTGTAATTAAGATTTATTAAGGAGGAAAAATTTACCTAAGTCACGTTATAAAATTTATGATCTGAAAGAAAAATGAGTATAGAGAATGTGTACTGTGGAGAGAGAGAGAGACAGAGAGAGAGAGAGAGAGAGAGAGAGAGAGAGAGAGAGACTTACATCCATATCCAAGCAGAGGAAGCAACAGGAGCAGCAGCCACGGCCACCAGCAGCGCTTCTCCGCGGCCGCGCGGCGCGCGCTGCGCTTGCTGCCGCTCGCGGCCGCGGCGCCGGGAGATAACTGGAGACAACAACATGTACATTCATCATGTTGTTCTTAAAAGTATTATCAAAAAATTAATTATTAATAAAATAACAAAAACCCAACTGCACACTAAAAAGAGGAAAACAAGCCCCACAAGAATATTGTTGTTGATGGTAAGTATCGCAGGCGGGGACTCTCTCGGAACGACTCGGGGACGGGGAAATATTTCGAACTTGTATTAGTACAAGTTCGAAATATTTGGATTATATTGTCTTTGTCTCTTTCATGTCATTAGCAAAAAGAAAGAGACAAAAAAGTTTACACGTAATTCAACGGTATATTAACGGTTAATAATAGACCCATGAAATAAGTCAGACCGCATTGTTCCAAAACAACCTACGAGTCTTCATTCGTAATAATTAATTAACGAAATAAAAGTTTAAAATTAAATAAAAACACCATATATTACGTATTTTAACGATCACTACTATAGTTGACAAAAATAGTATAGAGGACCGTATCTTACAGTTTTTTTTTTACAAGAAAAGTTGTCGATTGAATTGATGTTTGTTATTTCATTATTTTCGTATTATTTTACTGAAATTTCTTTCATTTTGTTTTATTGCGGTAATTAAACTTAATTGTTAGAAAACATGAGTGAAATAGTGATGAAGACGGATTAAATGTTTTTAGGTTGTATTTTTACATTCCAAATATGTTCCCACCACATGCCGACGTGAACATTTTTGTGTACTACATGAGAGATCAAAGTTATTTACATCTCCTGCGCTTTTGAGTCTCTTACTACGCTCAAGATTCTAAATTAGATTCACTCGCTACGCTCGTGATCTATTATAGAATCTTTCGCTTGCACGGGACTCAAAATAAGCACTCAAAGAAATATCAAACTTTGCTCTCTTGTTGTACAAATAACTATTTTTGTTAGCTAATTGAGGTGTGTAGCGCGTATTGCAAAGACGCGATACTTAAACCGCAATGATGACGCATAAAAACCTTACTCCAAAGATGTTTCCAGGTACCCCACATAATGTAATGTAATGACACGAGCAATACTCACGGTCTCCGTGACGGTGGTGACGGTGGTGGTGAGCACGCTGCTGATGGCGCTGTAGATCCAGTAGAAGGGCGCCGCGACCGCGGCCGCGCTCCGGGACACTATGCCGGCTGAAATTATAACACTGTTACTGTTCTGATCTTATTTACTTAAGCACATATTAAACGATAAAAACTTTTTAACAAAAAATAAAACCGACTTCAAATATTACCAAAAGTGCCATACATGTACCTATAACATTTGAAGAGTGCCCTCGATTTCTCCAAGATCCCATCATCAGACCCCGACTTGGTGCCAACGGGACCATCTCGGGATTATAGCCGTTCGATTAAAAAAAAAATTTTGAAAATCGGTTCACGATTCTCGGAGATATCGAGTAACATAAATAAAAAATAAAAAGTCTAATTGAGAACCTCCTCCTTTTTTGAAGTCTGTTAAAAATAACATGTCAACGCTAACTGAAAACTTTATTGTCAAATTGAATGTATATTTAGATATTTCTATGCACCCTTTTGATAAGTCTGGGGTCCGCTGAAAGCGCCACCGATCTAACCTAAATCGAACTAGGATTCATCTAGTTTTCTCACGATTTCCTGCTTCATTTCTGCAGACCAAAAGTAAGAGAACGTAGTTTGAAAACCCCCAGTCTAAATTGTCTATTGGCTGTACCAGTATGATTCATATAGAAGTATAACGTATAATCTATAACGTTTTCGGCACTGTATTGTCATTATTATATGTAATATAAGACAAATGTAACTCTTTTGTAATGACTGTTTGTGCCAAAATAAAGAGAAAAAAAAAGAAAAAAAAGAAGTGGGTTACCGTGCTGCGATCTCCTTCCTCTCCATGTATGGATAGCAGTGCGATAGACCAACGATAGACTGTAAATATTGATCACAAAGGTCGTTAGCCATGAGATAATCCATTAGCGTTGTTTCCGTAGCCTCTTGTGACCTATAGTATCTGCCCCCACCATAATGTGAGTAGTAGACTGGGGCCGTAAAACTTCTCATTCACGCTCGCGTGGTCGTAAATAGGGTGAGAGAGATAGCATTTGGTTTGCGTCTACTATAAACACATGCGTACCTTGCTGCGGTCTCCTCTCCGTGTACGGGTAGCGGTGCGGCGGGCCGACCACGCGGCGGTAGGTGTCGGTGGTGAGGGTGGTGAGGGTGGTGACGACGGCCACGAGCAGGCGGGTCAGCCACCAGCGCTGCTCCGCGGGGGCGTAGCCGCCGTTGCCGCGGTAGTACGACTCGTCGTCCGAGCTCTCTATTGACTGTGAAAGACAAGAATACAATTACATAAGAGAAAGATTGCCCGCTAGTTAATCCGTTGGTTGTTTCTAAACTCCATCTGCGAGCATTATCTAGCGAGTTGATACGTTTGAGCGTTCTGTCATCGTGTTGCCGCCGCCGCCTGAGGTAAGGAGTAGAACCAAGGCCTTTTGCCAGTTAAGGCTATTTGTATCAACCACAGCGAATTGATCTACGACACTCAGCATTGGCAACCAACCCCTTTATTCTGCGCAAACGGAATAGGGTCTATTCAGGAATAGTTAAGATTTATGTTTACCAGTTTTTGAAGTACTTTTGTGTACTCACGGTGTATCTCTTCCTGCAGCTGCTGGTCCAGGCCGCCACGTCCACCTCGTCGGCGCTGGTGTTGGGCCCCTGCACGCGGAACTGCGACAGCGACCGCCGCGACATGTTGGGGACGGCCACTTGCCCCGGCGCCAGTTCCACGCGGTCCTTGGAGAGCGGGGAGTAGGTGTAGTCCGTCTTGGGATATTTACTAGAAAAACATTTGAAAATTTATTAGTTCGTCGTCTTGTAGTGCGCGTTTTAGGAGTCAACACGAATTTGATATGCTGTACCACTACTACTATCCTCTTATCATGAGCGAGTTGTATTATGTTATGAATGTTATGATTGTACAGTAATCATGGTATAAAAATCTTAGTTAATCGAAGCTATTATTCCGATTTTCTTCGCAGAGTGAAAGACAGACACTAATGATAGGAAAAATACGACATTATGCAAAACTTCCGTGAGGACCAAACCTGAAAATTAAACAATAACGTGGGTTTGCCGAACTGAAATAAATATAAAACGAAATGTAAGTATACATAAACCAGTCAAGTAGGACTATCTAGAATATACTACAATAAATAGGTATTTACTAACCATATCGTAAGTGAGTTTGACCGCTCCCGCAATCGAACTGACGTGCGTCTAGTTCTCATATTGGAAATTCCTGATATTTATATAATCCTATAATTATTTAATCAGTTTCTCAACACAGAGCTGTAACACCAAATTGTTTACAGAATATTTATGACTGATCAATTGTCAAGCTGACAGTTTATTTTATAGGTTTAATATTTGACTCTCTGTCAAGGAAAAGGTTCTATAATATTAGGCCATAATTTAAACCAATTTCTTAAAATACAAAATGTAGATTTCTTTCAAGACTTCATTCGGAATTTCGGCGAGACTACTAGAGTTAACATTAACTGACTCGTCCGTGATAATCTGGACGTAGCACTTACCATAGACGGACTCGAAACTTAGCTTAACACTTTGAACGACAAGAAACCCTAAAGTCGACGTTCCTATTATACAGGTGTCATGACGTAGGCTGTCAAAGTAACCTTCACACTTTCAAGTAAGGTTTATAAAATAATCTTAAAAGGTATTATGTATCATATTATTGTACAATAAGTTCCTAGATTTAATACTTAACTGTACTTTGTTCTGTACATAGTGTAGTGTTCATATTGTTTTTTGTAATAGTCGTATGTAGTCTATTAGTTAGTGGTAATTTGTATTTCTTTGCAGATTTATCGGATACTCCACCGAACACTGTCTATGACCGTAATATGATAAGATTCATATACTAGCCGTGTCTTATCCAACCTCGACATTAGCAGAATCATCAACACCTTGATGGAGCCATAACACGAAAAATATTTTAAAGTTAGGTTTACATTAGCTCGCTTGCGCCCGGGAGCTTAGCGTGTGAGTGATGTTTGTGTGTATGACATAAAGCGTTCAAAAGGTTAAAAGCCTCCTGTAAACATTGCATAAAGCACGCGTACCTGATGATCTCAGCGCATCGCAGTCCGTACATGGCTGGGCAGCCGGCGGTGCGGAACTGACGGGTGTACACAACAACACTTGTTACATTACACTCACTTTGCATGCGTTACGTGTGAGGTGTAATGCTCTTATCACTGCTAACATTATGTGTACGTTGCGATTATTGTCCACGGGTAAACTGTGTCAAGGTTTTGTCTAAGAACGGGGGCTGGAGCGTATCAATTCACACTATTGTGAATTTAAGGGACAGAGTTATTATAGCAAAATAAGCTGATACAATACAATACCTATAGTTTGTTTTTTTAGCATTAGAAAGAAGGTAAGCGATCTTGACATGTAATTTTTATAAATAACACTTTTGAAAAATAAGTAATAGCAAATATGTAACAATTATAAATCATATAAGATTATTTACATTCTTTTTCTTTCATAAGTAATATAATCAAATTTAAAAAAAGCCTTTTTTAATAAAGACACGTTAAGTTTGTTTACCTTTTATAAACGAACTATAAAATGCAAGATAAATGTTTGAAAAGGGTAATTGAAGCCAGTGTAGGCAACTTCCTGTCTTGGCTTTTTATCGATTCCTTGAAAAGATACTTAACTTCTTAATTAATGACTGTTGATATTAACAAATAACTGGAATTGGAATATACACTACTATGTGTTAGGTCGAAATAATAGTTCAATTGCTTGTTTGAACTGCAAACGTGAGCAATCTCGATTCTAATATTTACACAACTTAAAATGAATAGTAAGTTTTACTTGTACAGTCAGCGTCAAATACTTTGTAGCAACCACAGTAGCCAAATAGTTCGGTACACCATATATTTAGTATGGTGTACCAAACTATTTGGCCACTTTGACTGCTACAAAGTATTTGACGCTGACTGTACAAGTACTGTCCGTTGTCCACTTCTTACTGTTAGATTTTTACCGAGTTTACAGAATTTTGTTAACGTGACGCATTTTAAAATCTATACCCTTTCGGGTAATCTGGGCAGGGCAAAACACATTTCGTTTCACAATCCAAACATTTCACTTCAATTTTTTACCCCACAAGTAAAATTTTCACAACTACTCATTATAGCGTCATCTGACAATGGTACTATAGAATCCTTCAGGACCTATTAGATACCTATGTAATTCAATATGTCAAAGAACTCTCACTAAATCAATTTCAACTTCCAATTCACTACTACGGCAAAGGTTTTACAAAAACGGTCATGATTTTAGCAGTACATTTTTACAACAATAGATTTAGGAACACAGCAAGTGTCTGGTGAACATTTACAAACACTGCGACTGGTCGCGTCGCGCCGCGCCCGGCGCCGCGCTCCTTTGGCATTTTGCAGTTGCAAATATAGAAATAGAACTCATTTATTGTGCATGACGGGAAATACTGTCTGGCAGCACGTAACGGAGGATTGGCGACAGCGTTGCGAGTGCATCCTTGGTACGTTTTATAATAAGCTCGGATTTCAGCATCATGTAGGTTACAAAGATAAGAACTACATACCTACGTCGTTAAAATTATTTTACTATCGACTAGATTATGGTAACACAAAATACGACACAGTGATTTGGCTACATGATAGTATTTTGTAAATAAAGTCAATCGATCTTGATTGTCCTGAGGAACAAATGTCTATATAGGGCTCATGGCATTTAAGCAACACAAAAGTCAGAAATGAGAGTTAAAGTCTGACGCTCGCACTCGACGATTGAAACGCCTCTAACAAAATGATATTGTAATGTGACTTCACATTACATTCGTCTGTCCTAAATGTATGGACGATCAAGAAAATTGCTATTTTGATCCTGAAATATTGCGTTTATGTATATAATTGTCATACAATTTATTTTTTAATAAATGTAAGGAATCGAACGGTACCATGTTCTTTTTTTCTTTTTGAAGAAATAAAAAGTATTTTTTTGAGACTGGTGCCTTGTATTTTTTACTATCTCAATATGTTTTTTTAAATTCCACTTGTTTTTTTATATATATATATATATACTACGTCGGTGGCAAACAAGCATACGGCCCGCCTGATGGTAAGCAGTCTCTGTAGCTTATGTACACCTGCAACTCCAGAGGAGTTACATGCGTGTTGCCGACCCTAAACCCGCCCCCCCTCGTTGAGCTCTGGCAACCTTACTCACCGGCAGGAACACAACACTATGAGTAGGGAGTAGTGTTATTTGGCTGCTCTTTTCTGTAAGGTGGAGGTACTTCTCCAGTTGGGCTCTGCTGTTGGGCTCTGTTGTGCCCTACCACACAAAGCGAGATAACATTCACAATGCCCATACCTCTCTTTTGGACGTAGTTTAAGGACTTCCAATGTCCAAGGACGTACCCGGGTCCAATTTAATAATGGATGGCTAATTTTCTATTCATTTTGCTAAATTTTATTATTATATTCAACATGTGTCAAGTACCCAATTCTGTGTTTTGATATTTAAGGGAATCAACATGCCTGCTTAGTTTATTATTAGATCTTCAAAAAGTGCAATTGTTTTCGTGATATTAAAATACACACGAATTATATGGTACGACTTGTATCTATATTTTTCTTTTCGCAACTTGCGATAAACCGGGTCATTAGTTTATCAAGTATCACTTACGTATCCAATTAAAAGAACCATCAAGAATTTATTTAAAGAAACACTTAAGTATATGTTGCGTTCATAAAAAGAACATCATCCAATCTTTAAAATGTGTTATTTAGCGGTGTTGAACTTGCTTTGTTATTAAGTATCTTGAATTTCATATCATCAATGAAAGAAAGAAGTATGTTATTGTACTTTTCGTTATGTCTTTATATGGTAGAGAGGTATGACATTATACTACTGGTTTTTAAATTTTACCTCATCTCACTACTCTCACCAGTATGCGAGTGCTGGGCCCCAGTGCAGACTATTCACCACATTACACATAATTGCCCGATACGGAAATTTGTCGGAGAGGCCCTAGACGGCCTAGACCTTAACTCGCCTAATACAAACGCTGCCCAATGGGTGAAGAATTTAGATATTGTATTATAATTGATAATTAAGCGACTAAATGCCATACGAAAAATTAATATGTATAGCATGTAAAAGACCACCTCCATATTTAGATAGTAACAAGACAAGTTGGTTGTTTATTTTCTGCACAGGGATTAATGATTTTCTTGATTTTTTTTATACTACGTCGGTGGCAAACAAGCATACGGCCTGCCGGATGGTAAGCAGTTTCCGTAGCCTACGTACACCTGCAACTCCAGAGGCGTAACATGCGCGTTGCCGACCCTAACCCCACCCCCCTCGTTGAGCTCTGGCAACCTTAGGTACTCACCGGTAGGAACACAACACTATGAGTAGGGTCAAGTGTTATTTGGCTGCGGTTTTCTATAAGGTGGAGGTACTTCCCCAGTTGGGCTCTGCTCTAGATCTGGAATGACATCTGCTGTGTTGTGCCCTACCACACAAGGCGAGATGACATTCACATTGCCCATACCTCTCTTTTGGACGTAGTTTAAGGACATACCCGGTTAAAGTCTTTTTGCTTTTATAGTTCTTTCTACCCTTTTTGGTGTCATTAATATGCAATAAATTTACAAGTTACTAATATGCATACAATTGAAATGCAGTTCGAAGATCAAGAGTCAAATCTGTCAGTTGATTTTACTGTTCAACAGTCGAGATTCATACTATTTATTCCGGCATTAACTTTAAAATAACACAACTTCCCTACTTCTGAAGTCAGTTAGCAAGAAGACAAATTACACAGAATATAAACATAACACAAAACGAATAACTGTGGAACAAGATAAATCTTACATTTCGCAATATTATTTAAAAATGTATGAATAAAATGTAAAATCACTTACGTGACGGTCAGTTCAACCGTTTCGACGTCCGTTACTGTTATCACGTCCATTTTTAAAATCACACGTTATGTTATCAATAGAATGTCAATAAATATAATAAAAATAAACTCAATGTCAATTAGTAAATAATAACCATTTAAATAAACATGTCAGTTGCCAGCCAGCTGGTGAATTGATTGATTTAGCTGATGGTGGGTAGTTTGGGTGTAGAAAAGTACCCGTTAAATTAAACAGAAAATGTCATCCTCAAACTTTTTAGTTAAGAAAGTATCTACAGCATCTTTTATTTGGTTAATTATTTATATTATATTTTATGCTAGTTTTGAGTTTTAGAATTTATATAATAAGTCACTGATGAGTGTAATTAAAAAAAAGTTACCTGCGCATCTTGAATTTGAAAACTATTCCAATATTTGTTCCGATTATATATTATGAAATGTAGTCGGATAAATAAGTAACAAGTACACACAATACCGTTGTAAATGCTACACTACCATGAATACTTATAGGCAGGAAAAAGCTAATTCGTTTTATTCATTATCAAAAACAGGAAAAATCTATTTCTGTCGGCCTTGAGTGTGCTCTAGAAATCTTTTTAAATGTGTATGAATTTCACGATGGAGATTTTAATGCACTTTGCGTGTTGACAATTATGAGATATTTTAGGGATTACTGGAGTTAGTGTTTTACGTCACCGCCTCCTCTGACTATGGCATAGTTGAAGGCCATGGAGTAATAATACACCGCGGGCCAGGCGCAAATTTCATCAATCATCGCCTCCAGGTTGATACTTTGTCACAAGATAGTTTATATACTGTTTTTTTTTTATTAGCCTATTTGTGTGTCCCACTGCTGGGCAAAGGCCTCCCCTCTAGCTTTCCAATCCTCCCTGTGCTGAGCAAGGTCCCGCCAGTCCCGCTGAAACGCATCCAAGTCGTCCCGCCATCTCTTTCTCGGTCTGCCTCTATACTGCACTATTCTGGTTATATACTGTTACGAATAAAAAAAACATGTAAAAATAACCGCCTAACTATTTTATACCCGCAAAGTATGCGTATTCCGTAAGGCGTTTATTGAAATTTGTTTCATGATTTTGATATCACTATCATAACAAGTTATGACGCGTATTTTTTACATGTTCATGCAACCAGCTGACGGGCTTTCCACCGCGATAAACCGGCTGGCGATTTTTTAAATTCAGAGTCACATTTCAACAATCTTCTGACAAAGCTACAATCGGGACACGAAGACTAAATTTATTAACTTTTTTACGTTTTCGGCTGTTATTCCTCAACCCACCAACGGAGCGGCAGCTGACGTCCACGAGGATTCATTACACATCGCTCTTAACCACTTTACGAGTTTTCACGCGGAAGGAATGGAAATCTGATCCTGGCTCGCGGAACAGATTCTATTTGGCCCTGAAATAGTGTCGCTACGAGTAGCATACATATGGCAATAATGTGCGTCCGTCATATATAGTTGAATATAATATCAGTACCGGTCATGTCAACTCCCAATTTCATAATATTGTTTATTGGAACGCTATACAATCCTTAGTTCTTTTTTAGGGTTCTGTACCCAATGCGTAAAACGGGACCCTGTTACTTAGACTCCGATCTCATGAATCATGATAATTTGTCAGTTGAAATTTTCACATATGATGTATTTCTGTTGCCGCCATAACAACAAATACTAAAAAGTACGGAACCCTCGGTGGGCGAGTCCGACTCGCACTAGTTCGGTTTTTTGATGCAAATGTTTTATTCTATTCAAAAATCTTTCTTGCATCTTTGACAATCTTTTTTGGCATTTTTGTGGTAAATTTGTTTAGAATTGTGGAATATTTTCTTCTTGTTTACATCGGTGACATTCAATGACTTTCAATGTCTGTTGCCAAAGAGCCAGTAAAATAAATTAGTGCCACTGAAAATCCGCAACATAGCGAAAGCCAAATAAAACCTTGTCATAGTGTAATTTTATTTGACTCGGAGAGTCTGTGCCTTGGTCTTGGTTGAATGGCGTAATTAGTTATTATAACGTAATTAGAATATATATGACGTAATTAGAAGGGAAATGGCACTAGCCACTTATATATATAGGTTTGTACGTGGAAAGGTCTGTAGCACAGAGTTAGTAGCGACGTTCGAACTGACGTACTTTATTGTTCCGAAAATGAATTTGCAAAAGTTACATTGTTTGTGTTGTTATTCTTAGTTATAGTATAGGTATCAGTGGCGGATCGTTCAAAGAACTCGATTCCCACCGGCTTGTCTGATATCAGCCCATTGAGTAAAATAAATAAATAAATAAATAAATATTATAGGACATTATTACACAAATTGACTAAGTCCCACAGTAAGCTCAATAAGGCTTGTGTTGAGGGTACTTAGACAACGATATATATAATATATAAATATTTATAAATACTTAAATACATAGAAAACACCCATGACTCAGGAACAAATATCCATGCTCATCACACGAATAAATGCCCTTACCAGGATTTGAACCCGGGACCATCGGCTTCGTAGGCAGGGTCACTACCCACTAGGCCAAACTGGTCGTCAAAACAGTACTTTAACGATCGGTTCATGGAGAACAGGAAAGCAAATTTAGCTACGGGTTACCTACGAATATTTGTGACGCGCCGCCTCTGATAGGTATACCTAGTTAGTATTTTTTATATAAGTACCTGCCTCTATCGCATTGGGAAACTGTACAGGTAGCTGTAAGATTTATTAAATAAATAAAAATAGTGCGAAGATACTCTCTTTTGCTTCTTATGTTCATAGTATTTTCGATGGGCAACTGTAGAACATTACGGCCCAAAGAATAGAACTTCCTGGATTCCACGGGCGTTAGTAATGAACTTTAAAGTGCCGTCACAATAGATCACTGCTTGGTCGATGTGGCTCTCAAAGACTGCGGGCCTTTACCAGCACACCAATAATAATAATAACTATGGAACCTTAAGGCGGTCTTCACATTGGATGCGGATTCGCAGGCCGCTCCGGTGTGCGAGCGGGACGTCGCTTTATAACAGCATAGCGCTGTCAAGCTCATACACCGGAGCGACGTGCGAATCCGCACCAGTGTGATAATCCGTAACCGTGAACCATGCTCTTGGGCGATTAATTTTGTTTATACTCACTTCTAGTACTTGCCGGCCATCTTGTACAGGCGGAAAGGCAGGTGCTTCCGGTTGGGGTCGCGGTCCAGGAGGCAGGTGGGGTCCGCTAGGGCCCGCTCGGAGCTGTCCTTGTAACAACGATAGGATGACTCACTTCCAGTACTCGCCGGCCATCTTGTACAGGCGGTAGGGCAGGTGCTCGCGGTTTGGGTCGCGGTCCAGGAGGCAGGTGGCGTCTGCTAGGGCCTGCTCGGCGAACGAGCTGTCCGTGGAACACGCGCTGTGCGCCGGGCTGCTGAAACGCGTTGATCTGTGGGATAATAAATCGATTTAGTACAAGGATCGAGATTGGAAACATTGATATTGTCAAAGAGAATTTAAAATAGAGGTGGATCATGAAAGAAAACTTTGTGGCCACAATAAGTTTACTGCCATCTTTCGACACATGATTAAAACTTTTAGAACGCCATTTGACTTTGATCCTTATCCTTTCACTGATATGTGTTTAATTTGTTAAATATCAAAAAGTGGCGCCATCTAATAGATCAAAGGCCAAAGTTATGGCGGCATCGTTTCGCGCGATGGCGCCCCAACCTTTGGGTTTGCCCGGTAGTGTGATTCAAGCTTGATAGTCTAGTTTCCCCTCTGAGTTGGAAGTTCAGATATGTGGTCAGATGGCAGTCGTTTCTTTTTTTATGATATAGGAGGCAAACGAGCAGACGGAATACCTGAAGGTAAGCGATTACCGCCGCCCATGGACACCCACAACACCAGAATAGTAAGATGGGAGTACGCTCTTTTTATTATTATTATTATTATTTATTTATTTCATTAAACAATACACGATTGTGTTTGAAATTATATAACACAGAACAATAACAATAAAGACAAAGTTTATACAGAGTAACTATTACACTATATCTATGTCAAAGACTAGGACAAGTACAAAAATATCCAATTTAAATAACAAAAACAGGTCACAAGTAAGAATTAACATATTAATATTCAGATTTAAGCATGCACAAATTACACTAGATTTATATGTATAATTACTTAAATTCTAATGAAACCTACAAATTTACATAATCACTTAATATTAACATAAAGTGTAAATGTTGCTATGGCATGTCAATCAATTGCACTAGTCATAAATTCCTCTACTGAATACAGGCACTGGTTTAGCAGGATTTTTTTAAGTTTATTGCCAAATATGTATGAATTTGCTACAGCCTTTAGGTCCAACGGCAACTTATTGAAAAGAGTTATTCCCTGATATGTTTCAGCTTGTTTCACAACTTTTAGTCGAGTGACAATAGAATTAGGCAAGTTTTTACGTCTTGTGGCCAGTCTTAGATCCCTTTCCACAGGAGATTCGATTTCATATAATTGTTTTACCAGGTTTTTGAGTACTACAAGAATGTAGAGACTTGGAACAGTCAGGATTTTGAAATTTTTAAAATATTCTTTGCATGAGATCCACTGAGGAACTTTTGCCATAGTTCTAATTGCACGTTTTTGCAATATAAAAACAGACTGTACATTACATTTTAGACTATTGCCCCATTGCTTAATACTGTAACGTATTTTTGATTCAATTAACGCAAAGTATACCAGTTTAAGTTGACACAACATCAGTTCATCTCTTAGACTTCTGAGTGCATAGCATGCTGAGCTAAGTGAGGCAGTCAACGAAGACGTCTCTTCTTTCCAGCTCAGCCTTGAGTCTATATGTACACCAAGAAATTTTACTAATTCTACTTGGTCAATCGTAGTACCTTCAAGATTAATGCTCAGCGAATCGTTATTTCTTGCTGTGGTGCGAAAAAGTAGTGCATTTGTTTTTTTGCAATTGAGCCTGAGACTATTAACTTTGAACCATGTGCTGAATAATTCAAGAGCTTTGTTAACCCTCTCACACAGTTCCATAATTTTGTCAGCAAATATCAAAGCATTTGTGTCATCAGCAAACACAACTAGCTGAATACATGGCAAGGAGTTGTACATATATTGTATCATATCGTTTGTGAATAAAATAAACAGGATTGGGCCTAGTATAGATCCCTGAGGAACGCCCTTATACACCGGAGCAGTTCTTGATTTAACACTTTTTTCAGTAAAATCTAGCAACCACTTAATTTCTACAAACTGCTTCCTGTTACTGAGATAGGATCGAAGAAGAGATAGCATTTTGCCCCTTACGCCATAGTGCTGCAATTTGAGTAAGAGTATGCTATGATTCACTGTGTCAAACGCTGAGCTGAGGTCCAAGAAGAGACCCGCGACTTTCTTTTTATCATTTAACTGTTCAGTAACATCTTTAATTAAGGTGCTTATGGCTTCGTTAGTACCCTTACTTTTTTGGTACCCATACTGACGAGTATTCAAAATATTGTATTTACATAGGTGTCTTACAAGCCTATCTTTTATTAATCTCTCCAATAGCTTCGATAGAGTAGGCAAGAGAGATATTGGCCTATAGTTATTAGGATCCGACTTTGAACCCTTCTTGTGGTCTTTGAACTTTTCTTGAAGGTCGCATCGGTTCGGAAATACAGGCCACATTGCGCGGGATAAGGATAATAAAGCGCACCCCGGGAAACATACAAGAAATTGTTAGATGGAACAGAGTGGGTTAGTTCGTGGAAAAGTACTTTTTTTTTTTATTACGAAAAGGTAAGCATTTGACCACAATCTCACCTGATGGAAAGTGCCGATGTAGTCTAGGATGGAACATGCTTACCTAAAAGATGTCTATTCACTCTCGATTTAAAAAGGTCCAAGTTATAGTGGACTGGGAATAGATTTGCAGGAAGTGAATTCCACTCCTTAGCCGTTCGCATGATAAAACTGGTTTTTTTTTTTTTTTTTATTAAAAACTGATCGGCGATTGGCTCTAGTCACACCTGATGGAAAGTGAAGACAGGGCCTAAGATGGAGCTCACCGATTCAGTAGTAGCCTATTCACTCTTGCTTTAAAGATTAGATGCGATTTTTTATTAGATTGGATGCGTAGCGTTTAGTGCGAATCAGTGGTAAAGTAACGACGTAAGGGTGAAACGCAAGTCCGCGTCTAGTCCCATGGTGGCAGAACGGAGATGGGGGGATAAGATTATGTAATCCCATCGCACACTCCCCGAAATGTATCCTGTAGAATACCGATAAACAGGCTACCTTTCTACGGTGTTCTAGGCTCTGCAGTCTAGCCTCTACCAATCTCGCATCCCCAATAAGCTTCCTAGCGCGTTTGTCTATAGAATCTAGGGTGGCTAGCTGATACTTGGCGGATCCATCCCAAAGGTGACTTGTCAAACAAATGAGCATACACGTGTGGTGTGGTGAACTCGTGATCTTCGTGAATCGGTCTCGTCATAATCTACCGTATCTAAGAGCATTTAGGGAGGAGTCACCTTTAAGAGCCTGCCGAAAACCTTGAACAATTGTGCATACTTTTGTACGGACTGACGTTTATCTGACACGCCATGTCAGCTTTACGCCCGCAAAAATCGGCAGATAGTTTTTAGGGTTCCGTACCCAAAGGGTAAAACGGGACCCTATTACTAAGACTCCGCTGTCCGTCCGTCCGTCTGTCACCAGGCTGTATCTCATGAACCGTGATAGCTAGACAGTTGAAATTTTCACAGATGATGTATTTCTGTTGCCGCTATAACAACAAATACTAAAAAGTTATACGACGTTGGTGGCAAACAAGCATACGGCCCGTCTGATGGTAAACGGTTACCGTAGCCTATAGACGCCTGCAACCCCAGAGGCGTTACATACGCGTCATCGACCCTAACACCCCGCACCCTCGCTGAGCTCTGGCAACCTTACTCACCGGCAGGAACACAACACTATGACTAGGGTATAGGTACTTCCCCAGTTGGGCTCTGTTCTAGATCTGGAATGACATCCGCTGTGCTGTGCCCTACCACACTAAGCGAGATGACATTTACAGTGTCCATACCTCTCTTTTGGACGTAGTTTAAGGACATACCCGGGTCCAGTTTTGTACAGAAAATGACAGACATGGCGTCTCCGGTCTAAATGCTTCAAAACCTATATTTATGACGAAGTACAAACAAAATAAAAACATTTTCTAGCAAGAAAAAACAGTTTTTATCTTACAAAAATAAAATGTTGAACGTTTTTGACCTTGGAGTTTGTAATTATTATGAATTAGACGGCACATGAGTTGCGGCATTCATAAATATGACAGCCGGTGTAACCGCCACGACCTATTACTACGGTTTACGTCACAAATTGCACCGTAAATATATTCGTAGGGAAAAAATTGGCATCGAGCCAGCGTGTGTTGTGTTAGTATTAAACAACAACTTTCAAACAGTATCTCAAGACACCATAACGTCACGTACGCACTTGCGTTTGTAAGTTGTAACCGCTATAGGAAAGTCCGGTGAAAGCTAATTGTAGATGGCGCTATTCTAGATTGCATACGATGAGAGAGATAGAATATGAATAGTTCATTTACTAAACGGAAAACCATATACATAGGTACAGTACAGCAAGATGGGATTCAGTGGGGTTGGCACCTGTCAAAAGTTTTTATAGATGGCGCAGGTGTAGGTTTTACCTGTTTCTAGTTTTGTTCTAAGAGATTTGGCGGCCATGAAAAAAAAATTGTCACTATTCGTAAGATTCACAGATAAAACCTAAATACTTTGAGCGGCCATCTCCTTTTGCTTCCTAGTCCTAGGTATTCGCGCGCAAACCGAGTGGACGCCTGGACGCTCGAGCGAGCGGCGCGTGCGGTGCAAACGTATGTAAGCCCCAGTGCGCTGCTCTAACCCCTTGAAAGCTCGATGCCACGCTGCACGCCCCGTCGTATGCGCTCCTCTGGACAATCGTCACTCGTCACGTCACTGTCGCCGTGTATCAAGTAGATGTACTATACAGGCTGTTTATTTAGTCACCTGCCATAATTTACGGGGTGAAAATATGTATAGGTCACACTGAGCAACTTTTCCTATGGACCTACGCTACCCTGAAATCGCGAAAATAAATTGGCTGTTTCATACATTGTCTGGCCTTGACATTTTCTATGGGAGAGCAAAATTTTTTTTTTTTTTTTTTTTTTTTTTTTTTTTTTTTTTTTTTTTTCGCTATTTCAGGGTTGGTCTTATAGGGGGCGCTAGGTCGGGTAACCTCCACGAGGGTCTGGGTCATTCCAATTTCTGTTGATCCTCGCGGATCCGCAGTCAAGGGAATGGCTTATGGCTGGTGCGCCCTGGGGGCAACGGTAAGTGATTTCATGCGTGGGATTGCTTACTGGTGCTGCCAATAACCCGACACCCGGGAACATCCCGGGAGGGGCGGGGGTAGGATGCTCTTGGCGTGTCTCTATGATCTCCTAGGCTATACCGGACAGGGCTACCCAAACCGGGCAGGCGAAGAGGGAGGGACATTACCAGGAGCAGGGAGGGGGGGGGGACGGGTTTACCTGCTTTCGGTGTCGAAACCGGGTGGACAGGCCCTAGCCACCGTCCCAAAACTCGTTATCCCAAATGATAAGGTGTTGTTGTCATGTCTAGCAGCCTTTGATGGGACCGAGGACCTTGCCTTGGTCGGCCGGGTCGAGAGGAGTTAACCTCAATAAAAAATCCACAACCCCCCGCATGGCGGTTCACCGTGCTGGGGTGCTCTTTTTAGAGCGGCTGGGGTGCTCATCAGCTACTGGTGGCCAAACCTGTGAAACCGCCCGACCTCACAGAGTATATAGGGCCACAGCTTGGGTACGGGGATCTCTGCCCCTGTGGAGTTTTTGTTCTCCCCTTCTCGTGGGATTTACATGGCAAATTTGACTGAAAAACCAAACTTTAAAAATGGCCCTTCTAAGGGCCAACCTAAAAACGGCCCTTTTCAGGGCCAAACAAAAGACGGCTCTTCTCAGAGTCTACCGGAGCGGGATGACAGAGACGATGGAGAAGGGTTACTGGTGAAGGACTCACATATCACCAAGAATGCCGGAATACGCTCGAGCTTGGGCATCTTGAGATTGAAGGGTGGCGGATCGCCGTCGCGTGATTCTAAGGGACGGTTTACTCGTCGATCGGCACCTAAAATATCGAAGGAGGCAACGGTTGTTGAGGGGGAAACCCCGGTTCCAGGTGGGAATAATGGAGGGGATGGTAGGGAGCGGATCAAAAGTGGGGGTAATAAGTGTTCTGGGGGAGTGGGGACCGATATGAGGTCCCAAAGGGATGGAAGTTCAGAGGAATATAGTAGGGGGTACTTTGGGAGGGAGAATCCCTCCTCCACCCCTACTATGGAGAAGTATCGGGAGGAATTTGGCGTGGAGGAGGACCTCTCAGAGATGTCTACTGACGACGGAGCCAGTCTCAAGGAGGCTGATGGAGCGGGTAGACTGAGCGGGAAAAGAGAAAGGGAGAATAGGGGAAGAAGGGAAAAAAGGGGAAGAGAGAACTCAGATAGCGTAGATGAGGTTCCGGTGCGCAAATCTTGCACTCCCCGCCGTAGCAGTCAAGAGGTGTTCAAAACTCCTGGCGATCGCATTAAGGCCCATGCACAGGGCATTATGGACGATGCGGCCAGGAGCAAAAACCTCAAGGGCGAGACATGGGGTAGTATTAACTCTGCGTGCAAAAGGTTAATGAACATCGCAGAGTCGCTCGAGGAGTCAGAGGTTGTCCGATCACTTAAAGCGGACAACCAAAGGTTACGAAGGGAGTTGGAGAATCTCCGCCTAGAAACCGAGGCGCTCCACAAGGCTGTTAATCAGATGAAGGAGCCTACGACAGAGAGGGAAGACACCACGAATGCCCTCCTTCAAGAATTGGGCACTCTTATGGACGCTCGCCTAGGAAATTTCGCGCGCGAAATGTTCGTGTCCCTAGGAAGGATGGTTGATGCCCGCCTGGAAAGGGTGGAGGGACGCTTACCACCTGAGCCCATCCTCCGACCACCGTTGGCATCCGATAGGAGGAGGATGCCCCTGGACCCAGAAGTGACGGAACACCAAGCTGACGAGACTAGCGCCCCAAGGCCGACAAAGAGAAGTAGGGGGACATCTCAGTCGGTCTCCCGGATTGCGTCCAGCCAATCACCAGGAGGGGCGCCCCGAGTGACAGAAAGGCCCCAGTTGCAGCCGCCACCAACGCCGGCTGGGCAGATCCAAACCAGACCTGTACCGGAACCAAGGGCCAAAAAATCCCAACCGGTGGCCCCTGCTACCAGGGCAAGGAGAAAGGCTCGTCCGAGCATACCGCCGCCTCCGCCGCCTGCACCCCCGCAGGAAAGATGGACCACGGTGGTCAAGAAGAGCAAGGGCAAGGGCAAGGGTCCTATCCCTCCCCAGCCCCAACAGCAGCAGACTATGACCAGGGGTAAAGCCCCAAAAAAAAGGATGGCCCCAAAACTTGTGGCTCCAACTATGGCGGCGGTCGTTGTGGCTCTTAAGCCTGACGCTACAACCGATTACAGGTCGGTTATGGAAAAGGCCACCACGCTACAATTGGCGGAACTTGGGGTTGACTACCTCAAGGTGCGCAAGACGGCCACAGGGGCGCGAATAATTGAGGTCCCCGGAGCGCAGAGCAGCCAGGCGGCCGACAATCTGGCAGACCGGCTCCGGGCTTTAGTAGGCGACGTGGCTGAAGTGTACCGGCCACTCAAAAAGGGCGAAATTAAGATTTCCGGGTTTGACGAGTCCGTCACCCCGGAGATCCTACAAAGGGAGGTTGCCGTCAGAGGCAATTGCCATAAAGATCAGGTGACGGTTGGGGCACTTAGAATGGCGGCCAATGGGTCTGGCTCAGTCATTCTACGCTGCCCACTAGCAGCGGCTAAAGCGGTCGCAACGGCTGGACGCATTATGCTCGGGTGGTCAGCGGCGCGTGTAGAGGCTATGGAACAGCTACCCCTACGTTGTTACCGCTGCATGGGGGCGGGACATACGAGGCCTTTGTGCCCGTCTTCGGTGGTAAGAGGAGACTGGTGCTACAGGTGTAGCAAACCAGGCCACATAAGGAAAGACTGCACGGCGCTGGCCCCGTGGTGTGCTGTATGCCACCATGCTGGACTAAAGGCCGGACATGTGATGGGTGGGCATGCTTGCAACCCCCCACCAGTTAGAGGGAAGGAGGCCCTCACGGCTGGTCCCGCAGCTGCCGTTGCGGCCACCCCGAGTGTGCCTGAACATGAGATGGATCGACAGCCGATGGAAACGTAGTGCCCTTAAACAGGTCGAGAAACGGGAGCGCGAGGAGTACCTCGAGTGCGCTTCCGAGCCGGTGCAGATAATTCGGAGGGTGGCGCGGGCGGTTTGCCAGTGTGAACCGTGCCATGCCCCAGTAGGGCAGCGGGTAGGGGACCCGCACAACGTGGCCCTACATGGGAGGGGGGAGACTCAGTTATGCGTTTGCTGACTCTCCCCGAACTGGACTTAAGTCCCGGTTCAACGGGACTGCCGGGGCGGTGCAGAGGTGACGTGCTTGCGAGCCCACTGCACCTCCCTTAACGGCATGGACGGAAACGCCGCAGGGGAAGTTAGTGGGTATTCTCCTCCACCCCCCTCTGAATAGCAGAGGGGGAAAAGGAAGGAGCGAGTCCCACATACCACCCCCCAATGGGCCTCCCCAGCCCGGGGTGAGATGCGTAAAAGCATTTACCCCTGCGTCAACAAAAAAAAAAAAAAAAGGGTTGGTCTTATAGTAAAAGTTGCTCAGTATGATTTATATATTCAGCCCGTAAATTATTGCAGGTGACTAAATAAACAATAATTGTATTAGTACCTACTAATAACTAATAACATACGTGTTAACTGACCATCGGAACACTTTGCAGTAAGCGTTACGAATTGTCAATGACAGGGTGGTACTTACCGGTCGGCGGTGACATTGGCGGCGTGGATGGGACTGAGCGTGAGGTCCGCCAGCGTCTGGTACCGGCTGGTGGTGGACACTCGTTCATATTGGCTGTTCACCTCGTTCTGTCGACAAAAACACTAAATTAAACAACTGTTCTATACCGATGTAAAATTAACCGTTGAGTTTCTAGTGCTATATACGAGAGAATAATTATCATACAATTAACGATCTCTCTCTGCTTAATTCAAGAGACCGTGTAGTGGGATATGCGTAAGCTGTCTAAGATGCGTCAAATTAAAAAATCCGTTGGGCGAGACGTGTTGAATAAGGAACTTGCGAATGCAAAAGCCGTAGGAACAGAGTTAAATGATCGCTGGGCCACTGCTAGTTAGTTAATGCAAAGATGAATAATTGACCGTAGCGTTAGCGAAGGTCCCCGTTTTGACTCGAGCAAACTGCTTTCGTACGTCCGGATGTCCTTCACTACAGGTCGCAATTCTCAACCGATTCTTGTGAAATGTTGTGACCAGATTCTATGATTAAATATATTATTTGTCGATCCAGTTTTCGGAATTTTTTGCATTAAGGATTTTTTTATTATGAAGCGTCAATAGCGTCTATGGCGCTTAACACCATTGTGAGTTCACTGGGATAACGACTCAACGAACTAACAAGGAAAGGTACCCAACTGTCCGGTTCCGATTTGATTTATGTTTATATATGTTATAGAGTAGTCTAAAATAACGGACACGTATTTCACGTGCTCATTATTTTTTCCTGCTCTCAAACATATACTCAAACCAGCTATTAACCAGCAAGTTTCTTGAGCATCACTTTCTATAGGAGTTACAAGATTTAGTATTTTTTTTGTACTCTGGAGGACAATTTCTCCCAATAGGTTGAGTTTGGGCAGCTAAAAAAATACGTGTCCGTTATTTTAGACTACTCTATAACATATATAAATATAAATTAAATCGGCACCGGCCAGTTGGGTATCTTTCCTTGTAAATATTGCAGATCCCGGACACATTCGTCACTTTTTCACTTTTACATTTTCTAAGCTTAACGCGAAATCTTCAGCTCATAGAGCCCATAGTAGATATTTTTTGCAAGGTTACACAAAAAAATACGCTTCGGTGATATAGTGGAATAGGTACCTACAGTTTATTACCCAATCCGCTCAAAAATAACTGCCTATCTGAGACGAGTTTAGTCACAGAACCATAAAAATTTATCTAAGGCCTTGTTTGCACATTGATTAATGTTAAGTTCATTAGACACAAGTAGAACATTAAACTCGCATTAAACACTAATCAAAGAGGCCCTAACGTATTTTGTGTCCTTCGCCGTGCCAGATACATATTATTGCAGGTCTACCATCTTCGAATCTACCAAGTCGTTTGACGAAAACCGCCTCGCGACATTAGACGTAAAACGCCAACTACGCAAGGATAGACCTAAGCCCTCCTACGTGTATACATACAACGCGGCCGGTCAACTATACTGTTGGGAATGTGAAAGGGTGTTTAAGAGCAAGTTTGGCCTGGCCAGCCACATAAGAGCTCATAAGAGGAAAAAACCCTTGATTGCTGAGGTCGCCGTCATCGAAATCGATGTGGAGGACTATATATATATTGCAGGTTACTGTTCCTTGTGGACAAAATAAACGAATAATCAATTTAAGTTCTAACTACTTCGAGCTGTTCATAAGGATACACAAGAATTCCAACAAAATAAGAGATGCTTTCCAGATAGATTTTCGTAGATTGACACGCCTGTTGCTATCTCTATTGCACGCGCGTAATTATATTGCTGTCAAACTCGCACAGTGACATTAACAACAGGCATCATGGGCGGGACAGCAATATAATTGTGCGCGTGCAATAGAGATAGCAACATGCGGGTCAATGTACGGAAATCTATCTGAAAAGCGTCTGCATGCTTTACAAAAAATAATTTAATGTTATTATACTAGAAGCCCACGCCCACCGAACGTCAGAGCCATTGTAATAACCTGGGGTCGTTACCACAGCTTATCATAAATCAGTCTAATCCAATTTGGGTGAAAATGGGTGCATTCAACCTACACATAACGTGACATAATGATTTTACGTTCTCACGTATAGTGAAATTAGTGAACCTTTTTGAATTCTGGGTCAAATTGTACAGTCAGCTGCAAATGTTTTTAAAAGTGATGAATGTTACGTCCAGCAAGTCCCATATTGGGATAATTAACTAGGGATTTAAATCTTCTCGGGCAGTGGTATAGGGAGCCGGTGTAGCTTTATTGGATGTTCATAAGCGCATTGCAATATGCCTACTTGAAAAATATTACTCTCTTTAAGAGATGAACTTATTTGTCGAAATATAAATCATAAATGTTATAATGTTGAATTAGATTTCTACAATCATTTTTTATACCACGACGGTAGCAAACAAGCATACGGCCCGCCCGATGGTAAGCAGTCACCGCAGCCTATGGACGCCTGCAACGCCAGAGGTGTTACATGCGCGTATTTCTAGCGGAAGTAACGAACTCAGGCCTCTAAGTAAAATATCTGCGGCATCGGTAATGCACAAAGCTTATACCAAAATGAAATTAACTGTTTAATCCAATTTGAGGATCAAATTACATTCTGAAGCGAGCGAGTAGCGTTAACAGTGTAAAATAGGATGCAGGCAATAAACTTAACGGTAATTTGCTTCCGGATATACTTAAAAAGCGTACGTGAAGGGCCTTAAGAGTTACAAATCAATTAGGAATAGCATCACCCACAAGTAAGGAACTGATCAACATCATTCGATATAAATGTATTTTGACAGACCGTTTGGTAAATCGACCCTTAGATAATCTCTCTTGGTTTGTCAATTGTCGGCTTGGAGGACTGCTTTGACAACTGGAGACGCCTTGCCTGAACTTTTCTGTACAAAACAGTCTGCAGAATTTGCGGGGGAGGGGCACGTCTACTGTATGGGTCTTTGTACGTAACGTATGCCATGTCAGATAAACTTCGGACCATACAATACATATGACCATTGGCCCAGGTTTTTGACAGAGGGCTTAGCTCTTAAAGGCGACTTCAGTTGTTAAATCCTCCAAGATTGTCGGATTATATAAAACTTACAAGCCAAACAAATACAAGTTTAATCCTCTTAATCGGATTATTTGGAAGCTGAATACGACATTTTAATAAAGATGCTGGAGACAGGCAACGTTTATATAAGATTTTTTTTTTTTTTTATTATTTATTTATTTGGAGTTCCAACAGCTGTGACATTAACATAGAAAAAATATAGTAGATACAGGAAGCCATAGGAACTCACAGGTAGTGACATAATACTAAACTAAGATTACGCACTATTGCAACCACATATGTGAACAAAGCGAATACAAATGATACCTAATAAGGATAATGTAGAAGTTCAAAATACTAATTATCTTAGTAACATAATGAGGTCTACGGTAAAAGTATAAATAATAAATCATATCGATAAAGTATTATAATACCGAATGGAATATTGCGATTGCTCAGATGATTTCGAACTCTTTTCTCTGTGACTAATAAGCATTACATTACATATACATAATTTGCAGTGTTCTCTCACCGATTGAAGTGCTCTCACGGCGAAGTGATCGCACCAACCAAGTAGCCCAAACTTCTTGCTACCGGTCATCGCCATGGCCTTGCTCCGAGCATGACATCATAGTGGCTCGCGAATTCAGTGTTAATTGAAGCGTGCTGCACAGAGCACTGACTCATGCATTGATTGTGGGGCCATAGGAACGGAGAACGGCGTTGGGTCTATAGTTACAGCGTGTTGGTACAAACGGTGTAAAGAATATACTTGACCAGCTAAAATTACCAAATATCAGCACGATGTACAGTTGTGTGCAATATAATAGCAATACATAAGAAAATGTAAATTAAGGGAAAACTATAACTTTAGATCAATAATATTGTATCTTTTTATATCATTATTCTGCATTACTTGATATTGTTTCAAAATTAACTGTAACCTTTACTTGAATGATATTGGAAGTAAAAAAAAATTAAAATCGGCTGTTTTTACTAAGTTGCGGAAATTCCTATAAAAACGTAAAACCCTACGAAAAAAATACAATTGTGTACTATAATTGTAATTTAGAATCTTTCCTATTATTTTCAATCAAAGCTTTACATCTAAACCCAAGTCATCCAGAAAAAAATAAACTTTTCTATAAGACGGTCTTCATCACAGAGTGTACTGCTATTATATTGCACACAACTGTAAAGTAGGGTTCAATAGAAATGGCAAATAATTGAAATAAATGTGACAGATTTTGTTAGCATTTGACATATAACCTAACCTTTTGATAACCTGTCTGGCCTAGTGGGTAGTGAGCCGATAAGGGCAATTCCTGGTAAGGGCATTTATTTGTGTGAAGAGCACGGATATTTGTTCCTGAGTCATGGGTGTTTTGTATATTATAATCTTTTCCTACTCCTCTACTGTTATCTGTCATTTATGCATTCATTAACACGAATATAAGAACATACATAAAAGATTTCAAGAAAAGTCTATATTGTCTATTCCTCATAAAAGCTCTTGTGCTTTTATAAGCTATAATGTTACTGCGATTAATGTCTACCAACCTAACAAAACCAAAACGAATACAGTTTTAAATTAAGTGCATTGATGCCAACTTACAAAATATTAATTTGGTTGCATAGTAAAAATAATTACTTCATAAGTCAGAAACACGCATGTGACATCCGTAATATAGCAACACCCATAGACTACGAAGACCGCTTAGCGTTGCTTGTTAGTAGGCTACGGTGGCCAAAATTGAGAAAAAACTGTCCAAAAAATTAATTTAGCAAGTAGCAAGTACCAGGGCCTCATGAGTTACGAGGAGGTGTCGCCGACCGGCCGGCCGCGTAACAAGGTATGCTCGCGCGTCTTGGCTATATACTTTTGCTGTAATTTGTTTACCAAAATTAAGATTTATTTTTGTTGACTCGTAGGTAGGGATTGCAAACCGGATTGATTTTCAATCCGGCCGGATCCGGCCGGATTTTGGCCATAACCCGGCCGGATCCGGCCGGACCGGATCCGGTTTGGTATAGGGATATTAAAGTTAATTAAATGACATATTTTTCTAGTTTTTTGCGTAATACGTAGTCCTAAATCTATAATTTGAAGTTAATAAATAACTTCTTAATAACAATAAAATAGAACTTAGTAGTAAAAAGTGTGACACTGTCAATATCACTTTAAAAACAAAATATAAAATCGGTCATTTATTATATTTAACCATTCACAAGTGTTTTCGTAACTGTTCTTTGATTGAATTCTTTGTAACGTGTAAAAAATATTATCCATTCTAGTAAGAAAATAAGAAATTTTACTATTAACCAAAATGATATTAAATTTGCCCTCATTTTTTTGCCCGAGAAAGTAGTAGACTGTATGATTTAAAAAAATTAACTTTTTCTTAATTTATAGAAAATAATATCAGACAAATTATAGGGAATGGAACACGACACGACAATCTCATGCGAAAAATAATAGAGTGTAGGATTGAAATCCATCGCGGAAAGGAACTCCCTAAGAAAAATTACATGGATCAAATAAAGAATTGGTTAGACGTTAGCATGTACCAGGAGATGAAGGAAATTGCATAAGATTGGATGAAATTGTAAATACAAAAGTTCTCTCTTAAATTTGAATAGAAATATATATATATAATCGGAGTAAACTAAAGATTATCAATGTTATCATATATTCATTCACACATATAACACATATTATTACCCAACTCTAGTCGATTGAGTACCGCCGACTTAATCCTGCTCATTGTTTACTTTCAATATCCTATCACAACATTATGACACAACATTAACCTTCTCTTGAGCATAAATTACAAATTCCTTCCAAGGCATCTCCATCCTTTAATTTTTCCTTCTATTACAATATTTCTGTAATCGTCATATCGTGTCACCAACATGAAAGGCATCTTCTGTTCCCAGTCATCGTCATAATAAATATATTTTTATTTAACTAAATTTTAATAAAATCTTTCGTTTTTTGCTCTGTTAAACTTCATACCTCTCATTCGTCGCCTTTTCCTCGTCTAAAACGCACAGTGCGTGCTGTATATAGGCGTTTTTTTATTTTACCGGATCCGGTCCGGATCCGGTGATTTTAGACCGGATCCGGTAGCTCCTGAAAAGTGCCGGATCCGGCCGGATTACCGGATCCGCCGGACCGGATTGCAATCCCTACTCGTAGGAAAAATTTTGTATGCAACGTTGTATAAGTAGGTCAAAAAATTCTCGTGGCGTATTCCTTTACAATGTTCGCCTACGCCTTCGGCTCCGGCTCACATTGTAACTCACGCCACTCGCCTTTTTTGACCCTTCTTATACAACTGTTGCATAAAATACTATTGCGTAAGTATCCACAACACAAGGCTTATTAAAGCTTACTGTGGGACTTAGTTAATTTGTGTAATAATGTCCTAAAATATTTGTTTATTTATTTATAACCTATAAGTATTTGGCAGGGTGCCGTATGCTTGGTTGCCTTTTTATTGAAATATTAATTAAATTATTTATTTAAAACAAAACTTTTTGTCTTTTCTTCGTAATTTCGCACTTTTTGTGGACAATCATCAGTTTATATACTTAAATATCAATTACTAGTTAAAATATATGTTAATTGAACTATCCATCCATCCATCCAATAGCCATCTCTATTGAACTCCACTTTACTATAGAACAACTTGATTCCTGACCCTCTGTAAAACATTTTTACATTTACTACGACACGACATTGGCATTACATTGATTAAAAAAGTAAAACTATTATGACACTGGGCTAATTTAGACGGTGCGAGAACTCGCATTCGAGTTTCATTACATTGCGGTATTTGATCGGTCGGCGAATTGGATGTAACCTCAATAGTCCGCAATGTAACTAAAATCGCGTTCGCGTGCCGTCTAAACCAGCCTACTGTGAAAATGTTATATGGCAGATCACAAATCAGTTCGTTGGATTGTAAGTAAATAGTAAACATTTACATAGTAACGCGCATCTTTAGTGGATGTTTCATCCTAAATAAACATGAGACTACTAAACAAAGTAAGCGTTTGACCGCTTGTGTCCGGTCAAGTAGAAACGCTGTCTCTATGGCCCCACATTACTAGGTTGGGATGTCGGCAACGGTTAGTACGAAACAGGCGCGGAAGTTGATAATAATCTATCACAGGCGATAATAATGGATACGATAAACACATAATAACTATGCGTAATACGATAAACATAATATCCATATGCGCAAAGATAGCTCTAACTTGAGGATAACAAAACGTCTTGAGGAGTATATCTCGTTGTAAAAAATAAGGGTTATTTCGGACCATAATTATCCAAAGTTAAAATGTTAGTTAACGCATTTGAAAAGCCTAAATCTGCTGATCTGATGATGGAGACATGAGGTGGCCATGGGAACTCTGTGATAAAACAACGCAACCTAATTGTTTTGGGTTTTTAAAATTGTCTCGATGAGTATTAGTTGCCTGTGGTAAGAAAAGTAAAGACAGCGATGAAAGCTTGTACCGAAAATGTTTTTTTTTTTTTGCCATAAACATATTTGTACCTTAAACACTGTCTCCACACTGTCACACTACCGATGAAGCTTTACCATCTCTTTCACTCGCGTACACAAATATAAAACAAACACTTATCATCAACATATTGAGACTGAATACCACTAAACACAGCTCATATAAATTCTATGACTTTAATTTCCCTGTTAATTCTCCTTAAGAAACAAAATTAACAAACTCACCCAATACGAAGCGCACATCTCGCACACCAATCGATTCCAAGAATCCAAACATCTCCATAGAAACGTACCTCACTCGCATCCTTGATATTCCTCAAACCAGGTCAATTACTCCGTAAATAGCCAAATACTAAGTACACTCAAAGGTTAAACGTATGTAAACTTCGTTACAAGACGACCGACTGCTTGGCGGGAAATGCCCATATGCGTTCGGGGTTAAAAATAAACCGCGTGGGGGATTCGAAAATCGAATCCATTTATAAATTTCGAGCGTTAGAGAACAAGCTTTTAAATGCGACGATCTAAAATAGATCTTAACGTATTCTTTTTAAGGTTTAACTGTAAATAGCTAGGGTTGAGAGGGAGTCTGTTTTTAATTGCTAGATTGTTATTTATGTGTTTTATATAATTGTAATTGAATGTTGACCAGCGGTTTGTCTGATGTAAAATGGAGCGATAAGAATGTCGAGTGCAATAAAACAAGACTGATATGGATTCCTAATCTATTTATTAATGTAAAGCCTCTTATGCTCATATTAAACAGTCTTTCAGAGTAATCGGGTTATGAATGAAGTAACTGTTAGAGCTACTGTTATCTTAACAAAACCCTTAATGTGAAATGTGAATCGCATTAACGGTTTTTTTCAAACCCATACTTTTTTGGGACATTTTAATAAATAAAAAAAATAGCTTTAATACTATATGATTCTCTTCTTCTTTCTATTCAACTTTTTATACCGGATAATGTTTAGTTTCATTACCTAGATGTGGTTTTCACGTGATCTTTGACAGTTAGCATTGCCTATACTCGTAAGACCTTTTGTACATTACAATGTACACTCCGTTTTAATTTAATTAGTACCTTTCATAAACCAAATAAAGTAGCAATTCCTTCGTTTGACTGCTTTCTTAAAAAAACGAAAAAACACAATTTACTTTACCCTCTTGGGGTTCAATGTCCTAATACTAGTACAAATTATCGCTAATGAAATTTAAATATCAATGAAATGCCGATTTAAAACACTAAAAAATTAATTCTACATTCTAATGCCATTGATTAATTCAAGTTCGATTGCCTCGTATGATGGGCCGCTAAAGGATATAACAAGGTTCAAGTTAAAAATAATAAGCTAGTCTAACAAAGAAATTCGCCCGCGAAGTAAAAAAAATATACTCGCCGCCAATCGCCAGCTCTTACTAGAGGTAGCACTACTAGCACTGAATAAACAAGGACATACTATAGTGACCATATACGTCCATTATGAGGCGGTCTGCAAATGTTTACAAACGATCAGAGTAATGGTCACGAAGTGCAGCTGCGCGCCCTCCGCGGAATTTGATGGGAATGCAAACACGAAATTCAGAAATTTGGCATTTGTACGTTATTCATAATCGTCTATCTGCATTCTGAATATTACGGACATTATTAGAGCCATGTAGATCAACTTACATCTTGGAATGTCGCGGTAGCATCCTACGAGCCAATGTTATAGGGAGCGTGCATGAACTATAGGAGGCAGCACAGGAGCCGTCAGATTTTTGGCGCGAGGCGTAAATGTGATGTTTATTGTTCCAATGTAGCCCACAAGATGGCAGAACCTACTATGCACAAGAAAACACGTCACGTGTAAATTTACATGTTTATTGTTCCGATTCAGGCCAAAAGATGGCAGACCCTCCAACGCGCACGGTCCCTATTACGATAGTATTGATCCATCATTTGCTATCTCTATCGCACGCGCATAATAATATTGCTGTCCCGCTGGCGCGCCGGCATCATTAGATACAGGCGGGTGTACAATGTACGAAATTCTTTGTGCTTCGCGTCCTTACTTTACTAACAAACTCCATTCCATGGGTGGACCTTAGGGGTCGTCCAGAAATCATGTGATCATATTTGGCCTATTTTTGACTAAAATATGCGATGCTATGCGAGCTTTTATTATTAATGTTTTAAAGTTGGTGCGATGAATGTTTTTTATTGGGTAAATACTTACGCATATAAAATAGAGCGGATTATTTGATCTGATTAAATTTTTGATTATGTTACTTAAAAATTGATTTAATGAAATAGTAGTAAATAATAAATAGTAGAAAAATGAAAACAATGATTGTTGTTTTTGGTTTCCCTGCTTTGAAAAAGAATTACACGTGATATATTTTCTGAGAACCTAAATATCATTTTTGAAGACCTATCCATAGATACCCCACACGTATGTTTGATGAAAAAATTTATTTTAAAATTTTATGACGTATTAAAAAAAACTACTCACTAGATCTCGTTCAAACCAATTTTCAGTGGAAGTTTGCATGGTAATGTATATCATATATTTTTTTTAGATTTTTCATTCTGTTATTTTAGAAGTTACAGGGGGGGACACACTTTTTTTCACTTTGGAAGGTTCTCTCGCGCAAACTATTCAGTTTAGAAAAAAATGATATTAGAAACCTTAATATCATTTTTGAAGACCTATCCATAGATACCCCACACGTATGGGTATGATGAAAAAAAATTTTTTTTTTAATTTCATGACGTATTAAAAAAAAACTACTTACTAGATCTCGTTCAAACCAATTTTCGGTGGAAGTTTACATGGCAATGTATATCATAATATTTTTTTTAGATTTTTCATTCTGTTATTTTAGAAGTTACGGGGGGGGGGACACACACATTTTACCACTTTGGAAGTGTCTCTCGCGCAAACTATTCATTTTAGAAAAAAATGATATTACAAACCTCAATATCATTTTTGAAGACCTATCCATAGATACCCCACACGTATGGGTTTGATGAAAAAAGATTTTTTCAGTTGCAGTTCTAAGTACCCCCAAAAACCCTTGGGGAACCCCCAAAATTTATTGTTTTTTTTTCTATTTTTGTGTGAAAATCTTAATGCGGTTCATAGAATACATCCACATACTAAGTTTGAACAGTACAGCTCTTATAGTTTCGGAAAAAAGTGGCTGTGACAGAATCGGACAGACAGACGGACATGACGAATCTATAAGGGTTCCGTTTTTTGCCATTTGGCTACGGAACCCTAAAAAGGGTCCAGTATGTTTAGTCATACACCCCTTCCTTCAGATAGTGTAATCCCGACCCTTGCTAGGATCATAGAATATGTTATGAAAAAAGCTGCATTTTTAGATGGAAGCAAGCCACTTTTCTCGGTGATAGTATAAACATAAGTAAGTGATTTTTTCCGAGGATATCAAGATTTCATTCCTTAGGAGGCCGAGCATAAGCAAGTGCTTATACGAAAATGAAAAAATTCTATACTTTTTTTAGATTGATAGATTTTGACGTGTGCCATGTGCCAATTGAAAGAGATCTATTTATTTAACAAACATTTTGATTAGGATTTTCTTTTTTTTAACACCTTGGCTGCGGCAATTAAATATACCTTGTACATAGTTAACCATACTTTGCAAGTGGTCGATCGAACTTATTATATAAAGGAAAAAATTGCGGGTTAATCGCATCTACCTGTCTCTACCGCACTAATAAGGTACCTATTTTTGTAACACTCAATTGTAAATTTTTCTTCATAGTAAATGTACGAAAACATTTTTTTTTATTTCTGACTTTTTTGTACATTACCGAAAGCTGACCCACGGAAACTATTGATACTGGATAGGAATAGAATCGATAGACATAATAAAAAAGTTTGTCAAAAATTTTCTCGCACCCCGTATGTTTTTTCAAAAATCTTTAAACGCCAATCTTTATTAATTTGAAATAGAAGGAAGGTCTTCTAAGACCATTTTCGCTTAGCAGTACGGAATCTGGTGGCTGCACTCACTGACCCAAAATCTATTTCCACCCTGTATAGGTCATTGGCGAATAGGGCCCTCTTAAGTTTTTTACCTTTATGCTGGGCCACCCGGCTGAGCTAGTGGAGCGAGTAATCGCCCGTCGCACGCAAACACTCGCTTATAGCTCAGCGTCTAAACTAGTAAAACTATACTCGCTTCTCGCCGCTCGCCCACTAGTTTGTAGTTTATAGTTTCACTCGCTTATAGTTTGTAGCCGGCGGTGGGACCAGTGCCATAAGTGGCCTATCTCTATAGCTAGGCTATAGATGACGATTTAACAGGAAAGCAAATTAGGATCAAGGACATATGTACTCAGGCGATTTTCGCTTTTTCTATTCAGACACCAAGGTCTTGTAGCCAGAAATATAAAGTCTGGAGGAAATCCAGTCAGTAGCGCTGCAAACCAGACATTCCAGACATACTTAGTGCTTGGGGATTTCAACTAAGGTCTCCGCATAACATCATGTTTCGGCCAAAAACGGCAAAACCCTGTCGACCTTTTCGGCTGCGACGACACTGTATTTAGTTGACTGTTTAGGTGACACTGTAACTGAAGTTTTCTGCAGGTTCTGCTTCGACCGAAGGTTCGGTTTCACACGAAACTTGAGCAAAACCGAATCTTCAATTTCAGCAAAAAAAACGGGTTTCGCTAGGACACTAATTTTGATAGATTGTATTACAATCATTGACATATATATCTAAGGACGGGCCTTATGGATAAGAATGGGGCCAGTACAGCGGTGTCACGCACACGAATTCGAGCCAATCGTGCAGTCTAACGCCATAACGCGATTGGTTGACGAGTTCGCATCACGCGCGCGATTGGTCGCAACTAGTTGCGTTAGACTGCACGATTGGCTCGAATTCGTGACACCGCTGAACTAGTACCATTCTTAGTACCCGTAAGGCCCGACCTTAGATATATGTCAATCGTTACAATCGTTACTGAATGTGCCTATCATTTTATTCCCCAAATTAACGAGTCACTGTCACGAACCTACACAGAAATCTACAACAGAGATGTGCGTTGTAAATGTACGTTTAGTAAATTAGATTTTAATCATTGATGCCGTTATATTTGACATTTCTTTCGGTAGAAATCGACATGTTGCCGAAACCCTATTATAAGGGATTAAACGTTCGATGGTCATGAGGAGGCGACCGATAGTTTAGGTAATTGGATCGATTGGTAGATGAGAGGCATTTACACACAAGAAGTATTAGAACAAATTAAATTATTTTCAGCTTTTATTTCAAGTATAGAAACACTACTACAAGACAAGACAAGAGACGCCGCTCCCGGCCAGGGACATGCCTGCTCCGGTCTAGCCGGCATACCGGGGGACGTAATTTTATGGGGAGTGACACGCTCTTGGGATGGGAAAGGGATAGTTATAATCAGCCGGCTATGCAGCCTAGAGCCAATATTGGAAGGCAGGTGGGGTAGGTTGTGTCGTCGAGGGAGAGCGTTGGTGATATGGTGCTTCCGTGTGGGTCTTCGTAAAATCTTAATCTATTTCAAGTAGAAACACTACTATAATAAATAATAATAATAATAAAGCCCTTTTATTTCCATGCAAATTTACATATAGTTTTTATAAAGTAATTAAATTTAGTGTTTTTTTTTTTTTTCTTTACATGGCCCCGCTTTGGGTAAAGGCCTCCTCCATCTGTTTCCATTTTTTCCTATTCTGTGCTTTAAGCTTCCAGTCTCTACCAGCAATTCTTTGAATTTCATCAATCCAGCGGTCTTTGGGTCTCCCTTGGCCTCTTTTTCCGATAGGGCCCGCCCATTCAGTTACCCGCTTTGTCCATCTTCTGTCTGTGATGCGAGCTACGTGTCCCGCCCATCTCCATTTCAGCTGTAGAGCGTGTTGTCCTGCGTCTATTAATTTAGTTTTTTCGCGAATATTATTGCTATTACATCTGTCACTGATCTTAATGCACACTTATGCTCCTATCTTGTTGTAATACAAATGTGTCAACTGCATTGTGTCCTGAACTCCATGAATTGCATGAACGCTATTGTTATTTTACAACAATGTATGTGCGTTTGGAGATTGAAAACATTTTAGGAATCCTCTAAACCTGTTCCTTTTAAATAGAACTACCCAACTCTGTTCCATGAAGTCGCATGTTTGCTTTTAAATAGAACTACCCAACTCTGTTCAATGAAGTCGCATGTTTGCTTTTAAATAGAACTACCCAACTCTGTTCAATGAAGTCGCATGTTTGCTTTTAAATAGAACTACCCAACTCTGTTCCATGAAGTCGCATGTTTGCTTTTAAATAGAACTACCCAACTCTGTTCAATGAAGTCGCATGTTTGCTTTTAAATAGAACTACCCAACTCTGTTCCATGAAGTCGCATGTTTGCTTTTAAATAGAACTACCCAACTCTGTTCCATGAAGTCGCATGTTTGCTTTTAAATAGAACTACCCAACTCTGTTCCATGAAGTCGCATGTTTGCTTTTAAATAGAACTACCCAACTCTGTTCCATGAAGTCGCATGTTTGCTTTTAAATAGAACTACCCAACTCTGTTCCATGAAGTCGCATGTTTGCTTTTAAATAGAACTACCCAACTCTGTTCCATGAAGTCGCATGTTTGCTTTTAAATAGAACTACCCAACTCTGTTCCATGAAGTCGCATGTTTGCTTTTAACTAGAACTACCCAACTCTGTTCCATGAAGTCGCATGTTTGCTTTTCTAGTACCCGTGGCCCCGCTTGTATTTCATATTTCAATACACATCTTAAATACACCTAATTAATGTAACTAACCCTGTACAAAGAGCAACATACTGACCTCAACACTAGACCTTATTTGTTTGCAATTAGTTTCTACCAGAGGTCATTTGACTAAGTGGATTTATGGTTGATTTATTTGGAAACATAAATACATTTATTTGCAAGAATGCAGATTATAAATAGATACAAGTTGTGTTGAGTAAATACAGTATATTCCAATTACATTCCGCCACATAATTAATGACATACATTTTTTTAAATTAATAAGACGGGTTTACACAGAGCAAACATACGCGCGAGGCAATTCTGACGTATTGAAAAGTAAAAAAAATATTAGTACATATACAGCTTAAAAGATTTCTGGTTATCTTTGAATGGCGTATTTCCAAAAAAAAAAGGGTGTCAAAGCAAAATCAGAAGTGATTCTATTGACTTATCTCCTTCTAAAAAAAGTACAGTAAAATCAGCTTCATATGTTCATTTTACACTGGTCCCGTATTTGCATAGTTGTTTCTGGACATATTTGCATGGTTAAAACGCTTTCCCGCTTAAAACGCGATTTTGGTAATCAAAACTGTTTTAGCGAGGTTTTGCTTTAATTAGAAAATTAAGAATTTAGGTTGCTCAGTATCAATGAAATAGAGCCGTGGGACTGGAACTTAACTCAAACAAGACTAGATTGATGACAAATTCTAGGATTCAAGAAATCACAGTCATTTTAGATTATGTTGAGGAATACGTATATCTAGGTCAAATAATATCTTTCAAGGACCAAATGGACAAAGAAATCGAAAAAATAATAGCATCCGGCTGGAGCAAATAATGGTCACTTAAAGAAATCATGAAATGCAACCTAGGTATACGGATAAAAAGCAAAACTTTCAACACATGTGTCCTTCCGTGTCTAACTTATGGCTGCGAAACTTGGTCTCTTACTAAAAAACAAAGAGATAAACTTGCAAAGTGCCAGAAAGCCATGGAGAGGAGCATGCTCGGTGTAAAATTACAGGATAGAAACCGCAGCTCTGACATAAGAGCTATCTAGAACAAAAGTAGCAAATATCCTCACCCACATAGATATGCAAAAATGGAGGTGGGCAGGTCACACTATAAGATGTAAGACAGAAAAGTGGAGCCAAAGAATTCTCATGTGGCACCCTACAGACGGGTCAAGATCGCAAGGCCCTCAATTAACAAGATGGGAAGATGAAATTATACATACAGTGGGATACCACTCTGGACAAGGGTGGCAAGAGAGAGGAGATACTGGAAGGAGTTGGAGAAGGCCTTTGCCGACAGGCACACTGAACTAAGAGACTTCATATGACTATTCAAGACTTACTATCAAAAAGAACAATCATGTTCAGAACAAAGGGCTATATAAAAATAATAATAATAATAAACATACCTCGAATATTTCCTTCCTGTGCCCCTGGAGCCTGTCCAGGCTCTCTTCGGAGGAGTAGTCTGAGCTTTTGACCAGGTCAGCAGCAGCCTTCAAGGACTGCCTGGTCCGGGTGGTGGGCGGAGAGACCAGCTCTTCTGATTCCTCTCTTATCACTTCTGTTGTTGTTGTTGTTTTTGACCTGGTTGTGGTTTGTTGCTGTTGCCTGAAAAGTATCGGTATTATAGTTTATGCAGGTTTTAAATTATATTACAATTCTACGAGTCCATAGATGTCATGGATCCCATAGGCCAGTATGGGAAATAAAGTGATCACATCTATGAAAGTTAGCAGTAAGATAAATATTTAGGGCAATAATAATCAAATATGGTCGCCAGATCGAGAATAACACATTTTCAATAAAATTTGATGCACCTTTTTTTACTGCAATCCTTTCAAGAACAATTTTGTGGAAATTTCTGTATCTGTACAAAATGTGGAAAAAATCAAGATGAATGAACCCTGAGTATCATTGAACAACCTTATTGGTATAAGCAGTAAGCTTATAATTTTTATCACAAGTTGACCCACTTCCCGTTTTCCGATTGAGCTGAAAATTTGCTAATGTATGTGTTGGGTGACAATGCATTATTATGGTACCATAGAGCTTATCTAACGATGGAGAGAGGAGGTCGCCCTACGAACTCTGTGAATCAACGCAACCTAATCATGTTTGGGGTTTTTAGAATTGTCACAATGAGTATTAGTTGACTGTGGTAAGAAAAGTACAGTTGGCAATAAAAGCTTGTACCAAACATGACATTTTTGCCAAAAACTTTTCCATATTGTTATTATTGCTTTCAAAGGGTCAAAACACCTGAAATTCTAGACAGACTGCATACCATAATCTAATTAATGTTTATCATTATGAATAAATAATGTTGGTTTCTATCAACATTATTACTTTATTTTTATTTTATTTTTACATTGACAGGTATACAATCTTCAGTCTTTTTTTATTGAAAGAATTAGTTTATATTAATAATTATGAAATGAAAGCAAAAGAATGTAAATGCTTGTAAATGATTTATAAAAATTGTTACATATTTGATGTGGCTTATTTTTCAAGTGTTTTTCAACAAAAAACCATGTCAAGGTCGCAAGACTTTCTTTCTAATGCTAAAAAAACGAAGTACTTATAGTAAAAGGCAAGATCTTATGTAAATATTATGCTAAGTGTAACAATGGAAATTTAGGTTCTACAATCTATGTGAGCAAGCAAGAACATGAATATAAATCAAACTTGAACTGCCCTAGATCATAAAATCAAGGATACAAGTGAAGGTCCACTGAAGTTATAAAATCAGTTCATTTGTCAAGTGACAATGTTTCAAGGTAAGGTCTCTCATGAGGTCACTATGACCTCAAAATAATGGGATTTTGTAGCTTATGACATCACTAGGTAAACATAACATGTAAACCCATGATGTCACTTTGATTACTTATCTGTTTCAATGATATCAACTTCAAGCTAATTTCTATGTGATATCAATAAGAACTGATAAGTGAATAAACAACATACAGACAAAAATTTACCCTGACTTCCACTTTTTGGTTGCCCATTATGTTTATTTATAAATTATTTTACAATTTGAATAAGCAGCTGAAACATAACACCTGCTCTTCTAAATCAGCTTGCATGCAACTCATAAAACATTGAGTACCTATTCATACTATGTATTTGTATTGTACCTTGAAGATTTTCATAACCTAACAATTTCAAAAGTAAATACGGAACTAGATTTCCTAATTCCTAACAATAACATTCTCAAAATAAAAGAAAACAATCTTATTGTAAAACGCGTGGGATTGCGAAAACAAACCAGTTTGTCTAAAACTTACTTGACAGGGGTGCTTCTTTTGATGGGTGTTTTCCGCCCTGACTTGTGTGTGTGCTCCTCCGTCTCCGTGCAGTGCTCATGGTCGCAGCTCGATCGCAGGAAGGGAGTTTTCGACCGCGACCTTGACCGCAATCCACTAACGGTTGAGCCCTCCATCTCTGATAAACGTGTGACACAAAATTTCACGATATCACCTTTTCGACATCTTCACAAACCGTGACCTATTTGTGCGAACCGGTCCATATGCAGATTAGTTCATCGATCACTGATACGCGCTGATATTGCACAAGGAAATCTATTTCGGTGGCTTCGGTGATGCCGCCAAAAGTAACGTAACAACACCTTGTTGACTTTCAACAACACTGAGTTTATAAATCACTTTAACAATGAGATATTTATAATTGTATAGTGTTACTTAACTATAAAAAATTTAATACAAATAATGTATTGTATATAAAACGAACCCGTAACGTTGAAATTCGTAAATTTCGTAACTGCCAGTAAGCTCTCGCTATCACGCTAAACATAAACTGATGACGTCATTAGCAGTAGAACATGAGTAGAACCGTTGGTTCTCTATGGTAAATTGTGTTTGAGTTCAGTTTTCTTTGCCACAGTTCAAATCGATATCGATTTAATTGTCTATGACTGAAAAGGCCATAAAAACACAAAGCCTCCGCGTTAGTACTTGCGCAAGCAAATTTTGCTCAAGCGGTCAAACTTCAAGCAAAAGTATTAAAAGTTCATTTACACGATGCAAGTAACTGAAAATTTACTTGTTCCGGCTACATTCCTCCTGATTCCCCCCTCAGCAAATAATTCAGACAAAACGCTCGTCGAAGTCGAACATACACTGCGTATGCCCGATTGAAATAAAAAAGTTTTGGCGGGAGGTTTGTCTGTACTGTCATTGTCTGTCATTGACTTTAGGGACTGTTTTACGTTTATTTACAATTTATTTTGAAAATAATATGGAAGTCAACGAGGTATTTACGAAATTAAAGGAACTTGGCTATACTAACACGAAACGCCCAGAGTTACGTGAACTATGCAATCAAAATATTGATCAGGTATGTCGTAATTTCACAAAGAATCATGATTCTCCTCCCGAAAGTTTTGTCTTAATACGTCTGTTTTATTTTCAGATAATGAAGTATTTACCGCGACGAATTCTAAATAGTGATGGAAGTAAAATAATTGATTGCCTATTTAATGGATTTTTAGACAACACTCCATCGTATCGGTCTAAACTAAAGGTACAGTTTTCACTTCTCTAACCCTTAATGTAATTTTTTTAGACTTTGATAAGTATAGAAGCAGTTGCTGATGATGCAATCGGGAACCAGGACCAGTAAGGATAAAATTGTAGTATGAAATGTATATTTATGTATCTTATTGAAGTTATTGTTTTGCAAATTAACTACATTGGATATTAGTTATGAGAGATGTAATTGTTAAATATTTAATCCCAAACTTCTAACTTCGTATCCGTTGATATGGTTAGGTCTCTTGTCTACTAATCTGAACTCACTCTCTTCACCATACACATATTCATATATTTACACCCAACATTCACACACCCTCTCACAATGCTCACACTGATACACTAACACACAATTTTATGTTTATGTTTCCCATGTCTCAATTGTTACATTGTAATCATTGATGAGTTACTAGATACTCTCTTGTCTTCATTCTTATTTTTTGTACATTTTCAGGTGATCGACATAGTCATAAAGACACTGCGGAAGGAGTCTACATCTCTGACCCACTGTGGAGACTTAATCAGTAGAATAGGCCTGGAACTGGCGAAGGCGCCAGCAAGTGAGCTTGTGCAGTGGTGCAATGATACTGTTCAGTCCATTGTGGATGATAGTGATGTTAATATGATGTTAGTATTGAATAACAATAACTATTTATACTTAACAAGCTGTGCCCACACACAACCCTGGAATTGGAGATCTTATGATTTTCAGAAATAGGCGGTTATCACACTGGATTGGCATGTCGCTTTGATACCCGCATAGCTTTGTCTCATTCAAACATCAGAGGGACCTGCAAATCACATTCAGCGTGATAACTGCTGTAATGTAGCCCAGGGGGCACCGCGGTCTGGATCCGCATTGCCAACCTTAAGTAAACAGTTACTTGTATTACTCAATATGTAATTTAATAAAATGTTTCCCGCGTTTTGTCTTTGCTGCCGTCAATTCGACAACGGACAAGCAAAGTAATGTGCAAGAGAGAGATGCAGTTCATGGAGTGTGAATTTGCTTAAGTATTAAACTTAAGTAGACAAGAGAGAGATGCAGTTCACAGGTACTAATTTGCTTCAGTATTAAACTTGAGTAGTAGACCACAACAGTCTTTTTCTTTAAAAACTGGACCCCTGAAGAGACTAATGGGTGATCCCTATATACCTATAGCCTATCTATATAATGCTCTGCGTACGTGGGACGCGTGGTCGCTCAAGGCCATCTATACATTAGATCAGGGATTTTCAATCTTTGGCAATCAATATAGAGGGGTTTGCAACAAGCAATACACATCATAACCAGACTTCCTTAAAAAAAAGTTAGAGGTATGCAGGGTAAAGTTTGAAAACCCCTGCATAAGAGCAATGTATGTACAGCTTTGAGGCAACCCCTCGCTGCTCCTGTTCACTGGCATCCAGGCCACAGCCTAAAGAAATTTGCTTCTCAAAAGATTTCATTTTATTTCAGTTGGAGAGACATACTCCCTGAGTGCTTGAACACTCTCTCGGCATCGGACACGGTGAAACACTGTGGTACAGACATGACGGCTGCTGAGTACAGGGAACAGTGTATCCGGACTCTGTGCCAGTGTGGTTGGAAGGAGCGGCAGTTGGTGCAGCTCACTGCTATGTTCAAGTTAGTGCCATTTTTAGATTTCACAAAGTTGATAACTTACTTTACTTTAAAATATCAGTGTAGCTTAATTTTGAAGAACTAAATTTACATTTTCAGTAAGTACTAATTGTATATTGGGCTCTAAGGCCACGGACTGGACGCACGCGGCTCGGTGAGCGGGGGCCGCTGTCGTCCAAAACGGTCATTCAAGTCTATACATTTTCCTCGCGCCGCTCAGTCCTGACCGGATATGTTATTTCCAGTGACATGCAGCTTCCCCGCAACGAGCACAAGCAGGTGGTGAACAAAATCTGCACTTACATCATGGATTGCCCACCGGACACGCTGCCGGCACTTGTCCATCAGCTAATAAAGCAAGTTCCGTTCTCGTAACATATTAATTTCAATAATTTTCATAGTATTAGCAAAGAGAATTTGAAATAGAAGTAAATTGTCAAAGAAAACTTTGTAGCCGCAGTAAATTTACTGCCATCTTTCGACATATGATTAAAACTTTTAGAACACCATTTGACTTTGATCCTTCTTCTTTCACATCAGTGTCATGTCATGTCATCATGGCACTATTTTTTTGATATTTAACAAATTAACACATATCAGTGAAAGAAAAATGATCAAAGTCAAATGGCGTTCTAAAAGTTCTAATCATGTATCCAAAGATGGCAGTAAATTTACTGTGATTACTGTTGGCAACCATGGCGCCAAGCGTTAAAAGCACTACGAGGAGCCGCTACAACGCCATCTATCGGAGAGCTGCGTCATATGACCAGGTAGCCGCCGCCCCGTCTACCTGGAGTGGCAGCAGACTTCGGCGGGGATACCGAGCCAATAAAAGGGGCTGCACGACCTACAGAGGACGCTTGTTCCCGCGACTGTCGTTAGGGTTACTTGAAGTGAAATTTAAATTTGTTTACATTACAAAGTTTTCTTTGACAACTTCTATTTCGAACTCTTCTCGGTATTAGTAGGTGCATCTTATGTCTTTGATACATGCATCAGAAAGACACGACCACCTACAACCTCAGATTTTTTTCATGTAGATTTTTTTACAATTGAGTCTTTAAATTTAGACTGTCAAGACTTTGGTCCAGAGTAAATAATAAATAAGCATAAAACTGTACATTTGTACAGTCTTAAATTTATATAAAGCTACGAATGGAATATGAATATGAAATGGAGTTTTTTCTAGACCAGTGGTGGGCAAACTTTTTTCATGGGGGGCCAGAAAATTTAAAAAAAATCCGAGGAGGGCCGGAACTGCAGTATAAATACATTTTGATTTGAAACCGTTATCTCTCGAGCTATATACTAATTATTTCGAAGGACCGGCGGCGGGCCGGATGAAAGCCTTGCGCGGGCCCTGTTCTAGACTTAAATCGACCGGAATATGAACCGTGTTTTTTTTTATATTATATTTATATTTATTTATTCCTTAAATTAACACTTACAGTCAAGCTACACATGTTAAAAGGAGTGACATTATATACGCATTGATACTAACAATTTACTTACTGCTAACTATACATTGATTGAGCTGGTCGTCGTTATTGACTCTAGGTATCGGCTACTAACTGCCAAAAAACTAGCTTCAGTGCATTGGAATATATCTAGTTTGCTGTCGCTGTCCAATATATCATTCAAGAGAGACAATGCGCGGTGCAGCGGTGAGTGAGATAATGCCCGGAATGGATTAGTTGATTACCTTTTGTATTGTTTAATTACGTTTTGTGGTATTCACGGTCCATTTCCCGTCGATGTAATGAAACTAACCGTGAATCATTCAAAACTGTTGGGAGTGTTTACTGTTTATTCACAGGCTGTGCAAAACGCAGGACTTCGACATAGTGCTATCACATCTAGGGCACTATTTCAGTGCTCAGCTGTACAGCAAACTTGCTCCTCCCACACCGGACTCCGAAGCTACTACTATGGACATAGATGACATTGGTAAGTTAGACATCTACTTGTACGGTCAGACTTTTTTATTTCTACGTCGGTGGCAAAGAAGCATACGGCCCGCCTGATGGTAAGCAGTCTCCGTGGCCTATGTACGCCTTCAACTCCAGAGGAGTTACATGCGCGTTGCCGACCCTAACACCCCTCCCTCCCCTCGTTGAGCTCTGGCAACCTTACTCACCGGCAGGAACACAACACTAGGAGTAGGGTCTAGTGTTATTTGGTTGCTGTTTTCTGTAAGGTGGAGGTACTTCCCCAGTTGGGCTCTGCTCTAGATCTGGAATGACATCCGCTGCGCTGTGCCCTACCATACAACGCAAGATGACATTCACAATGCCCATACCTCTTTTGAACGTAGTTTAAGGACGTATCCGGGTCCCAATGGGTTGTTGATCAATCTAAGGTTCAAGCTAATTTGAAAGTCAGTACTAACGGTATGAAACGTGCAACGTGCAATATCTGTCGCCACAAAATAAAACCCAAATGGCTCAACAATTAAAGTCCGTGACTGTACACGCAGCTGCCAAATTGCGTACCCACTTTATGAACGGAACACATTTATAGTGGGATGCACTTTTGCCGCTCGCTATACACCCAGCCGCAAAATTGCATGGCCACTCTATGGTCACTAATTTTGCGGCTTATTGATATTTCTAAGATTGAAATATATCTAAGGACGGGCCTTACGGACAATAAGAATGGGGCCAGTACAGCCGTGTCACACACGAATTCGAGCCAATCGTGCAGTCGAACGCCGCAACGCGATTGGTTGAGGAGTTCGCGTCATGCGCTCGATTGGTGGCAACTAGTTGCGTCAGACTACACGATAGGCTCGAATTCGTGAGTGACACCGCTTAACTAGCACCAATCTAGTGCCCGTAAGGCCCGTCCTTAGACTATGGTAGTCCGTAGATGATGGTAGATCTCTTCGGTACGGTTTGCGGTTCAATTTGTAATGGTTAAGGTCAATTGCAATTAATATTCGGCCACACACAACGCGACAACGCCATTTAATATTTGTACGGGTTGTTATAAAAGTTCTGAACTAATTGACGGAGTGTAACTTTTTGTATGGGATGGTTATTAGTTATTATTTTTTTCAAGTAAAATCTACAGCTATATATATAGACATGCAAATAGTACTCGACTTTTTAGGGTTCCGTACCCAAAGTGTAAAACGGGACCCTATTATTAAGACTCCGCTGTCCGTCTGTCCGTCCGTCCGTCCGTCCGTCTGTCACCAGGCTGTATCTCAGGAACCGACAGAAGAAGACAGTTGAAATTTTCACAGATGATGTATTTCTGTTGCCGCTATAACAACAAATACTAAAAAGTACGGAACCCTCGGTGGGCGAGTCCGACTCGCACTTGTCCGGTTTTTTATTTGGTAGAAGACAATACAAGCGTGACAGAGTGGTCAGAAATAAGACAGCGAAAAGAATTTAGACCCAGAGGTTAGTTTTTGATATTCTTGTTTCGTTACCAGTACCTCACAGCCCAGCAGAAGTAAGCCGTTGCCTCTCCACCTGCATCTACCATATAGTGGAGGGCATGGAGAAGCCCCAGCTCTGTAAGCTGCTCCGGGGCTGGCCTCGCTCCCAGTTGCTCCGGGCACCTTTCCTCCTGGACCTGGCTTTAGCCTTGTGTGCGGAGAGCGACTGCCGGGCTCTTTGCTTAGATGTAAGCACATGATAGTAAAGGTTTTGTTTAGATATTTGTGCACACCTTGGCCGTTCCGATATATCTGGGGGCTATTGTACCAAGTAATTCATATTTTCTTAAACTTTTTATGAAATGTTGACATGACTTACTTCAAATTAGGTCCGGAAATACTACATATCAGGTGCGATGAGTGAAGATGATATGTAAAGGAATTTCATACAGCCATACACACCTAGGCCTGTAAGGCAACCTTATTTTGTTTTTAAACGTCAAATTATGGCATGTCTTGGCATTCGACCATAAAAAACCTATAAGCAAGATTCTGCCATTATTCTTTTTTGTGTTTGTGAAATATTATTTCAGGGTTTCCTATAGGGAAACAATTTTTTTTTTGCATTACGATGCACGGTTTAGGAGATACAGCCCCAAAATTTTTTTTAAGTCATGCAGAAATCTTTATAGAGCTGTATCTCCTAAACCGTACGTCAGCACATAAATAATCAAATTTATGTTCCCCTTTTTATAACATTACTGTACCTATATATTTTGTTCAATAAACTTTAAATAAATAAATAAATAATGGCGTGCGTCGTAGCGGCAAAAAAATTACATTTTTGTTCCCCTTCAATACCCCACACACTGAATAACCTATCACATTAGGACATGAAACAATCATCATCATCCTATTTTTTTTCATTGCAAGTTTGAGAAAAGCAGTATACAAAATCTCGGTGAGAAACGGGGTTGCCGGCCGCGTATCCCTATCCGAGCTCGCTACGCTCGGCCGTCTATATCTACTTGGGCTGCAAGGCTTCGTTTCCCGTCCTCTATAGCAACGTAGTGTTGCAGGTGATGAAGGCGGGCATCCTGTCCCGCGAGGCGGACGAGCGCCTCCGCTCGGAGAGCGCGGCCGGCCGCGCCGCCACGCCGCGCGCGCCGCCCGCCGCCGCCGTGCTGCGGGTCCTCACCACTGAGAGGTAATTAATATTTGCAGGTGATGAAGGCGGGCATCCTGTCCCGCGAGACGGACGGGCGGCTCCGGTCGGAGAGCGCGGCCGGCCGCGCCGCCCGCCGCTGCCGTGCTGCGGGTCCTCACCACTGAGAGGTAATTAATATTTGCAGGTGATGAAGGCGGGCATCCTGTCCCGCGAGACGGACGGGCGGCTCCGGTCGGAGAGCGCGGCCGGCCGCGCCGCCCGCCGCCGCCGTGCTGCGGGTCCTCACCACTGAGAGGTAATTAATATTTGCAGGTGATGAAGGCGGGCATCCTGTCCCGCGAGACGGACGGGCGGCTCCGGTCGGAGAGCGCGGCCGGCCGCGCCGCCCGCCGCCGCCGTGCTGCGGGTCCTCACCACTGAGAGGTAATTAATATTTGCAGGTGATGAAGGCGGGCATCCTGTCCCGCGAGACGGACGGGCGGCTCCGGTCGGAGAGCGCGGCCGGCCGCGCCGCCCGCCGCCGCCGTGCTGCGGGTCCTCACCACTGAGAGGTAATTAATATTTGCAGGTGATGAAGGCGGGCATCCTGTCCCGCGAGACGGACGGGCGGCTCCGCTCGGAGAGCGCGGCCGGCCGCGCCGCCACGCCGCGCGCGCCGCCCGCCGCCGCCGTGCTGCGGGTCCTCACCACTGAGAGGTAATTAATATTTGCAGGTGATGAAGGCGGGCATCCTGTCCCGCGAGACGGACGGGCGGCTCCGGTCGGAGAGCGCGGCCGGCCGCGCCGCCCGCCGCCGCCGTGCTGCGGGTCCTCACCACTGAGAGGTAATTAATATTTGCAGGTGATGAAGGCGGGCATCCTGTCCCGCGAGACGGACGGGCGGCTCCGGTCGGAGAGCGCGGCCGGCCGCGCCGCCCGCCGCCGCCGTGCTGCGGGTCCTCACCGCTGAAAGGTAATTACTGACCCAGCCCACACATTGTTGGACCCGGGAGAAGTATGGACATTGTGTGGTAGGGTACCGCACAGCGGATGTCATTCCAGATCTAGAGCAGAGCCCGACTGGGGGGGAAGTACCTCCGCCTTACAGAAAAACCGCAGCCAAATAACACTACTCATAGTGTTGTGTTCCTGCCGGTGAGTAAGGTTGCCAGAGCTCAACGTAGGTGCGGAGTGTTAGGGTCGGCAACGCGCATGCGACTCGTCTGGAGTCTTCTTTCCATCAGGCGGGCCGTATGATTGTTTGCCACCGACGTAGTATAAAAAAACGTAGCCTCTCTGTTTCAGCTTGGCCAAAAATGCTTTCTTATGTCCGGCTGTTTTTACACAGGTCGCATTTAATTATGTTTCCTTTTCGGTTATGTCAATTATTTTTTTGAAATTTCTTTTAAATGGTTAAGTCATGGGGACTGACGAGGTTCATAATTCATAGACGCACTAGTACTTGTAAATCTCAGCGGCTGAGATGGGCGGGTCACCTGGAAAGGATGCCCGATATCAGAGCTCCAAAAATTATGACAAGGCCTAAGAAAAGGTGGCTGGACTGCGTGGAAGAAGATCTTACGAGGATGGGGAAGTATAATAACTGGAGGAAGTTTGCCAAGGATCGCGACAACTGGAGGAAGATAATGAAGGAGACGAAACCCCACAAAGTGTTGTAAGAAGCAGTAGTATTAGTAGGTAATGATAGCGGTCAATCGGGCATCCTGTCTCTGTGAATCTCATGAGCGTATTTAGTTGGAGTGCGCGGGCGCACGCTCCATCACACCTCCCGGCACCGCGGTGCTACGAGTCCTCACCACGGAGAGGTATTTATACACGCACTCAGAGTCGTATTTAAATATTTAGCGCCCCGAGCCAATTAGATTCGCCGCCCCAATAAGTGATCATAATGTATTTTATTAAAATAAAAAAAAACCTGTTTTGCCGCCCTTAGCAGCCTGCCGCTGCGGACCATGGCCCCCTTGGCCCTAGGGTAAATGCGCCCCTGCACTCACCAAATTAGTAATCACATTGAGCGGAGGAGGAATCAAATTAACATCACACACCCTCAAAATTTGGGAGCGAATTCTAAGTAGACGTATACTAGACCAAATAACACTATCTGAAAATCAATTTGGCTTCAAATAAGTCGACTTCAGATGCTATTCACGCATTGCGAATCGTTATGGAAAAACACAGAGCAAATAAAGAGAACCTGCATGTTGTCTTTATTGATTTAGAAAAGGCCTTTGACAGAGTCCCCCGAAAATTAGTGTGGCAAGCGATCAGGGCGCAAAGCATTCCCGAAAAATATATCAGAGTCAAAAGTTCATTATTGCATAAAAAAGTTTACACATGAAATGTATGTATATTATGTAATGTATATATTTTTTATACAATACTGTAATGAATCGTACTCTTTCCAGCGCCAGCCACCGCCAACTCACAGTCCTAGGTCTCATCAGCCTGGCGTTCTCCTTACTGTCCACCTCTCGAGGCAAACCCTACTCCAACTCTTGCTGGTCGCTCGGCAAGCTCATACTGGCGAGGCTTAGCAAGGCGCAGCCGGAAACAGCCCCTCATATCCTGGCCACGTTGGCGGATAGATTGAACACAACCAGTCCACAGAGACAGTACGCAGGTAAACAACTACTCACGGTCCTAGGTCTCATCAACCTGGCCTTCTCCCTACTGTCCACCCCTCGCGGCAAACCCTACTCCAACTTTTGCTGGTCGCTCGGCAAGCTCATACTGGCGAGGCTTAGCAAGGCGCAGCCGGAAACAGCCCCGCACATACTGGCTACGTTGGCGGATAGATTGAATACAACCAGTCCACAGAGACAGTACGCAGGTAAACAACTACTCACGGTCCTAGGTCTCATCAACCTGGCCTTCTGCCTACTGTCCACCCCTCGCGGCAAACCCTACTCCAACTCTTGCTGGTCGCTCGGCAAGCTCATACTGGCGAGGCTTAGCAAGGCGCAGCCGGAAACAGCCCCGCACATACTGGCCAAGTTGGCGGATAGATTGAATACAACCAGTCCACAGAGGCAGTACGCAGGTATACAGATTAATTGATCGAAGCAAGGATATCACTCGACTTGGCTTCAAAAGTATTAAAATAAAGGCTATAATTCGCTGAGGAACCTACCGAGCCTGCCTCATTAATATTAACCCAGGACCATCAGATTAGTAGGCAGAGTTAACGATTAACTCGGTACTGACATCATATTTTCATAGGAATTTGACTTCAGTAACTCCACACGTCCTGCAAAGTCTGTGAAGATTTAACTAGGTGTCCCTAAAAGTGGTCTTTACCTGGAAACTCTTTTTCAGATTGCCTCTTCGTCCTCTGCAAACTGACTCCCATCTCCGTCGAGCGCTGCTCTCAACTGAGCGCCATATTGGAAAACTGCAAACCTTCGGCCGACTTCAAGAGCTGCGTTCTCGTATTAGAAGCCGTTCATCCACTGATTAACTTCAGTGCGAGGACCAGGGACTGTCTGTTCATGGTGTGCAGGAAGGGAATCAACTCTAGGTACTTATTTAAAAATAAATAATAAATTTCACCAATCGACAGGAGCTCATTAAGACTTACCTATTTTGTAGGAGCAAGACGGCGATATATAATTATATAGTACCTGGGCGACCGAGTTTAGCTCGGTTATAACTATTTATTGTAATATGGTGGTGTATAGGTGATAATCTTAACTACTTACATTTTTTACTAAATTAAACTTGTCTAAAACAATAAAAATTAAAAAATTATATATAAACTTGAACATATAAAGAAAAAACAAAAGTCAGTCACCGGGCGAGATTCGAACCCGTAACACTCGTTTAGCAGTCCGCGTCTTAATCCGCTGGACCAGACAGACAGTGGCCGGCAACACGAAATTAGCGACCAACACGCGTTTTCCCAAACATAAGACTAATCTAGATAGATTGTATACCCCCAAAAACCTCCATATACCAAATTTCAGCGAAATCGTTAGAGCCGTTTCCGAGATCACAGAAATATATATATATATATATATATATATATATATATACAAGAATTGCTCGTTTAAAGGTATAAGATATTATAACATGCCAAAAATTATTTTAGTTTGCTGCCGATACTTATACTGAAACAAACGAATTTGTTTTTCTGTTTTTTTTTATTTTTTTTTAATCTCCTCCATGGATTCTACGTTATAAACAGTTTCCAAGCAAATATTTCCGTTTTACAGGGACTCAGCGCACCGCCGCCTCGCTTTGTCCGGATTTCTTACTGTCCTACGTCACGTGAAGGTGTCCGGGACATTCAGCAGCAGCCAGAGCACGTACAGCGAGGACAGCCACGCGTCCTATCTCACGCAGCTCACTATTGTGCACTCTACCCAAGCTGGAGCACCGTAAGTAGTTAGATCTGTCCGGTCCCCTGACTGTCCTGCGCCACGTGCAGGTGTCCGGGACATTCAGCAGCAGCCAGAGCACGTTTATCTTCGTTGCCGACCATAATACTCCGCACCTTCGTTGCATACTGAGATACATTAGAAAAAGCCCATAACTCTGGAACAAATGTTTCCTGACAAACACACAAAAAAATGCCCTTCCCAGGATTCGAACCCAGGACTTGTGAAACTGAAAGAGTATTGTTGCAGTGCGGCGTCCAGCGTGCGCAACGAGTCCGTGTGCCTGGAGGTGGTGTCCATACTCCGACGGTGCCTGGCACAGGATGCGGCCGTCAAACAACTGCTTTACACTAGTACGTATCACTGTTATTATATTCATTCGACAATCTTCGTCATTACTTTTCAACACACTTGCTCGTAATGTGAAACTTATTGAACCGTTTTTAGGCTCATAATCCTAGATATAAACCCGCGTGCTTATTATATAAGTAATTATCGGCTATAATAATAATATGCGATAATGTTATAAATATCGAACTAGCGTGTTGTTGAAATGCTGCGTATGAAACACGTGTGCTTTGGTCAATACACACATAGGCTGTCTTATTCTTTTCGTGTAGTATTTTTATTAATACTTTATTTCGGACATCACAGATCCATACGTTAGGTACAATATTATGTATCACTATGCTAGTATTGACAAAACAATTTATTATTAAAGTACATACATTATTTACAATTAAATTAATTCATAAAAATATAACAACTCATTTATCCATCCGGTAGAATGGGACATGCATTGAGGCCCAACACTTACAAAAGGGATTATCAAGCCTCTCCCCAATTTCGGCTAAAAAACTGTTGGAGATGTTCCTCAATCGAATGAGATGCTGTGCGTTTTCTCATAATGGCGTAGAAATCATCCATTCGTGCCTCCGCAGTGACTAGCGTAGCATTTTTGTATCATAATGTACTATTGTGTCTTGAACTTTGGATAACAATTTTTTTATAACAGGACTGTACGAGTGTGTGAAAGACAAGCCGGCCCTCCACGAGTGCGTCCTTGAGTTTCTGAATGAACAGCTCTCCAAATATGTGGACGAGCACCAAGTGCTCTGGGACAAGTGCGCGCACATTTGTGGGGCCACCGCCGTGCTAGTGGTGAGCACTAAATTGACAAACTAACGTCTTTTAGGATTCCGTGCCCAAGGATGACAAAAGGAACCGTAGCACCCTCCGCTTTTAATTTCATTTATTTCTTGTAACCATGGTGTTTACAGGATGTTCATTGATTTATAATTTACCAGTACATACATGGACTCTATTAGGGTGGGGGTTGTTCAGCTTCGGCGACGTCCGAGGTGCTGTTTAAGTTTAGGCACTAAGTCAAGTTTGATGTCAGTTGTCAACTGAATCGAAGATGTAGACCATACCAAATTAAATTTATTCAATCTATTTAATTATTTATCTATAAAATAATAATTTCAAACGCCATCAAAATTACAAGCATAACAATAGTGATATAATCAAGCATTTCGATCTCGTGCCTTACTTAGGCAACTCAGCAAGCTTCGTTACCTAAACACGGTACTCGACTGAAAAGCTCCCTATTATATCACTTACTTCTTCCTAGCGTTGTCCCGGCATATTGCCACGGCTCATAGGAGCCTGGGGTCCGCTTGACAACTAATCCCAAGATTTGGCGTAGGCACTAGTTTTTACGAAAGCGACTGCCATCTGACCTTCCAACCCAGGGGGTAAACTAGACCTTTGTTGGGATTAGTCCGGTTTCCTCACGATGTTTTCCTTCACCGAAAAGCGACTGGTAAACATCAAATGATATTTCGTACATAAGTTCCGAAAAACTCATTGGTACGAGCCGAGGTTTGAACCCGCGACCTCCGGATTGCAAGTCGCACGCTCTTACCGCTAAGTCACCAGCGCTTCTAGCTATTATATCACGTTTGCATAAAATACTATTTCAGTTTAGGTATATTACCAGTACAATTAACTTATTCTTTCGTCAGGAACCCATATCTCATCTTCTATACGTGATAGCACAATTCCTCCAAGAGGAGGAGGAATTGGAAGACATTTTAGCCAGCCAGACCGAAAATGGTAGTGCCGTTTTAAGGAGCAAGCTGGCTCTAGACCTGGCGAAGATTTGTGATAGCGAGCGTTTCGGACATGTCGATATGGTAAGACTTGTTTGTACCTCCTGGTAGGCAAGAACTCCTATCATCATAATCATCATAGCACCCGAAAGACAAGTATTGCTCCCAAAGAATGTGAAAAGACCTGTGAAAGTTTTAAGAAACAAATTATTACTCCCTTAAGATCGAACTTATAAACATTAACAAATTATTTATTTAAGTAGGTAACGTTAATAAAAGTAGTTATAATTATACCTTTGTAATAACCTCTGCATATTAGTACCTATAACATTGTAGGTATTAACTTATGTATATAATATTCTTGTGTACCCCGTGTGGATGTATGTACGAGTATCAACGAACCTGCCCGTGCATACATATACATGGATGAATGAAACAGATTCACTCAAGTTACTGATAACTTTATTGTTACTAACTGATAACTTTGTTTTCCGCTTACTGCTCCTACACTAGCTACTTTAGATTAAAACATATTATTAAGGTAGGGCACTCAAGGTGTATTAACACATTGCTTATTATTGCATTATATTTTGTATAAGACTGTTTGGTGCCTAAATAAAAAAAAAATAAAAAAAAAGAAAGAACGCAACGACTGGTACTGTTCTGTCACTTCTGCTTTAATTCAATGGTTCCTTCGAATCATTACAAATGATACTCTAAAGGTGAGATTTTGCTTATACAATGCAACGTTGCCAGCAGAAGTATTCAAATAGACCTAGATACTTAAGAGGGAAATATACCACGTGATCTACCATAGAAAAAGAGAAAACGTTTTACGGCTTCTAAATATTTTCCATTTTCCATATTGACATAATGAAAAACTAGGTCATGAATCATAAAAAAAAAGTTTATTCCAGCAGCTAATGCATTGGTCTTCAGATTCATTTTCTCGCATACAGTACTCATACTCACGCACACACACTTATTCTCTTGATTATTAAAATAAATAAATATTATAGGACATTATTACACAAATTGACTAAGTCCCACAGTAAGCTCAATAAGGCTTGTGTTGAGGGTACTTAGACAACGTTATATATAATATATTTTTATAAACTTTTTTCTACGACCGGTCTGGCCTAGTGGGTAGTGACCCTGCCTATAAAGCCGATGGTCCCGGGTTCAAATCCTGGTAAGGGCATTTATTCGTGCGATGAGCATGGATATTTGCTCCTGAGTCATGGATGTTTTCTATGTATTTAAGTATTTATATATATGTATATATTATTTATATCGTTGTCTAAGTACCCGCAACACAAGTCTAATAGAGCTTACTGTGGGACTTAGTCAATTTGTGTAATTATGTCCTATAATATTAAATTTATATTTAAATATTTGACGACCGGTCTGGCCTAGTGGGTAGTGACCCTGCCTATGAAGCCGATGGTCCCGGGTTCAAATTGTGGTAAGGACATTTATTCGTGTGATGAGCACGGATATTTGTTCCTGAGCCATGGATGTTTTCTATGTATTTAAGTATTTATGAATATGTATATATTATATATATCGTTGCCTAAGTACCCGCAACACAAGTCTAATTGAGCTTACTGTGGTACTTAGTCAATTTGTGTAATAATATCCTGTAATATTTAAATATATTATTAAATTTATATTTAAATATTTATTTATTTATTAATATGGGCCTTCACCCCTACACGTTTAAATTTGCCAACTTTTTTTATTAACACTATTGTTTAGAATAACCTTCGATTTTTAGGAAGATGCAGGCCTCTCAGATCTAACCCCGGAGTCCAAAGCAAAAAGCTTCAAAGTCCAGCAGATGCTGTCTTCGTACGAAGCGCTGGTCGCTTATCAAGTTATGAAATGGGACCGGAGCAGCCCTAAAACTGCCAGCACCGTGCTTAATCTGTTCAAGGGGTACACGCAGCTCTTGGAGAACTCTAAGGTACGCTGTATGTAAAATAGCATAAGTGCGAGTACCATAAGACACGGAACCCGAAATGTATGTATCAGTGGCGGCGCGTCACAAATATTCGTAGGGAACCCGGAGCTAATTTTACTTTCCTTTTCTTCATGATCCGATCGTGAAAGTACTCAACGGTCTGAAATTAGACAAGCCGGTGGGAATCGAGTTCTTTGAACGATCCGCCACTGGTATGTATATATGGCGTATGCCTTTGGGGTGGCGTCAAGCGATATCTACCGAAAAAAATAAGGGAAGGAATGGAAAGATTTCCGAGGTCCTGTTAGGCTTCCGAAGCTCAATTGGTTAAGAGCAACGCACGGATTGCGGAGGTTGCGGGTTCAAGTCCTGCTGGAAGCGTAACTTTTTCAATTTTTTCCTTTAATATGTAGACACCGAAAATCTATTAAAGACGACATCCTAACGAGACCTAAATACACACACACACACACACACTAACACACACACACACACGCTTGTGCTATAATACAACTTCATTTTTGTTAGCATGTTACTTACCTAGGTCATAAGTCTTATTTGTTTTTAATTGCTACTTAAATTAATTATATGTATTACCTTTACAATAAGTACTTACTGTTGCTACTAGCCGCTAATGCTTACAATATGTCAATTTATTGTTTCCTCTACGAGACAGGCTATGCCTAGTGTGGAGGTCAGTATAACATGTAACACTGTTTAAACTTATATTTGTCAAATAAACAATATGTATTCGTATATGCGACGACCAGTCTGGCCTAGTGGGTAGTGACCCTGCCTATGAAGCCGATGGTCCTGGGTTCAAATCCTGGTAAGGGCATTTATTCGTGTGATGAGCATGGATATTTGTTACTGAGTCATGGGTGTTTTCTATATATTTAAGTATTTATATATATTATATATATCGTTGTCTAAGTACCCTCAATACAAGCCTTATTGAGCTTACTGTGGGACTAAGCCAATTTGTGTAAAAATGTCCTATAATATTTATTTATATAAAATATGTTAATGTTATTTTCTTTTCATCAGGCAACACCAAAATTAGGCAAGAAAGGCAGTAAATCAACTCTCAATGAGACAAGAGATACTGACAGGTCACAGAAGACTCAGAAGTCACAGAACGACAGAGAAAACAGACCAGTGAAAGTATCAAACTTGACCAAAGACAGAGGTGCTCCTTTCAAGACTTTACCTTGCGTGTGGGACCTGAAACTGTGTCTGCGAGTGATGGAACTGCTGTATAGGTGAATATAGGAAATGTTGTGGATATTTAGTTGCAATGCAGGCAGTTAGGTGTAGCTAAGTTTTACGATAGTGTCCTTTGTTAATCAATTTTCGACCGGTTTGGCCTAGTGGGTAGTGACCCTGCCTACGAAGCTGATGGTCCCGGGTTCGAATCCTGGTAAGGGCATTTATTCGTGTGATGAGCATGGATATTTGTTCCTGAGTCATGGGTGTTTTCTATGTATTTATAAATATTTATATATAATATATATCGTTGTCTAAGTACCCTCAACACAAGCCTTATTGAGCTTACTGTGGGACTTAGTCAATTTGTGTAATAATGTCCTATAATATATAAAAAAAAATGTAATTAAAAGTGAAAACGTTCTTAATTTAAATGAAATTCCACGTAGTTGCGTAGAATTATTATTATTAAAAATCCTTCAAGAGCGTTCTCCCATAGTATAGGCCGGCAACGCACTTACAACTCCTCTGGTGTTGCGGGTGTCCATGGGCGGCAGTGGTCGCTTACCATCAGGTGATCCGTCTGCTCGTTCCTCTTATATAACTAGAATTATATAGCTTTATACTTACCTCATGTTACCTAAGAAAGAGCGGAGGCTCCCAACACAAGCTATTTTGGCTTACAGGGAGGCTCCATCCCTTAGCTTATATTTAATGTGTAAGTTACAAAAATAAAGAATTTCGTATTTGTATCCTATATCATAAAAATAATTACACCCGAAGAACCTTGAAGAGGTCTGTTTCCACTGGTATTTCTGCGTACAAAAACAACATTCGAAACGTCAGGGGAAATAAACAATTGTAATTTTCACAATTATGCCCATGTTCATATAAATATTGTTCTGAAATCGTTGTTTAACTGATTGTCTTCAGTTTAGCGGAATATAATTATGTAAACACCATTTAAGTTTTTTGTTATAAATAAATTAAATATATATATATATATATATATCTTCTCTATTTTTTTCAGTGAAGAAGTTTCGTGGTGCACTCTCGAGCAGCGAAACCGAATTCGTAGCTCGCGAGAATTCCATCACTGGTCGCTGCGCTGTGTCCGCTCTGTGGTCGAACTGAGCGACAAACAGGGGGTTAAACTCATCACCAGTATAGCCACGATCATGTACAAGCGGTGTGTCTGCAGGTATGTAATCATAACTGACGGTTATTACTCTCTTACTCTAATACTATTGTCGAGAGTTCCATCACTCGTCGCTGCGCTGTGTCCGCTCTGTGGTCGATCTGAGCGACAAACAGGGGGTTAAACTCATCACCAGTATAGCCACGATCATGTACAAGCGGTGTGTCTGCAGGTATGTAATCATAACTGACGGTTATTACTCTCTTACTCTAATACTATTGTCGAGAGTTCCATCACTCGTCGCTGCGCTGTGTCCGCTCTGTGGTCGATCTGAGCGACAAGCAGGGCGTGAAGCTTATCACTAGTGTAGCCACGATTATGTATAAGCGATGTGTCTGCAGGCATGTAATGATAACTGACTGTTCTTACTAGAGAAGTTACGGAGCTCCGGTAAGTCGGAACTTCCAATCGGTATTACGGTTCCGTTACTTTTGAATCGGATGTTTCAAAACTTAGCGCAGCGGAGAGTAGTGATGGGTAGGACATCAATTTAAAATGAGTTTGTATGAGTACCTCATTCTCTAAAATGAGGTGTTACAATGTCTTACTTCAAATGAGGAGAGGTACTAGCACTTTTGCAGCATCGACTATTCCATCAACTCCAACGGCAGTAAACAATATTTAATGTAAATACATATTTAGGCATTGCTAAACTTCCTTTTAAATATTTACTTGGAGTGCAATTCTGGAGGTTTAAAACAGAACTTTAACAACAGAAGACATACATTTAAGAATCAAACTAAGGAGTTAAAGTACATACATCCTATTGCAACTTAATTTGATGCTTTTATGAAACTTGTTCTAATTTAGCAGTTTATTATTTTTATTGTTAGATTGTTCAGTATCAATCCTTGCTACTTGATATCATTTTAAGTTTAACATACATATATTGAAATAAATACTAACCATAAACTACCAAACAAACAATTAACAAACTAAGGAGAACAAATCCAATATTTTTTGTACCATTATTATATAGAAATTACTAACTTACCACCTCATAATTTATCAGTAATAATAGCATTGTAATATGATAACAAACGAAAGCCTTAATAACGTTCGCGCGGTAATGCCACCGGCGTGTAATATACACTTGATTTTTGTATGCAAAAGACACAAAGAAGAAAGACCCACAGGTATATTTTATCGCGAAAACAATGATAATATATTGTTATTTTGGTATAATTATAAGAATGGTCACTGATCACTATTTATAAAACACAACTAAAGATTACGAACAACTTTTTCGAGTTTCTCGTACTATAAATATGTCAAAATCATAAATGATCGAAATACTATACGAAGCACGTTAACAAAAAGTATTACAAATTCAAATCGTTAAAATGTACATGTTTATTTCACCTATACAAATTACATTTACTTTTTTATTAATAAACTAATGTAAAATATCATATTTTGTGTACGCCACTATATTATATTTCAATAATTTAAATAATATTTTGGTCTCTTAAACGATAACTGTTTCTAAGCTAGCTTCGTAAATGCCCAGTGAGACTTGGTTGGCATTTCAATCGCTTATCAAGTAACCATTTCACTGTCCAGTCTAATTGATTCAGATTATACATGACACCAGCAATATGAGTCTTGAGGTCAGGTTATACTGGTATGCGCGTTAGTACAATAATAGCTAACAAATATGGAGGCCTACCGCGAACCACGAAGTTTTGCTTTGCTGTCGCACTTACGTATGAAATTACAAGTGCGACAGAGAGAAAAAACTTTCTTCGGTAGGTTCTTTGATGACTTAGATTTTTCGCTTTTGACAAGTAACTTAGCAATGCTAGGATCAAAATGGCGTAATATGTATGTAAGCTTGCGGACGCTTACGCTTGTTTTCTTTCGTGTTTCATTTTTAACGTATTTTCGATGAGGTGTTATTGAAGCACGGCGCGTGTCTGTCTCACTCCCTCTTTCGGTAAATCTAATTCATTGTTTCATTTTGAAAGGATTTTTGAGGGGATGTCACAGTGAGGCGAGTGAATGGTACAAACACAACGCATTTCTCGGTGGACCTTTTGTCCTTGCAATAAGGTTTGTAGTTGGGCAGTTGATAGTGTGAGCGATGAAGTATGATGACGTCAATGACTCATTTCTTCATTTGAATGTCGGCGAGCACCGAGCGCCTCGCGACTCTCTTGCGAGTTGTGAGGAACGCGAGTGAGTTTGAAAGGTTTGAAATGCTGAGAGTTTTTTTTTAAATTTGAAGTGTTTTGAATGGTTTGAGTGGTAAGAGCTGTGTGTGATGCGCGCGAGCATGGCGCGAGTAAATGAGTAAAATTAATTGACGAGTGATGTATGACATTTATGCGGTGTGAAGTTCTGCGACAATTTAACAAAATGAGTAGTACAAATGAGGTGCCTCACGAGTGAGCAACTCAACACTAGCGGAGGGACATGAGCGGCGTACTTCAAAAACAAACAGGTTTATACCTGGCACTTGCTCATCTCCCCGTTTGCCACGTGATGCAAGGCTGATTAATATTTGGAATTTTTATTTTTAATAGACCTACCCTTAACATCTCGTCCACCTCTCACTCAGGTTCCGATTCCGTTTCTGGTTCCGATAAACTAAATTTAAAACTTCTGGCTCCGCTTTCGGTTCCGATTGCATTTCTGGTTCCGATAGAAAAATATTTAAATATTCTGGTTCCGCTTTCGGTTCCGATTCCATTTTTAGTTCCGATAAACTAAATTTAAACTTTTTTGTTCCGCTTTCGGTTCCGATAAACTAAATTTAAAATTTCTGATTTCGCTTTTGATTCTGATGAAACCACATCCGTTACATCCCTAGTTCTTACTGCTCGTACACTTATCGGTCTATATTTTAGGTATAATAAATATACGCACGAGCAATCTTGAGAAACATGATAGAAATCACCTAGAAGGGCCTACACCAACAGGCGATATTGGCACATTAGTTACCAAAAATTCTGTCACTATTTCCTGCTTAACTCTATAGAGCGAGAAAGACAACGTATCACCGAGATCTTTCACTCTCATATTTATAGTTGGGTAATAATGTTCAATTTATTTAACCAGATTCCGTGACATGTGCGACTTCGACGACACGACCGCGCTCGGCTGTGTGGAGTTGTTCACGGACTGTCTAACTTTCATCCTGTCCCCCGCCCACGCCTTCAAAACCGAAGGTTTTCTGTCGACAATCAGTAAGTTTTTTTACGCGTAACTAGCGGGTATTTTGGGTTCTTCGGAAACGCTTAAGTGGCTCCTGTGATGCTGTTTATGACCATGGGCGACGATGACCGCTTCCCATCAGGCGGCTCGTCTGCTCGTTTACTATGACATAAAAAACGCCATAAATGACCTAGGGCCAGTTGCATCAACCATGGCGAACTGGTTAATGTCGCCCAATAGTGAACTTGGAAAAACTTTGTTAACTTTGACCGCCAAAGACTTCGCCCTTTTATTTTAAATACGATTGTATAAAATAGTATCTACATATTACTATAAAAATGCGCTGCTTAAAAATATGGCAAAATAAAATGAAAAGTCAACATAACATGCTGGTACTTTTTTTCTGAACCACTCCTTATCATTATCAACCTTCGTGCATTATAGCGAGGTTAACGATGACGCGCCGCACACAATAGCCTAGCGTTCAATCTAAAGTGAAGTTCAATAGAAATTTCAAATAATCTAAATAAACAATTTACCATCATTACTTCGTAACCTCGCACTTTTTATGGACAAACATGTCCTTGTCAACAATATAATTTGTTAACCCGTGCAAAGCCGGGGCGAATCGCTAGTTTATTAATAATGTTGTTAACAATTGCAGCAAGCATATCAGACGAGCAGGAATCGTCCTACATAGCCGCAATACTAGAGCACATTCACACAGCACTCTCTCAAGTAGAGGAGGAGAGCGCCGAAGAGGGAGACAGCGTGAACAAGAAGTTGGTGTCGGCGTGTTGCCAGCTCGCTGCCGTGCTGCTGGCGGCTCCATTGGTTGCTTGCGAGAGATATACTGCTGTAAGGAAACATTGTAGTATTACAGTAAGAGACGGCATCAAATTAGAGTAAACATTGTACAGTCACGACTGAAAACATCGACACGATCGAAGTGCCAAAAATATGTATACACGACTTTATGGCCCATATATTAGGGTAGTGTACACATATTTTTGGCACTTTGTCCGTATCGATATTTTCAGACGTGACCGTACTATTACAGTAAGAGCGACACACATACAGCAGACACGGCAGACAGTCATGATACGGTAGAGTACTGTTGATGTTAAAGAGTAGGTCTCTTTCGCAAGTTCCGGGGGGAAGAAGTTACAATAAACAACTCATCAGGTGAGGGTTACGATATACCGTCTTTCTTTAAATAAAACTATGCCGTTACCCAAATAGTAAAATCAATATTTGTATACGTTTGTTAATTTCAGATATTTTCAATAATTATAGTTTACCCGCTTCTGCTCTAAATGTAATGAGTTATCAGAGAGATTGAGGTATCAAAACATTAATAATTCCAAACTGCACCAAGCTTTGCTTTCTAGGCTTCAATGCCCAAATACATCCTCCCATAAAAAAAAAAAAAACAAATTAGTTTTATTAAAATCCAGAAAAATATTATCCAAGTCTTAAGGGCTCTTTTACCAGTTAAATCTGTGCGTGATTTATTTGCTGGCAGTTTAAAGATCAATTAAGTATCAGTCTCACGAATCGGTTATGTATATTATGTATATATATATATATATATATATATATATATATATATATATATATATTTATTTCTTTATGTAATGTATGTATGTGTATTTAAGTAGTTTATAATTAATTTATGTGTATTAGGACTCTAATTCTTTCAATAACAATTTCTTTTAGTTTTAAACACACCACCTACAATCTTTTCTGCTTTGCCCTAAGGTTGCCCGGTAGAGAATGCCTCATGGCTTAAGTTCGCCTTTTGTACATTAAGTTCTTCTTTTGTGCAATAAAGTTTTAAATAAATAAATATTTACAGTGTCATGAAAATAAAAATAAATAAATAGGATAACTAATTATTGGGGACAATCTTACACAGACCGACCTGGATCCCTTTAACACACTATATCCTGTACAATAAATATTAATCCATTATGTTTTCCAGGCATTGTTGAAGTTAGAAGACTACGTCCGGACCAGTAAACAGGATTGCCTGTCACTCATTCCCCCGTTACTGACGGCCGGGGCGAGAATACAGCAGGAAGCACCATTGCTGGACGAGCTGCTGGATAAGCTGGCCAGCGCGTTGGGCAGGATTGATGTAAGTGACAGACAGATTGGATGCCTGTCACATTCCACCGCTACTGATGGCCGGGGAGACAATACAGAGGGAGGCGCTATTGCTGGACGAGCTGCTGGATAAGCTGGCCAGCGCGTTGGGCAGGATTGATGTAAGAGACAGACAGGATTGCCTGTCACTCGTTCCACCGCTACTGACTGCCGGGGCGAGAATACAACAGGAGGCGCCATTGTTGGACGACCTGCTGGATAAGCTGGCCAGCGCGTTGGGCAGGATTGATGTAAGTGACTGACAGACAGGATCGCCTGTCACTCATTCCACCGCTACTGACGGCTGGGGCGAGAATACAATAGGAGGCGACATTGCTGGACGACCTGCGGGATAAGCTGGCCAGCGCGTTGGGCAGGATTGATGTAAGTGACAGACAGACAGGATTGCCTGTCACTCATTCCACCGTTACTGATAGCCGGGGCGAGAATACAGCAGGAGGTGCCATTGGTGGACGAGCTGCTGCATAAGCTGGACAGTGCGTTGGGCAGGATTGATGTAAGTGACAGACAGACAGGATTGCCTGTCACTCATTCACCCACTACTTACGGTCGGGGCGAGGCTACAACAGGGGGCGCCGTTACTGGACGAGCTGCTGGATAAGCTGGCCAGCGCGTGGGGCAGGAGTGATGTAAGTGACAGACAGACTGGATGCCTGTCACTCATTCCACCGCTACTGATGGCCGGGGCGAGAATACAGCAGGAGACGCCATTGCTGGACGAGCTGCTGGATAAGCTCGTTAACGCGTTGGGATCGACGTAAGTGAGACAGATAGAGAGTGACTAGAGATGTGAATACCACAAGAGGGATGATTGATGTAGGTGAGACAGATAGAGAACGAAAGAGAACAGAATACAACAGAAGGCACCATTCCATGCAGATTTTGTAATCAAGCTAAAGGCTCCAGCGGGGCTTTCCATATGTATTTACCTTTCCTATTCCCCGGTGACAGGAAGAAGACACGTCCGCCGGAGGCGAGGAATCGCCCAACTTCCCGTCCATCGACTGCCGCACTGGGCACGCCGTGCTGACGCACATATGCGTGCACCTGAACCAGCTCGGCTGCGGCGCCGAGCACCTGCTGCAGCGCGCCAGGGACCTGGACGCCGCGCTGCCGTTGGCCGCTAGAGGACAGGTGCAGGCTGTTGAAAGAGGTTGGTGGATGATATAAAAAAAATATATACATGCAACAATCCATGTCTCCATTCAACTGTCCATCCATCTATTCGTTCAACCGTCCATCCATCCATCCAACAATCCATCTCTACAACTTACCGTCTATCTATCTATCTGTCCACAGTCCACCCCACCATCCAACCGTTCAACAAACCATCTCTACAAACTACCGTCTATCTATCCATCCGTCCTACAGTCCACCCCTCCATCCAACCGTCCATCCATCCATCCATCTAATGATTCATCTCTACAACCTAATGTCTATCCATCCATCCGTCCTACAGACCACACCATCCAACAATTCATCTCTACAACCTACCGTCTATTCATCTATCCGTCCACAGTCCAACCGTCCATCCATCCAACAATTCATCTCTACAACCTACTCTCTATCCACCCATCCGTCCTACAGACCCTACAGTCCACCCCTCCATCCATTCCGTCCTCCATCCGTTTATGCTATATGCTAAGCACTTAAGCCCCCCCCCCCCGCTTCCTCATTCTTCACCTTTACAACTTGAATTTGCACAAACAAACAAATTATTACGTCTGTTCGCTCTCTTAACACTCACTTTAAACTTAAACGAACAGTGTCCTGTCACCCAAAACTCTCAAATACGTACGATCAATTCACAGAGAATAATAGGGGCGCGTCGAGTGAGCAGGTTCCCCGTCCGACGGCCAAGTGGCGACTGCCCCTCGTCGCCCACGCAGACAAAGACAAAATGTTTTTTGAAATATCAGTACACCTAATTAAAGAACAATTACCAAGCTAAAATAGAGAACTTAATTGTTTATACCACGTTCAAGCAAGCTATAGCGACGTAAAAACACCTCTTACGGCGTAGCCTCTTAATGGATAACTGCCAATTTGTGTACAGAACTGCAAGAAGTATACTCAGCAGTGATCCTCCAACTCTGCCAGCTGACGTCCTGGAGCCGCTCGGCGTGCACCCTGCGGTGTACAGTGGGCGCCGGCAGCTCGCGCGTGTTGGCGACGCTGGCGCGGCTGTACACGCTGCTCGCGACGCTCGTGCGCCAGCTCACTGCTGCCACACTCGACATGAACATGCGGATGGTAACACTACAGACCAGCTGACGTCCTGGAGCCGCTCGGCGTGCACCCTGCGGTGTACAGTGGGCGCCGGCAGCTCGCGCGTGTTGGCGACGCTGGCGCGGCTGTACACGCTGCTCGCGACGCTCGTGCGCCAGCTCACTGCTGCCACACTCGACATGAACATGCGGAGGTAACACTACAGACCAGCTGACGTCCTGGAGCCGCTCGGCGTGCACCCTGCGGTGTACAGTGGGCGCCGGCAGCTCGCGCGTGTTGGCGACGCTGGCGCGGCTGTACACGCTGCTCGCGACGCTCGTGCGCCAGCTCACTGCTGCCACACTCGACATGAACATGCGGAGGTAACACTACAGACCAGCTGACGTCCTGGAGCCGCTCGGCGTGCACCCTGCGGTGTACAGTGGGCGCCGGCAGCTCGCGCGTGTTGGCGACGCTGGCGCGGCTGTACACGCTGCTCGCGACGCTCGTGCGCCAGCTCACTGCTGCCACACTCGACATGAACATGCGGAGGTAACACTACAGACCAGCTGACGTCCTGGAGCCGCTCGGCGTGCACCCTGCGGTGTACAGTGGGCGCCGGCAGCTCGCGCGTGTTGGCGACGCTGGCGCGGCTGTACACGCTGCTCGCGACGCTCGTGCGCCAGCTCACTGCTGCCACACTCGACATGAACATGCGGAGGTAACACTACAGACCAGCTGACGTCCTGGAGCCGCTCGGCGTGCACCCTGCGGTGTACAGTGGGCGCCGGCAGCTCGCGCGTGTTGGCGACGCTGGCGCGGCTGTACACGCTGCTCGCGACGCTCGTGCGCCAGCTCACTGCTGCCACACTCGACATGAACATGCGGAGGTAACACTACAGACCAGCTGACGTCCTGGAGCCGCTCGGCGTGCACCCTGCGGTGTACAGTGGGCGCCGGCAGCTCGCGCGTGTTGGCGACGCTGGCGCGGCTGTACACGCTGCTCGCGACGCTCGTGCGCCAGCTCACTGCTGCCACACTCGACATGAACATGCGGAGGTAACACTACAGACCAGCTGACGTCCTGGAGCCGCTCGGCGTGCACCCTGCGGTGTACAGTGGGCGCCGGCAGCTCGCGCGTGTTGGCGACGCTGGCGCGGCTGTACACGCTGCTCGCGACGCTCGTGCGCCAGCTCACTGCTGCCACACTCGACATGAACATGCGGAGGTAACACTACAGACCAGCTGACGTCCTGGAGCCGCTCGGCGTGCACCCTGCGGTGTACAGTGGGCGCCGGCAGCTCGCGCGTGTTGGCGACGCTGGCGCGGCTGTACACGCTGCTCGCGACGCTCGTGCGCCAGCTCACTGCTGCCACACTCGACATGAACATGCGGAGGTAACACTACAGACCAGCTGACGTCCTGGAGCCGCTCGGCGTGCACCCTGCGGTGTACAGTGGGCGCCGGCAGCTCGCGCGTGTTGGCGACGCTGGCGCGGCTGTACACGCTGCTCGCGACGCTCGTGCGCCAGCTCACTGCTGCCACACTCGACATGAACATGCGGAGGTAACACTACAGACCAGCTGACGTCCTGGAGCCGCTCGGCGTGCACCCTGCGGTGTACAGTGGGCGCCGGCAGCTCGCGCGTGTTGGCGACGCTGGCGCGGCTGTACACGCTGCTCGCGACGCTCGTGCGCCAGCTCACTGCTGCCACACTCGACATGAACATGCGGAGGTAACACTACAGACCAGCTGACGTCCTGGAGCCGCTCGGCGTGCACCCTGCGGTGTACAGTGGGCGCCGGCAGCTCGCGCGTGTTGGCGACGCTGGCGCGGCTGTACACGCTGCTCGCGACGCTCGTGCGCCAGCTCACTGCTGCCACACTCGACATGAACATGCGGAGGTAACACTACAGACCAGCTGACGTCCTGGAGCCGCTCGGCGTGCACCCTGCGGTGTACAGTGGGCGCCGGCAGCTCGCGCGTGTTGGCGACGCTGGCGCGGCTGTACACGCTGCTCGCGACGCTCGTGCGCCAGCTCACTGCTGCCACACTCGACATGAACATGCGGAGGTAACACTACAGACCAGCTGACGTCCTGGAGCCGCTCGGCGTGCACCCTGCGGTGTACAGTGGGCGCCGGCAGCTCGCGCGTGTTGGCGACGCTGGCGCGGCTGTACACGCTGCTCGCGACGCTCGTGCGCCAGCTCACTGCTGCCACACTCGACATGAACATGCGGAGGTAACACTACAGACCAGCTGACGTCCTGGAGCCGCTCGGCGTGCACCCTGCGGTGTACAGTGGGCGCCGGCAGCTCGCGCGTGTTGGCGACGCTGGCGCGGCTGTACACGCTGCTCGCGACGCTCGTGCGCCAGCTCACTGCTGCCACACTCGACATGAACATGCGGAGGTAACACTACAGACCAGCTGACGTCCTGGAGCCGCTCGGCGTGCACCCTGCGGTGTACAGTGGGCGCCGGCAGCTCGCGCGTGTTGGCGACGCTGGCGCGGCTGTACACGCTGCTCGCGACGCTCGTGCGCCAGCTCACTGCTGCCACACTCGACATGAACATGCGGAGGTAACACTACAGACCAGCTGACGTCCTGGAGCCGCTCGGCGTGCACCCTGCGGTGTACAGTGGGCGCCGGCAGCTCGCGCGTGTTGGCGACGCTGGCGCGGCTGTACACGCTGCTCGCGACGCTCGTGCGCCAGCTCACTGCTGCCACACTCGACATGAACATGCGGAGGTAACACTACAGACCAGCTGACGTCCTGGAGCCGCTCGGCGTGCACCCTGCGGTGTACAGTGGGCGCCGGCAGCTCGCGCGTGTTGGCGACGCTGGCGCGGCTGTACACGCTGCTCGCGACGCTCGTGCGCCAGCTCACTGCTGCCACACTCGACATGAACATGCGGAGGTAACACTACAGACCAGCTGACGTCCTGGAGCCGCTCGGCGTGCACCCTGCGGTGTACAGTGGGCGCCGGCAGCTCGCGCGTGTTGGCGACGCTGGCGCGGCTGTACACGCTGCTCGCGACGCTCGTGCGCCAGCTCACTGCTGCCACACTCGACATGAACATGCGGAGGTAACACTACAGACCAGCTGACGTCCTGGAGCCGCTCGGCGTGCACCCTGCGGTGTACAGTGGGCGCCGGCAGCTCGCGCGTGTTGGCGACGCTGGCGCGGCTGTACACGCTGCTCGCGACGCTCGTGCGCCAGCTCACTGCTGCCACACTCGACATGAACATGCGGAGGTAACACTACAGACCAGCTGACGTCCTGGAGCCGCTCGGCGTGCACCCTGCGGTGTACAGTGGGCGCCGGCAGCTCGCGCGTGTTGGCGACGCTGGCGCGGCTGTACACGCTGCTCGCGACGCTCGTGCGCCAGCTCACTGCTGCCACACTCGACATGAACATGCGGAGGTAACACTACAGACCAGCTGACGTCCTGGAGCCGCTCGGCGTGCACCCTGCGGTGTACAGTGGGCGCCGGCAGCTCGCGCGTGTTGGCGACGCTGGCGCGGCTGTACACGCTGCTCGCGACGCTCGTGCGCCAGCTCACTGCTGCCACACTCGACATGAACATGCGGAGGTAACACTACAGACCAGCTGACGTCCTGGAGCCGCTCGGCGTGCACCCTGCGGTGTACAGTGGGCGCCGGCAGCTCGCGCGTGTTGGCGACGCTGGCGCGGCTGTACACGCTGCTCGCGACGCTCGTGCGCCAGCTCACTGCTGCCACACTCGACATGAACATGCGGAGGTAACACTACAGACCAGCTGACGTCCTGGAGCCGCTCGGCGTGCACCCTGCGGTGTACAGTGGGCGCCGGCAGCTCGCGCGTGTTGGCGACGCTGGCGCGGCTGTACACGCTGCTCGCGACGCTCGTGCGCCAGCTCACTGCTGCCACACTCGACATGAACATGCGGAGGTAACACTACAGACCAGCTGACGTCCTGGAGCCGCTCGGCGTGCACCCTGCGGTGTACAGTGGGCGCCGGCAGCTCGCGCGTGTTGGCGACGCTGGCGCGGCTGTACACGCTGCTCGCGACGCTCGTGCGCCAGCTCACTGCTGCCACACTCGACATGAACATGCGGAGGTAACACTACAGACCAGCTGACGTCCTGGAGCCGCTCGGCGTGCACCCTGCGGTGTACAGTGGGCGCCGGCAGCTCGCGCGTGTTGGCGACGCTGGCGCGGCTGTACACGCTGCTCGCGACGCTCGTGCGCCAGCTCACTGCTGCCACACTCGACATGAACATGCGGAGGTAACACTACAGACCAGCTGACGTCCTGGAGCCGCTCGGCGTGCACCCTGCGGTGTACAGTGGGCGCCGGCAGCTCGCGCGTGTTGGCGACGCTGGCGCGGCTGTACACGCTGCTCGCGACGCTCGTGCGCCAGCTCACTGCTGCCACACTCGACATGAACATGCGGAGGTAACACTACAGACCAGCTGACGTCCTGGAGCCGCTCGGCGTGCACCCTGCGGTGTACAGTGGGCGCCGGCAGCTCGCGCGTGTTGGCGACGCTGGCGCGGCTGTACACGCTGCTCGCGACGCTCGTGCGCCAGCTCACTGCTGCCACACTCGACATGAACATGCGGAGGTAACACTACAGACCACCTGACGTCCTGGAGCCGCTCGGCGTGCACCCTGCGGTGTACAGTGGGCGCCGGCAGCTCGCGCGTGTTGGCGACGCTGGCGCGGCTGTACACGCTGCTCGCGACGCTCGTGCGCCAGCTCACTGCTGCCACACTCGACATGAACATGCGGAGGTAACACTACAGACCAGCTGACGTCCTGGAGCCGCTCAGGCGTGCACCCTGCGGTGTACAGTGGGCGCCGGCAGCTCGCGCGTGTTGGCGACGCTGGCGCGGCTGTACACGCTGCTCGCGACGCTCGTGCGCCAGCTCACTGCTGCCACACTCGACATGAACATGCGGAGGTAACACTACAGACCAGCTGACGTCCTGGAGCCGCTCGGCGTGCACCCTGCGGTGTACAGTGGGCGCCGGCAGCTCGCGCGTGTTGGCGACGCTGGCGCGGCTGTACACGCTGCTCGCGACGCTCGTGCGCCAGCTCACTGCTGCCACACTCGACATGAACATGCGGAGGTAACACTACAGACCACCTGACGTCCTGGAGCCGCTCGGCGTGCACCCTGCGGTGTACAGTGGGCGCCGGCAGCTCGCGCGTGTTGGCGACGCTGGCGCGGCTGTACACGCTGCTCGCGACGCTCGTGCGCCAGCTCACTGCTGCCACACTCGACATGAACATGCGGAGGTAACACTACAGACCAGCTGACGTCCTGGAGCCGCTCGGCGTGCACCCTGCGGTGTACAGTGGGCGCCGGCAGCTCGCGCGTGTTGGCGACGCTGGCGCGGCTGTACACGCTGCTCGCGACGCTCGTGCGCCAGCTCACTGCTGCCACACTCGACATGAACATGCGGAGGTAACACTACAGACCAGCTGACGTCCTGGAGCCGCTCGGCGTGCACCCTGCGGTGTACAGTGGGCGCCGGCAGCTCGCGCGTGTTGGCGACGCTGGCGCGGCTGTACACGCTGCTCGCGACGCTCGTGCGCCAGCTCACTGCTGCCACACTCGACATGAACATGCGGAGGTAACACTACAGACCAGCTGACGTCCTGGAGCCGCTCGGCGTGCACCCTGCGGTGTACAGTGGGCGCCGGCAGCTCGCGCGTGTTGGCGACGCTGGCGCGGCTGTACACGCTGCTCGCGACGCTCGTGCGCCAGCTCACTGCTGCCACACTCGACATGAACATGCGGAGGTAACACTACAGACCAGCTGACGTCCTGGAGCCGCTCGGCGTGCACCCTGCGGTGTACAGTGGGCGCCGGCAGCTCGCGCGTGTTGGCGACGCTGGCGCGGCTGTACACGCTGCTCGCGACGCTCGTGCGCCAGCTCACTGCTGCCACACTCGACATGAACATGCGGAGGTAACACTACAGACCAGCTGACGTCCTGGAGCCGCTCGGCGTGCACCCTGCGGTGTACAGTGGGCGCCGGCAGCTCGCGCGTGTTGGCGACGCTGGCGCGGCTGTACACGCTGCTCGCGACGCTCGTGCGCCAGCTCACTGCTGCCACACTCGACATGAACATGCGGAGGTAACACTACAGACCAGCTGACGTCCTGGAGCCGCTCGGCGTGCACCCTGCGGTGTACAGTGGGCGCCGGCAGCTCGCGCGTGTTGGCGACGCTGGCGCGGCTGTACACGCTGCTCGCGACGCTCGTGCGCCAGCTCACTGCTGCCACACTCGACATGAACATGCGGAGGTAACACTACAGACCAGCTGACGTCCTGGAGCCGCTCGGCGTGCACCCTGCGGTGTACAGTGGGCGCCGGCAGCTCGCGCGTGTTGGCGACGCTGGCGCGGCTGTACACGCTGCTCGCGACGCTCGTGCGCCAGCTCACTGCTGCCACACTCGACATGAACATGCGGAGGTAACACTACAGACCAGCTGACGTCCTGGAGCCGCTCGGCGTGCACCCTGCGGTGTACAGTGGGCGCCGGCAGCTCGCGCGTGTTGGCGACGCTGGCGCGGCTGTACACGCTGCTCGCGACGCTCGTGCGCCAGCTCACTGCTGCCACACTCGACATGAACATGCGGAGGTAACACTACAGACCACCTGACGTCCTGAACTAAACTAAAACTAGGTTTATGGGTTCTCCTTTTTTTCGAAATTTGCAAAAGTAAAGAAAAAAATTTTTTTTCTAAAAAGCGAAACCTATAAGCCTAGAATATATTATGCTGACACGATCGACATTAAAATCAAAGTGATTTGTTAAGATTTTGTGATTTTCTGCTGAAATGGAATTTCATAGAAAAAAAATAGCGTTATTTCGTTACATTCGAAAATCTATTCTTTCTTCTTAACCAACAGTCTCCTTGCAACACTCGCGGACAGGGTAGATGGCGCTTTCTGGCAGTACTGGAGTAGCCTATATGCTCATAATAGTCAATGTAGGTTGCCAGAGCTCAACGAGGCGGGTGGGGTTAGGGTCGGCAACGCGCATGTAACTCCTCTGGAGTTGCAGGTGTACATAGGCTACGGAGACTGCTTACCATCAGGCGGGCCGTATGCTTGTTTGCCACCGACGTAGTATAAAAAAAAAATGTAGTACATTATAAAATAGTTATTAACATAGGTTTAGTGTATTAATAAGTTACTAATACAATATGGAAATTACATTCTGCAATCAATTATTATTTTATTTTAACCTCTATAAATATTTTAGCGTGGAGCGTCTCCTAAAGCTGTGCGGAAAAAAGCTGTCCGCAGCAGTGGACAACCTCGTGATATTCCTGGAGGCGTCCAGCAAGAAGGCGCGCGACACCCGGCAAATACCGCGAGTTGTGTTCGAAGCCGAGCGCCTCGGCCGCCAGGTGGCGCTGCTGGCCGCCAACACCAAGGTACTGTACTACAAGAAGTAAACATAAAGTTGTTGTATTCTTCCTTCGAGCAACACCGGGAAGGGAGACGGAATTCGTACTATTTCCCCTCTGCCGAAGCATAGGTACAACTGTACCTATGGCGGTCCATGTTGTGACTCGTCCGTACACAAAAAGAGATCGAGGTCTGCAAGATTTGTCTTTGACGTGTAATTTTCTATGTATTTGTGTCGTCATTACAGATTGGATTTTGTATGTAGTGAGTGAGAAGTGCGACTGTGTGCACGTTTCTCCCCGCAAAGATTTGTTCGGTAAGATATATAATTTGACGACCGGTTTGGCCTAGTGGGTAGCGACCCTGCCTACGAAACTGATGGTCCCGGGTTCAAATCCTGGTAAGGGCATTTATTCGTGTGATGAGCATGGATATTTGTTCCTGAGTCATGGGTGTTTTCTATGTATTAAAGTATTTATACATATATATTTATATATTATATATATCGTTGCCTAAGTACCCTCAACACAAGCCTCATTGAGCTTACTGTGGGACTTAGTCAATTTGTGTAATAATGTTCTATAATATTTATTTATTATTATTATATCGCTTACGCTCCTCCCTTCCGACGTGTCGGAAGCCTGTTTTGCTCGAAGTATTCTTCCGATCGTGAGCGACGCGTACGCCATGCGATGTTATAAATTTCCTGCAAGTCTTGGTAGGAACGACCTGACGCATGATAAGGACATAGCGCTTTCTCTGCATTTTTTTACATTAGAAAAAAGGTAAATAGCCGGGTCCACACAGAGCGAGCATACGCGCGAGGCAATTTCCTTGGGCTCCAACCGGCCAGTGGAGGCGTGCCTCGGCCGAGGCGGTGCACTCAGGCGAAGAAAACGCGCACGCCGCCTCGGCCGAGGCACGTCTACACTGGCCGGTTTGTGCGCGAGAAGATTGCCTCGCGCGTCTGCTCACTCTGTGTGGACTCGCCTAATAAACTTCATATGTATTTTTATTGAAAAACGCATTTGAATAATCAGTAGCTATTACTTATGAAAGCAACAGAATGCAAATGATCGTCCATGATTTATAATTGTTACATATTTGCCGTGATTTATTTTTCAAAAGTGTTTTTCCAATAAAAAGACACGTCAAAATCGCTGATCTTCTTTCTAATGCTAAAAAAACGTACTGTACATTTGTTGAAAATCATCAGATCACACGTAATTGTTGGCAGAGGTGAAGCGTCAGAAGGCCTTCCTATATACTGCCCGAAATGAAATGAAATTATTTATTAATGCATGTGGAGAATGGGTTACATATTTAGCTAAGAGGTTTATATGCTATTTTCTGTTCGACGGAGCTAGTTAGCGGCCACTTTGTTTAACAGTGTGCCGAAATTTGTACCTTTCTGCACGGAGAACAGAAAAATAATTTTCACCTCAGTAGTGAGAACATATTACAGCTTAAAAAAATTCAATATCAAGTAAAGATTTTATTCGTGTATTCATGGCCTTGACTATATTAAAAAGCTACTTTGCCTCACTCCCTGGAGTGAGGAAATTCGTACTTTCGTCACTCCCTGGAGTGAGGAAAATCGCACTTTGCACACTCCCTTGAGTGACACAACAGTTTGACCCTGATGGGTGTCGCAGGTGAATCTGACACAGCACCTGCCCATGGGCACGGCGCGGGACTTCCGGATCCGGGCGCCCGTCATCGAGGAGATGCTCAGGGACAACCCGGAGATAGAGGAGGCTGGTGAGTCTTTGTACACATTTTTACAAGTATTTATTTAACTTTCCCTGTTAGTATGTAAGTTAGTTAGTATTAGGTGACTACAAATGAAAGTCACAGAATCGCGCTTGCTTACCAGCACGGCCATGTCATGAGAAGACCGGGTGAGCACATGACAAAAAGTGCGTTAAGCCTCATATCGGGACCAAATCCTCGTGGCGGACCCCTGACTATATGGATGTCATTTATTAAGAACTCTTGAATAACAATAGGGTTGTTTCCATCTACAAATCTTAGGGCAGAATTGTATCCCAATACATTCTTTTGGATTATAAGAACGTTAAACTACTTTTAGGGGACCTGTAATAACCATATTTTTGTAAATATTGAATTTAAAATATCTTTTGACACACGTCACGTGACCTAACTCGAAACGTCATTGAACATTCTGATGACGTCACAACTCTCGGATTGACACTGTTGACAGTTAGGCGATAAACAACAAATGACAAATGTCAGTTGACAGTTCGTATCTTCTACGTATGTATGTAGTTATGTGTCAAACCGTAAACTGTGACGTCACACAATTTTCAAAGAGCGTTTTGGGCGCGAAAGCATCTGTCAAAATATATTTTGTTAATTTAACATAAGCCGTGTTTAAAGCCGTTTTTAGTATAAAAGTTGAATTTTAGGGCAACTTTTAGTTAATATAGAACGTTTCAAAAAATTGGAAATAACCCTATTTAGACCCAACGACGAGCCAGAAACGATATCTCTATAGAAAGCTGATTAGGAGAGTCGGCCCCAATTAGAAATGGGACAAGGCCGAAAGAAGTAGTTAGTATCTTGGAAGCTAAATTTGACCCACTTGCCGATATCCGATCGAGCTGAAAGTTTGCACTCATATGTATGTCGGGTAACAATGCTATATTATGGTACTATAGGGACCGTGCGCGTTGGAGGGTCTGCCATCTTGTGGCCTGAATCGGAACTATAAACATGTACATTTACACGTCACGTGTTTTCTTGTGAATAGTAGGTTCTGCCATCTTGTGGGCTACATCGGAACAATAAACATCACATTTACGCCTCGCGCCAAAAATCTGACGGCTCCTGTGCTGCCTCCTACAGTTCATGCACGCTCCCTATCAAGCTGATCTGATGATGGAGACAGGAGGTGGCCATAGGAACTCTGTGATGAAACAACGCAACCTAATTGTGTTTATGGTTTTTAGAATGTCTCGATGAGTATTAGTTGCCTGTGGTAAGAAAATTAGTCATGAAATTTAGCCAAATATTTTTTTTTAATCGGATATCCCATTTATTGACACTAAAAACTACGGTTATTCCCAGCTGTCTCCACCATATTTTTATTATTATTATAGCTTTACTATCTTGTAGAGAAGGAGGGAATTTTGCTTATGACCAGGGGTCGGACAAAAAGTGCGGATGACGTAAAAATGACGTAATCTTGCACACAGGTGATGTTTCAGTTTGTATTTAAACTTCCGTGTGACATGTAGTAACAAAGTAGTATTAATGAAGTAACAAAATAATCGTAAATAAATTTACTATGGAATTAATAATACAGGTGGTAGGGTCATGTAGTGAATAAAATAAATTTCACGAAACTTGTTACCATAAGGTATAATTATTTGAAATTAGTTAGAACAAGTCTGTGGGATTGCCACAATATTCGAGTAAAGATGACATTATAGAGCGTTTTCTTATACATTAGTAAATATAAATTTTAGCTAAATATAATCGTGAAGATACAATAGCTAAACAATAACGAAGTCAATTTATTGTTCATCTGATTGACAATGTGTCAGTCAAAAACGTACTTACTCATTTCAAGTGGCGATATCGTTTAATAAAGAGGTTGATAAATGATAAGTGATAATTGTTTATGAAAATCAAAAATACTATTTGAAATCATCCTATAAGTGGTTTGACGTCATCCGCACTTTTTGTCCGACCCCTGCTTATGACAACGTTTAGAATATTCCATATAAAAAAATGATTTTGATTTTGTTAGGGAATTGAACAATTTCACTGAAACATTTTGAAAAAGAACCGATTCTCTTCAAACTGCCGGATCGATGTTTATTAAACATTGCTAAGAATCGATCCATCCATTGGAGAGCTATGAGGCCACAGACAGACAGACATTAGCGTCAAACATATAACACCCCTCTCTTCTCGACGGGGACAAAAAAACACTACCGATTTGTCATGTTATGTTGTTTTTATCTTTTGACAAAAGAAAATAAATTCCCAGTATTTACCATACCACCAGTTCATTCCCTGCGGTTTTATATTACGAAAAACCGTAGTCCAGTTAAAGTTTTGTGTTTTATGGTGCGTGTTTAAAACATGCACACGGGTAATTCGAGAAGCTTTAAAAAATAATATGTATTTTTGTAGAAGACGAAGATGAGCCTGCAGCCCTTTCTCCGGACGCCAGCGATGGCGACAGCCGGGACTCCGGACCTCCCAGCAAAAGGAGGCGCTCGTAAACGTGCACTTTACAGACGTCTGCTAACGGCTAGTAGAGCATTGCTGTTAGGGTCGGTTGCACCTAGAGATCCGAATATTCGGTATTAGCCGGGTCCACACAGCGAGCATACCTGCGAGACAATTTCCTCACGCACAAAACGGCCACTGTAGAAATGCCATATGCCTCGGCCGCGGCGCGAGCGATTTCCTCTCCTGAGTGCGCGCAAGTCTGTGTGAGGAAATTGCCTCGCGCGTATGCTCGCTCGGTGTGGACCCGCTTAATCGGCAAGTTTTCGAATGTTCGTATTAAGTCGAATAAATCTGTTAAAGTGCCGAATATTCGTGAAATGAATATTACTTGTAAGATTCTAGAATCACCATCACTTTAATAATTCATATTTATGATTTCCTACTTACTTTAATACTAAAATAATTACTTTGTTTCAATTATTTGGGAAATTAAATATTAAAATATGTTCAAGATATAATATTCTTTTTATTTGAGTAGATGTAGCTCCACCAATACCTAGTATCAGTGATCGATTTAATTTATATTCAATTCATTGATTTAGTATACCTAGCTAGAACGGTCGTTTGTGTGAAACGTAATATGGCGAGTAAGTAAACAGTTGAAAATGGCGTCTACTCTTGTTTAAAATAGAATACATAGCTATTCAAGTGGCATACGTAGTTTTAGAGTTATTGGAATTTTGGTTTTATTTCAATTTATCAAATTTGAATTGTAAGTGACAGTATCGGTCGGGAGAAAACACATGGCCATGGGCGTATGCAGGGGGGCGGCTGCCCCCCCCCCCCCCCCCCCCAGCCTGGAGCTCAAATTTTACATAAAATGTATGCCCCTCTGCCCCCCCCTGGGCCTCCGGCGACATCAACTTGCCCCCCCCTAGTTCACTGGCTGGCTATGCCCTTGCACATGGCACTCTGTTAGGGCATTGCAAATAAATTTTGTTTGTATTTTGTACATAACATGTAATGTTCCTAATTAAATATAAACAACATTGTCTTAAGTTATTTCTTCTAATAATTAAATAGTCGTACCTAAATTATTATTTACACAAGGGGTAAAGGATTAGTATTAGTAGTGGTTATAAAATAAAGTTATCTTCCATCAACTCTTGGACGAAATAGTATGCATTCTCTATTAAAATAATTTACATTGTATGATGTAAATGAATTTAAGTTTTCTATGTTTCTGATATTGTTGGGAAGTTTATTGTAAATCTGGATGGCCCTGAAATAAGGGCCTTTTTGTAAGGGTCACAAAGCTCGCACAGGAAGCAAGTTTCCGAAGCTCCTGACGCCGGCGCGCATGAGCAGGGGGCCTACCGCGAAAACCGAATTTCGCAAATTGCGGGGATCTTTCTCTTTTACTATCACTAAGACGTAATTAGAGTAAGAGAGAAAAATGCCCGCAATTGACGAACTTCTATTTTCGCGGTTGTAGCCCAGGTGCTTCCTGAGACAGAGAGAGAGATATATAAACGTCTCTTACTCCTGCCTGACGAAACTCTTGTAACAGAGCTGGCATTGGCAGCTTCTGGCGCAGGTGTGGATGAGCAGGTGCTTCCGGAGGTCCACGTTATTTTTGCAGGCTTAACAAATAACTTACGCAAGTAGTTCGCACTTTTGCTTGTTCGGCCTACACGCGCCGTGTGTATGCACTTGGAAAACAAAATTGTGTCGTAACGAAACGCAAGCTTATGTCAAGATTGTCAAGACTCGTGATTGACGTTTGATTCTGATTACGAAAATTCTTCTAAAAGAGAGTCGAAATTTACTCTTGCTTCTTGCTCTATTTGCAGACTAATTAACTACCTGAAATTGTGAAAAAAGTCAACATTATGATTATGTGCAGAACCTGTCTTAAAACTCCAGCCGAGAAGCATATTTCGGATCTGGAAAATGGCATAAAAGAGTGTAACAAAAACTGCTTCGAAATTATGATGTTTTGTTTAAATATCGAGGTAAATATTTGATTTTAACCTTTTTCATGGCCGCATTTACAATTATTACATATTTTCCGTTATTTACAGGTTACCGAAGACTCCCAAATAACATCCAATTTGTGTACCAACTGTTATAGAAAAATCATATCGTTTTACAAATTTAAGGATCTGTCTCTGAAAAATGATTTATATTTGAAGTCACTGGATTCAGTTGTACAGTTGGAAGACCAGAAACTGTCTGTGTATGTGGATGAAAATGGAATTAAACATGAGAATTTACTAGACTCTGATGATTTTGGGCCAATCCTACTAGGGGACTATGATACAGAATTTAAAGTAGAAATCAATGTTAAGTGCAACAACTCTGAGGAAGACGGAGAAACAGATTTTAAGGATAACAACTCATATGATGATGAAGAAAAAGATTTTATAAGAGATGAAAATATATCACATAATGGGAAGGTAGATGAAAACCACAAAAGTGTTGAACAAAAAGTTAAACTTAAAAACATTGTAAAAGATATCAAAGAAAATGGTAAGAAGCACCTTTGAGCAAACAGTTTTAGTTGTGATGTGGTTACATGTGTGCATTTTTATAATTTTACAATATTTTTGTATTTGCAGCACTTAAAAAACTTGGCCGTCGCAAAAAAGATAAATCACAAAAGAAAGAAAAATGGAAACCACAGCGGCAGGTGTGCGAGGAGTGTGGCAAGTCATTCCTCAACCTCAAAGAACATGCCCTTCAGCATCAGCCCAAGGAAAAGCGTCAGAAGCTGGAGTGCAAGGCGTGTCCCAAGAGCTTTTTCAGTATTGGGGGCAGAAGAAAGCATTACCTGGTGACACATTTAGGGTTCAAGGAAAAATGTGACATTTGTGGTAAAGGTGAGCTAGTACTACTAAACACTTGTGTTTTTATTGATTTCAGTTAACTCCGGGATATGGGTAAGTATGTTTAAGGAAACTAAATGGCAAAATTAACTTTAGAAAAAAAATATCATGAAAAGTAATTAAATTCTGCATATAGCATGTTATAATACTGGCATCATTATTTAACTTAACCAAACAATTGAAAACTATGACATATCAATAAGCGGGTCCACACAGAGCGAGCACGTACGTGCGAGGTAATTTCCTCATGCACAAACCGGCTAATGTCTACACTGGCCGTATTGTGCATGAGGAAATTGCCTAGCGTGTATACTCGCTCTGTGTGGGGTCCATGGGGCTAATGGCATTTTGAATATTGATCATTCTTGATAGTACTTGCATTAAGCAGCAAATCTATAAACTCGTACTAAATACTAATGAATGTATAAACAGGCTCTATTACAAATGCTCACGTTTGTAGGGGCCATATTTATATTTATTTAAAGATAAATTATTGATTATTTCCGAAATGGATATATTTAGTATACCAGTATCTTTGAAAAAGTAATTTAAATTAATGGAAATAAAAAAAACATGGTGTATAAATGAACATTTCTAGATATAGGTTCTAAGAGCAAGTAGAGCTGCAATTTTGAATAGTTTAATATGCTGTTGTTTCAATTAGACCCAATGTATTTACATGGAGATTTCTTTTTTTGTATTATTCCTGCCATCACGAAATAAATACTGTATGTATTCCAGAGGTAACCGGTTTGAAGCATCACCAGAAATTGGTCCACAACCCGAGCGCACTACCCTACGGCTGTGTGCAGTGCGAGCGCCGCTTCGTAGGCCAGTCTGCACTGGACGCACACATGGTCACACATACCAAGGACCTGCCGTTCGAGTGTGATGTGTGTCAGAAGAGGTTCGGCTCTAAGAACTCAGTATCAAGGCATATGTAAGTTATATTTGATTTTCATTTTCCTCGCGTTGTCCCGGCATTTTGCCATGGTTCATGGGAAAGCCTGGGGTTCCAAGTGGTATCCCAAGATATGGTGTAAACACTAGTTTTTACGAAAGTGATTTCCATCTGACCTTTCAACCCAGAGGGTAAACTAGGCCTTATTTGGAATATTGGGATTAGTCTGGTTTCCTAACTATGTTTTCCTTTACGGGAAAGCATTTCCTCAGGCGAGGAAAACACGCGCTCCGCCTCGGCCGAGGCACGTCTACACTAGCCGTTGTATGCGTGAGGAAATTGCCTGAATAAAGTATAAAAGTACATAATAAAGTTAAGCTAAATAGTTAACAGCTGAAGATGTAAGGCATACTAAAATTCAAAATTCAAATATTCAAAATTCAAAAATTTATTCTGCAAGTAGACCTCAAGGGCTCTTTTACAAGTCAGTACAACATTATAGTAACATCATATAGTGACATGAAAAATACATAACAACATTTATAAATACAACAGCCAATACCTGGGTAAACATTACATTAAAATAATCTTAAAATAAATAATTACTACAATACACTAGAGATGTATAGTCTCTATGGTTAAAAATACATTAAATCTGGAGATGTAAATGGTCCCCAATGTCTTAAATAACTTTTACTATAAGGCGAGCCCGGCAAACGCCAATATAATTAGTTATTTCATACATTTCGACAGATCATCTGATGATGTTTTCTAAAGGGTGAAAAAAATCTATCAGCCCTGGACCACAGACAAATTGTACCCTAAACAATAATCATACAGATTCGTATAATAAAATAATTTAAATTTTTAGTTGGTTCGCTTCCCAGGTGAGACAAGCGACATTTATACAAGGTGTGGTTTTTCGAATAAAAAATACGTTAAAAAAATCGTTTATTTCAGACATAAGTCCATCATACTAAATACTTAATTAAAAATAGAGTTAATATTAATAAAACTATGACGATAAATTTGATATTCATTAAAATAAATTACAATTTTGTTTCCCCAGAAGTCAGGTCCACGAAAAAATAAGAACGCATCAATGTCAGTTTTGTTCAAAAGCTTTCTTCAAGATAGAACGCCTGAGAGCGCATGTAAGGTAAGCAATTACTTTTTACAAGCTTTTATTTAATTTGCCCTGTTAGTTGGTTAGTTATTTAATGTGGGTCAAATCTTGAAAGCTAAATTAGACCCACTTCCCGATTTCCTATTGAGCTGAATTTTTGTATATACCTACATATGTAAATCAAATGTAAATACGACCTGTCTGGCCAAGTGGGTAGTGTAGTGACCCTGCCTACGATGCCGATGGTCCCGGGTTCCAATCCTGGTAAGGGCATTTATTCGTGTGATGAGCATGGATATTTGTTCCTGGGTTCCTATTTAGGTATTTGTATTATATTGTATAGTATACGGGCGATTTTCCGCAACTCTACGACTTGCGCCTATTTTGCGTGACATGTTGGGGTGCTATTAGAAGTATTAGAACAAATTAAATTATTTTCAGAAAATATTTTAATTTGTTTATAAATTTGAAGTAGAAACACTACTATATAAAATTTTCAGAAAATATTTTAATTTGTTTATATTTGAAGTAGAAACACTACTATATAAATTATAAACTGAAATAAATGTCATATACTAAGAAAAAGTGACCAAGGCCTCCAGTGCCCCAGGCTGGAATCGAACCAGCGTCCTCTGCTATCGCGGCAGGTGCCTGAGCCACTCGGCCACCGGGGTCACGGCAGTATTGATCGAATTTTTCAACTATATGCATTTTCATACTGAAGTCTTATGGCGCCCCCTAGCCACCCCTAAGGTAAAATAGTATGGCTCATACCTTCTAACTGGATCAAATCAGGTTATACCGAGCTAGCGAGAGAGAGATATTATATAATAGTACATTACGATACAAGTGCGAAAAATAGGAAATTCGAAACGAGTGGCGATAAATTAAAACACGACCGAAGGGAGTGTTTTAAATCGGCACGAGTTGCGAATTACCTATTCGCACATGTATCGTACAATGTTTTACAGTACATATGGCCCTTTAAATGTTCGACATAGTAATGTAATATGCTTATTTTCGCACTAGTGCGGTAAAGTAGCACCATATGTACTGTAAATAATATTTAAATCTCGTCAGATCGCACACGAACGAGCGTCCCCACAAATGCGAGGAGTGCGGCAAGGCGTTCTCAACGGCCCATTACTTGAAGGAGCACGCGCTCATCCATGGCGCCAAACACTTCCAGTGCCAGCACTGCAGCATGAGCTTCGCGAAGCGGGGGTGAGCGCCATTTTGACTAGCTTTAATATTTCGTGTTATTCCCACTAGCAACAGCTGGGTATCGGCACCGTGTGAAGTGCATGGAGGGGGTAAGTAAAGCGATCGCAGCGCATGAGGTGGTAAAATTGGCACTAACGGATGTTAGCGTCTATAACATTTCATACAAATTATATGGCTCGAAACGAAACTTTAACTGTAAGGGGCCATCACAATCTAAGGTCCGACCGAGATCTCGGTCTCGGTCTCGGTCTCGGCATTCTCGGCCAAAAATCGAGCCGAGATCTCGGTCTCGGTTCTCGGCCAAAATGGGCCGAGATTCCTGCCGAGACCGAGACTAGGCAATGAGTTATCATTGGTGAATTTGAAGCACACGTTAAGCCAAGCCACCCGTTGGTTGCATCGCCCGATTGGTGTGACGTTTTTTGTGATTTTGATTGGTTTCGTACCCACATTTTAAGCCAATTACTTACCAAATACTAAGTGTTGGGATCGGATAGGCGCGGTTGCAATTAAAGACTTGTTCATTTCATTTGGATCTTTTCGTTTGTGGTTGTTGTTATTGATAAATAAATGAGTGTATATTGTGCTCGGTATGTAACTTAGATTAACTTTTTGTGAGTGGAAGATGACACTGGATATTTTGATACAAAATATATTTGTGTTAATGGGAAAAAACGAAGCAGTAGGTAAATCAAAACGACACCTGTAGCGGATTTTTTGGGTTACAATATTTATATTTATAACTCTTTATTTTGATTATTATTGTTATGCCTCTTTTTGTGCACATCCATACTGAAAAAACCATCCAAGTGCACATCCATACTGAAAAAACCACCCAAGTGCGTGTCGGACAACGCATAATGGAAGGTTCCGTACCTTCACACAATACAAAAAAGCCGTACAAGCAAAAGAGCGTATGTTAGTGGCACTTTCGTCGTTTTAATAAAATCAGTTTTTTTATAACTCTTAAATGGCTTAACCGACCATATTCTAAATAATTTTCCTGAAAAATGATTTGCTTATGAAGCTTTATTATTTAGATATTTTGAAAATGGTTTTGCCCTCGCGGTCCAAAAGTTAGAGGAGATCACACTATTTTTTTTTGGAGAAATTCTTCTTCTTCTTCTTCTTCTTCACTGGCTCAGTGACCCAAACAGGATCTTGGCCTCTGACACAAGAGAGCGCCACTCTGCCCTATCCTGCGCCACTTCACGCCAGTTGGGTATTCCGAGGGCGAACAGGTCTTTTAGGACTTCGTCGCTCCAGCGGTATCTGGGACGCCCAGACGGACGTTTTCCACCCGGGTGGAGAAATTATTTTTAAAAATATGTTTAAAAAAACATGTTTAGCAATCTTTATGTATTTTTAAAGACCTATCTAATGATGAGCCACATGAATTATTTTTAACTTTTAGTTACATTTGTATGGAGTATATTCCAGATTGCAAGTCTCACGCTCTTACCGCTTGGCCACCAGCGCTTCTTACGTTCCAAATTTGTTTATAAAATATATTGTATACTTTATGAGTAAAATGGTTGTGACATACGCACAGACCGACAGACATAAGGACATGACTAAACTATAAGGGTTCCATTTTTGCCATTTTGGCTACGGAACCCTAAAAATACTATTTAATAGCGCTACGAATTGATTACCTATGATAACTTTTTGCTGATAAATCGTCGAATTTCGATTATAAAAACATTTTTAGTGCAAAATTCGTATTTTTTTTTCTATTTTATAAATTCTCGGTCTCGGTCTCGGTCGCGGCCGAGAATCCCATTGAATCTCGGTCTCGGTCTCGGTCTCGGCCGAGACAAATAAAGCGTTCTCGGTCGGACCTTATCACAATCTGTATAAAATGTTGAAATACTTAATATAACTAACGTATTTAAATTGGTATCCGTGTAAATAGATAGTTTTGCAAATACCACATATTACGTGATCTTTTTGTAGAAGATAAGAATGGGTATAGAAAAATTATCCTCGAGAGACCAAGGAAATAAAGACTATTCCACCATACATTGTGTTGTTATATGATTTAAACGGTTTGGGCAGCGTTTTCGATTAAAGCCAGCGTGATTTTTTCCGACTTCATTAGCAAATATCGTCATATTTCAACCAATTTACACTAAACTTAACAAATTATACGCCTTAATCTTATTCTTAACGTCAGTCTTGGCATTTCACATTCCGAAACCCCGCACGTCCATTGTCCTATGATAGTTCATTTTATATGGTAATATGGAGCAGCTGGCACGTAGGTACCTAACATTTTTGTAGACATTATAATAAATATATTAGGATTAATATTTGTATCTAGCTATAGTTGTAGCGTATAGCCTGTTTACGCAGTGTCCATTTGTTTCTATATCTATATGTACCTACCTGCATACGTATGCATGTATAGCGCATCGCGCGGACCAATAAACGTTAGTTAGCAACCGACCGTGTGCGTGTATCATTCTCTTGAGTCCTAACCTAAAACCTAACAATATAGCACATCAATTTATTAACAAAACATTCATCATTATTTTTTAAATTGAGCCTATCCAAAAGTGACTAGGAGGAACTGTCATAGGAATCATTATTCGACGCGTGGGTCTGAAGTGGGCGCGTGGGCATTCTGGGTCTGAAGTATAATTAAATCGAGGAATTGTTTCAAATGTATCCTGTAACTGCCTAGATTAATAAAAAAATCTTTCCATTTCTTTGTATTTGAATGTGTTTTCCGACTGATCAAAATTGTATTTGCCTTGTTAAGTCTTGTTTGTCGGCGGCATATAGGCACACCCTATTACTTCGTTTATTGCATTAGGGGGTATTACTGCAATGTTTTGCCGCCAGAGCGCAGCACTGGCACATATTGTAAACCAATAGACTAACTTATACATACTTTACCTATTACGAATGAATGTGGAGGGATGGAACGGGAGAGGAAAACCTAGAAAAAGGTGGATGGATTGTGTGAGAGATGACATGAAACGAACGCGAGTGAACGATGAGATGACGGGTGACAGAAAGATATGGAAGAAAAAGACATGCTGCGCCGACCCCAAATGAATGGGATAAGGGCAAGCGAATGATGATACATACTTTACTTTAAACAGTATTTTAAGAAGTTTCTACTATGCCATTGTCGCTTCAAGGCGGTTTGTGTACAGAGGGAGAGGACCTACCGCGAAACACGAAAATCCAAATTTCGTTACCTGCCTCTATCGCTCGAATATGCAAGAGTAATAGAGAGATAGATAACGAAATTTCGAAGTTTGTGCTAGTAGCGCCCTCTACGCAGATTTTGCGTAATATTCCTATGATCCTGCCTATGAGGAGCCAATGGTCCTGGGTTCGAATCCTGGTAAGGGCACTTATTTGTATGATGAGCAGTGTTGGCCGAAACGTTAATGCAATTAAAAATAATTGGCCATTAACCATTATAAATTGAACCGTAACCGTCCGTACGGTTACGGTTCAATTTAAAATGGTTAATTGCAATTAACGTTCGGCCAACACTGGTGATGAGCACAAATATTTGTTACTGCATGGATGTTTTCTATGTTTTTAAGTATTTGTATATATCGTTCTCTGAGTACCCACAACAGAAGCCTTCTTGAGCTTACCGTGGGGCTTAGTCAATTTGTGTAAGAATGTCCTATAATAATATTTATTTATTGCCATTGCAATACATAAATATTATTGCATTCACCCGAGCTACCATTCATCAGAGATTACAGCTCTTTCATCGTGGTGTTGCAGGAACTTGGCGACCCACATGGTGAAGCACACGAAGGAGAAGCGCTACCCGTGCGCGTTCTGCGGCGCGCGCTTCGGCCGCTCCGACCACCGCAACCGGCACCAGCTCACCGCGCACAAGAAACAGCGCGCAGCCGACTGACGACTTTATTGCTAGGGAATAAGGCTCGAATTCACGCGGCGGTTTTAACACAGGTGCAGTAGTAACTTTGTATTATGTATCTACAACTTTGACCCTTCGAACGCACGACAATCTTGTGCTGTAGCCGTACGCGGTCAAAGGGTTAACATTGTCAATCTCATACTTAATTTGTGTATTCTTGATTTCAGACAGTTAAATTCAATTAAAGAGGAACATCTTGAAGCACAACGACAACAGTACAGATCATGATCAACTGCACAGGTAAGACACCCAAAACCATGTACATTTAAGGCCGTCCCCTATCTGAATGACCTCGAGCGATCCAACTCTCTCGACCATCCTTTCTCGTTCTTCACCTTGACTACTTACATTTTCACAAGCAAGCAAATTATTGCATCCATTTGCTCTCTTAACACTCACTCACTTACTTTAAACTTATATAAACAGGGTCCTATCACTCAAAACTCTCAAAAGTCAAAATCGGACGATCAATTCACAGAGAATAACTGCGCGCGCATCGCGTCGAGTGCCTCAGGTTCCCGTCCGACGACGGCCAAGCGGCGACACGAAGTTGAATAGGGACCGTGCGTGTTGGAGGGTCTGCCATCTTGTGGCCTGCATCGGAACAATAAACATGTACATTTACACGTCACGTGTTTTCTTGTGCATAGTAGGTTCTGCCATCTTGTGGGCTACATCGGAACAGTAAACATCACATTTACGCCTCGCGACAAAAATCTGACGGCTCCTGTGCTGCCTCCTACAGTTCATGCACGCTCCCTATAGTATCGATTTCTCAAAAACTTTATATAATTGAAAAATCGGCAGACGTATACATCATTATTGATTATTGATTACAGTTTCATGTGTGTTACATAATAAGAAAGTTTATATAGATTTTAACTCGAGAAATGGGTTCACGGAAGAATTATTTACTTGTGATACGATATGTTTATAATAGATATAATTAAAGAAGAATTATCAAGCTAAAATATTGTGTACATAACTTTATTGTTTATACAACGTTCAAGCATGCTATAGCGACGTAAAAGCAGCGAATAAATAAATAATTCAAGAGCTTCTTAGACTGGCCGTATTGTGAGCAACCTTTTACCCCTATCATTTATTAAGACGTATCTAAAGGGCGAAAACAATCCATGGGACCCTGGCCCTAGGCGACCCCTGGCGTAAGGGCCAATTACATCCACATGCAAACGGGGCCGATGTTGTGCCCGACGTCTGGCTCTAGTAAGAGTATTTTCCGCTTCACCAAATATCAGCACATCTTTTACAATATTTGATATGTAAAAAATACTTTGTCCTTAACTGCTAAAAAAGGACCTTGACCAAAATTGCGCTAAAAACCAACAAAGTTGAGAATAGGCCATTAGATAGGTATTTTTAAGTATTTCATTTCGTTCTATAGGTACCAAGCGGAATTCCATTGCAGTACTAACTGAGATCTTTGTATTTTAGTCAAAATGTCATCAGTCATCACCCGTATTACCTAGGCAATAGAGTACACCGCTGGGAGAGCGCGGCGAAGGCTTGGCGCGCTCGCAGCGGTGCGCGAACATCAACCCGGTAGCAATTAATTTACTCACTTGGACCTTATTGGCCAGATACTAAGGATGATATTTTGACTAAAATATATAAATGACTCCTTGGCGCTGCGTAGAGATGTGGCCTCGCTCTGCATTTTCTATCGCATGTACAACGGGGAGCGCTCCGAGGAATTGTTCGGATTAATCCCTGCCGCTTCTTTTCGCGATCGCCCTACGCGACAACATTTCCAATTTTCCATCCTCACCACTTTGGTTGGCAGTCCTCAACTGTGCGTTTTTCCAGGAACTTTCTGCCTCGCACAGCTAAACTGTGGAATGAACTGTCGCCTGCGGTATTTCCGGACCGATACGACCTTCAAGAAAAGAGCGTACTCCCATCTTAAAAGCCGGCAACGCACTTACAACCCCTCTGGTGTTGCAGGTGTCCATGGGCGGCGGTAATCGCTTACCATCAGGTGATCCGTCTGCTCGTTTGCTTCCTCTACCATAAAAAAAAAAAACTCAGTTCTGCAATGGAATTCCGCTTAGTGCCCATAGAACGAAATTAATTAAGTACATTAAAATATCTATTTAATGATCTAACTCTCATTTCTGTTGGTTCTTAGTCCAGGCTCCATACAACGTTGCCCATGGTCCTTTCATTGTTTGATATTTTGAACCATTTTTTTCCATACTGTTAACGATGATTGATTGTTGTGAAACGGAAAACGATTATTAGACCCGACATCGGGAAGTGTGGATGTAATTGGAGCTAGTAGAATCCTGGCGAAATTTAGGAAGCCCCATTTAATAAATTTGCTCAGTCTTCAGATATTATATACCATTCTCGTTAAATTATCTAAATACGTTACTGTTGTGAATTAAACTAGAGTCAGGCCAAACTAAGTTGGCAGCGATTTAGACAGCCCAGATGGTGTGTTAAGTATTATTAATTTCATAGAAGTTTGACGTTTAAAATAACACTTGCACCGGCCGGGCTATCAAAATAGCTGCCAACTTAGTTTGGTCTCATGATTTGACTAACTTGTTTGTTTTTTTCAGGATTTTTCTCGCCGGGGAAAACCAAACATCATCATCATACCAACATAATATGTACTTGTATTACACTCGACTAACCGCAGAGGACAAACGTCTGAATATTTACGGATAATCGATAATCATATCTCAAAAAAACATCTCCGAAAAATCTAAGTAAATGAGTCCGCCAACAACTGGTTTTTATTTTATGGTTAAAGTACAACCCCTACTTTTAATTACGTATATTTGAGAATGTAGCTTTCCTTAAGCACGTATTCTTAGTATAAAAGTTTATACATAGGTGACTAGATAAATTTTGCAAAAGACAAATACGCAAGGATTGACCTATCATATATACCTTTTAAATCTATATTTCCATGGACAATGTTTGGCAGGTAAATATTTACTTTCTTTTTAAATGTACTTAAAAAAAAAAAATCTATTTTTTAATAAGTAAACTTAAAAAGAAAATAAATGTTTTCCCGCCAAACATTGTCTATGCCGTAAGCTATATTGTCATAAGCCGATTCTTAGTTTCGTATTTGTCTATTGAAAAACTTATCTACATTCTAATAAAGTTTTCATCACACTTGCTCGAAAAAGATCTTATTTCATGTAGGTGTTTTGAACGACAAAGGCCTATATTGTTCCCGCGGGAGTTATACCTTTTTTATATTATCTCATTAATTCATACAATCCAAGTAGCGTAAATGAGTTTTACATTAAAAATACTGCCGTTAATAATTTAATATGTTTGTTTATGATTAAAAATATTTCATTTGATTAATTTAATAGCCGTTTAAAACATTTTTACATAACTTTCAATCGTGGCTGAATGCCTAATAGCTTAGGTCTGTGCCTTCGATGCCTAACTTGTAGACAAATGACAATATGGCGGACGAATGTTTGATATGTCACCGTATTTCGGAATAATTCCGCTTAAAATTTAATTTTTTCGGGGATAAGAATATTCAGAAATCATTCATTGCATTTATTCGTGATAAACTATGACATACAAAAGTATAACAACAGAATATTGCAAACTCGAGTCTTTAATTACCCCCCTCGTTGCACAATGTAGTACTATGCTGTGTGTATTACTGTTGCGTGAATTGTAAAATAGTCGTGGCGGTTGAAAGGTGTCGGATGAGGATGTCAAGATGTTGAATATGTGCGAGTGTACTGTGGGGTACATACATACTAACTGCTTTGGGGCTAGGTTAGGTAGCTATTTTCCTTATTTCGGGTAGGTAAAATAGAAAAAATAAACACCGATGAAGCTTTATCAATTTTAATAACAATTTTAAGAAACGAAAAACGGTATCGGAATCTGATAAATTATTTAGGTTTGAATGTAAAAACATTTTCCATAACAACATTCTGTTTTCACCCTCTCATCACACTCTGCTGAGCGTAGGCTTTTCTTTCTGTACGCCACTGTAATAAGATCCCTCAAGTAATCTTTATAGGGACCGTGCCCGTGGGAGGGACTGCCATCTTGTGGCCTGAATCAGAAACATAAACATGTACATTGATATCTCACGCCAAAGCAAGTGCTGCCATCTACCGTTCTCGTACGCTTTCTTGTGCATAGTGGGTTCTGCCATCTTGTGGGCTACATTGAAAGCATAAACATCAAAAAAATCTGACGTCTCCTGTGCTGCCCCCTATAGTTCATGCACGCTCCCTATAGTGAACAAAAGTGGATCTGTATTCCTGCACTTACCTGAAACAAGAGTAAAGTATATATATCTATATACGCTCTGACGTCTCTAGTTGTGTGTGTCGCTGCTATCATGGCGGGTACACACAGTAACCGAAAGAGGAAAAATATGCTTGCAGGATCACGCATAGACAAAAGTTGATCTAGCCAGTACAATTATTTACAACAATGTACCTAATAAGCCCTTAGGGTTAAGCCTTATTCGAGTCAAGAGTTATTAAAAACAAGAATGAGGATAAATGTGCCTTAATATATATAGATTGAACTGCAATCCAATCAACTAATCACACTCATCATAACTTAAGTTTGGTTCCAACCATTATAACGTGTGGGGTTTTAACCTCATTACCTGTGCTAAAACGTCAGGGCGGTATTTAATTGTATCGCGTGAAGAGATCCCAATAGGGTTGTTGACACAATATGTTGAATTTTATAACTAAATCTAGTTAAATAGTTAGAAAATAAGCAATATATCACAATAAATTGGAAACTTAAAAAATACATGGGAATAATAAAAAATAAAAATAAAATATCAAAATGAAAAAATTATGGTACCATTCGCTTCTAAATGGCTCCTCTATAGTCTATACGATGGCTTAGCGCAGGCCAGTCCAAGGGACGCATTTATGCGTTAGAGGGAGTAAGTCATACTGCTATCTCATTCCACCGCATAGTTGCGTCCCTTAGACTGGCCTACGCTGGGCCATCGTGTAGAGGAGCCCTTAAATTTCATTTAATCCCCACCGCTACGCCCGAAAATATTCTATGGCAACTATACATATACATAAACGCAATATTTCACCAGCAATTTCAATACATCGAAACGTCTTCTATGACATGGTGACGTCACGATGTATTCCTTTGTTAGAAGCGTTTTCGACAGTAAAATGCGATTGTCAGACTGACTATTGTCATGTGTTACTTTTGTATTGCTTTAAGGCAATGGGTCCCATATTGACATTGGATCCTCAAAACAAACCTGATCGACTGATACCGTATACCGATACCTTATTTTACTTTTTACACTTTTGTGTCATTTTACATTGTAAATTCTCTATGTATCACTTTATTTTATATGGGTGCTTGCCTGAAATAAAATCATTTTTTTATTTTTTTTATTTATACCATTAATAAAAAAGATTGTCAACTAGCGTATCCATTCGGCTTTCATACGGCTCCGTTCGGCTCAGCATTGCTCCGAGCAATGATTAGGGTTAGCACAACTTGACGCCCATATGCGTGCACGACCATAGATAAGATAATGACTTGAATTTTGACAACCCTAAATAGCCTAAAGGGCCATACATTAGAAAGGGACAGCATGATTCGTCCCTTCGGTTTTGTAATAAGTGTCATTTCTATACCGTAGTACTATTATTTATTCTGTGATGAAAGTTACAAGTGTTTACCTGTGCTATAACTTCAGACCCCTTTCACTGTATCGCGTGAAGAAATTGCAATTCATTTGGCTTTCATATTCTTGTGAATGATGAATTCGTGCCGCTTGCGATGGTGTTGGCGGCCGAAGCGCACGTCGCAGAACCGGCACGGGTACGGCTTCTCCTTCGTGTGTGTTCGCATGTGGACCGTTAGGCTCCTGAAATACCAATAAGACTATTTGAGAAAAAACAATTTTAAAATGCGCGATCTCCAAATCACTTACAATAGTAAACCTTATTGTAAAGACATAAGGTACATGGACGGTTAAGAGTGTTACTGTTGGTAGGTACGTGCTCTAAGATACTTAATTTCTTTTTTATAAATGCTGGGTTAGCGTTGTTCATAACTATTCCAAATCAATAGCTTAAGTGGTTCTCGAGATATTTAGCGATGTGACAAACAGACAGAGTCGCACCAAATGGGTTTACTCTACCACCAAACTTCAGAACAATGTGTTCCAGTAAAATCAGTTGCAAAAATTATGGATTCACATTTGGTTATCACTTTACATACAGGTTTATAGTGCAAACGAATATAATCGGGAATACAAAACTTATTGACTCCTGTGGTGGTAGGTATGTGGTGTGGTTATTAGTGTGGTGTACTCACCACACTACAGTATATGGTGTGGTTAGTGTTGTGTATAGTGTGTGTTGTGGTATGTGGTGTGTAGTGTGTGCTGGTATGTGGTGTGGTGTGTAGTGTGTGATTGTATGTATGAATAGTCTAATAATATTATCAAAAGGACAAGGTTTTAATTAGAAACCTAATAGGCTTTATAGCATAGCACTTAACTTTGTCTATGTCCACAGAAGAGATATGAACCAATCCAATTTTTCACTATAATAAATAGGCGACTAATATGAAACAGGTAGAGACGCGAATCGCGCGACGTAGAGTCAACTGAACTTTTTATACTGTCAAAAATAGGTTTGACAGACTACGTAAAAAAACAAAATGGCGATCTCACGAGGATATCTTGAAGCTCTTGCTGCACAGTGTACAGGAGTACTTCCTAACGTCGCTATGTATTACATTCATGTGTTTCCGAAGCGTGTCCTGCGTCTTGAGGCCGAGGCCGCACTCCTTGCATTTATATCGTCGCTCATCAGAGTGCGAGCTGCGAGACAAAGTGCGTCTTAAGTCATAGGGTATTAAGTTCAAAATAATGTGTAGAAATGAACAGAAGAGCGGCGCTAGTGCGACCCGCTTAAGCAAAATGTACACATGAATAAATCAGGTCTATCGCGAAAAATTAAATTTCGGTCTGCTTCTCTGTCGCTCGAGTACGTATGTACGTGCTAGAGGCAAAAACGAATTTTTGATTTTCGCGGAAGACCCTCTCCGTGTATCTAGTCCATGGCCAACTCCATCCATGATTAAAACTTTTCGCCATTTGACTTTGATCCTTATTTTTTCACTGATGTGTTAAATTTGTTAAATATCAAAAAGTGCCATCTAACCAGGCACAAACCTAAAGGTATGGCGTCATCACTCGAAACGATGCTGTCATACCTTTGGCCTTTGATCTATTAGATGACGCCACTTTTTGATATTTAACAAATTTAAGATTTAAGACATATAAAGAATAAGGATCAAAGTCAAATGATGTTCTCATAGTTTTAATCAAGTGTCGAAAGATGGCAGTAAATTTATATAACTACAAAGTTTTCTTTGACAATACACCTCTATTTCAAATTCTATGTGCTTTGACTAATTTTTAATAATATATCAGTCCTTTCTTTCTTTCTTTTTTTTATATATTACGTTTGACGCCAATGTTTGATAACAATGGATCTAGCAGTTTTAAGAGTACCTGTTTTCCAAAATGATTATAAATCATTCACCTATTCATCATTAGTAATTTATAAATTAGACTAAGAGTACTGTATATGTACTGTGTCGGTACTTACTCCATATGATCTATAAATGGTTGTTTGTCGAAAAAAGTCTTAGAACAGATTTCACATTGATAGTTTTTTTCATTTAAATGGTACTTTCGTCTGAAATAAACATAATGATTAAAGTAACAGTTAAAAATTTTTTTTAAAAATGTTTTTATCTTTCTGGTCAGGCACAGCAAGAAATTAATACTTTAAAAGTTATAACTATTTAATTTTAGTATCTTGGAATTGATAATGAATAGTATTTATAGTTAAACTAGTACCAAAACTCATCCAAATGGAACTCACATATGTTTTGAGACAACATTCTTAAAGCGAAACCTCCTTTTGCATATGTCACACTCATATGGCAGCTCGGGCACACCTACATGCTTGGCCATGTGTTTCTCAAGTGCCGAGTGGCATATATACCGACGCTTGCATGACACACAGCCATATGGTAAACTTTCCTGATTATGCATCATCATTACATGTCCCTTCAGATATCTGAACTCTTTATTACAAATATCACATACAGATTTGCTTACATCAGATAAGCCTAAATGGATGGTACGGTAGTGTCTGGTTCGACCTGAGTAAGTACTAAAGAGCTTCGGGCAGAGCTTACACTGCATCATTTTCCTCTCACCCTTGCGCCGATGAAGAAGAGAATGAACCTTGAGGTTACGGACGGACTTGCCGCACTCTTCACAAACTTGACGCTCTTCTTTCACCTTTATTTTTTTCGGTAGTTTTACATTTTTGGGACGCCCATGTTTTTTGTGCACTGGTGTTAGACAAAAGGAAATGTTAACAATACATATATCAGCAATTTGTCACAATGCACATAGCATATGAAGCATACTGCTAGTGCACTGGTAAATTCTGCTATATTCTATATGCTCCCAAAGTTTAGAATAGTTTTAGGAAGTTGAGTTAGTTTTAGATATTTACAAGTACAAGTGCAGCATCAACACAATAATTCTATATGGCATTTTTAGTGCCTTTGCTTTCCTAGAACAGTATAAATTTGTACTATACCACACAACAACCACTAATCTAAATTGTACTTACTGTAGTTTTTACCATTTTCTTTACAATCGTTTTTAACATTTTCATATTTAACCTTCTGTACCACACTCAATGGCTCTTCATCTGACTCTGGATGTTGCAAAGTGTCTTCATTCTTAACATTTACTTCAATATTTCTTACTGGATCGTATTCCTTAACCTCTACTTCTATTTCAAATTTTCTATTGTCTTCTTCAAGACTGGGGCCAAAATCATCAGGATCTAAGAAATTCTCGTGTTTAATTCCGTTTTCATCCACGTACACAGACAATTTCTGGTCCTCGAACTGCACAGCTGACTCTAAAGACTTTAAATATGCATCATTTTTCAGAGATAGGGCCTTAAAATTGTAAAACGATATGATTTTTCTATAGCAATTGTTACATAAATTCGTTGTTATTTTAGAGTCTTCGATGACCTGTAATTGAAGTGTAATATGTCAAGTTAATTATAAATGCGTCTAGGAAAGGAAAACAAAGCATTACACAAATATATACCTTTATATCTAAACAAAACAGCATAATGTGGAAGCAGTTCTTGTTGTCATCTTTTATGACCTTTTCCAGCTCCAAAATACGCTTATCAGCTGGAGTTTTAAGGCAAGTTCTGCACATGTTCATTATTCAGTATTTTTCGCTAAGTAATTGATTAAAAAATATATGTACATTATTGGAAATTTGGCTATTTAAACACCGTAATGCACAAACAATTATTTTTGACAATGACAAACTTGCGTTTCGTTACTTTCGTTTCGGACAACATATACGTATGCGTAACGTAAGGTTAACGAATATATAAATGCGATTTGATTTACGGAGCTTCTACACGATGCAAGTAAGTTCTGGTGGATTATTCCCATTAGTTACCCCCAAGTTGTTACCAGTGGTAACGACTGGGAAAGAATCCACTAGTTACCACCAATTTAGTTTGGTGGTAACTACTGAGATTTTTTTGCCAGTAGTTTTAAATAAATAAATAAGTTTTTTTTAAATAAATATTATAGGACATTATTACACAAATTGACTAAGTCCCACAGTAAGCTCAATAAGGCTTGTGTTGAGGTACTTAGACAACGATATATATAATATATAAATATTTATAAATACTTAAATACATAGAAAACACCCATGACTCAGGAACAAATATCCATGCTCATCACACGAATAAATGCCCTTACCAGGATTTGAACCCGGGTCCATCAGCTTCGTAGGCAGGGTCACTACCCACTAGGCCAAACCGGTCGTCAAAGTTACCATTGGAAAAAGGTGGGATTTTTATTTTCCCAGTAGTTATCACCATAATGTTCTTAACCCTTTACCAGGCTAAGGGATATATATTTACCACATGCGGCTCTTCAAACATGTGTTCTATTTTCGACGAGTAAGACTGACAATCGATTGTCGTTTTTGAACTGTCAGCCTGGTAAAGGGTTAAGGTCATTACTAATTAAAACAGTAGGAATTGTATAGTATAACTTATAGGCAGCGTGCATGAACTGTAGGAGGCAGCACAGGAGCCGTCAGATTTTTGGCGCGAGGCGTAAACGTGATGATTATTGTTCCGATGTAGCCCACAAGATGGCAGAACCTACTATGCACAAGAAAACACGTGACGTGTAAATGTACATGTTTATTGTTCCGATTCAGGCCACAAGATGGCAGACTCGCCCTTTCCCTATAGCGTGCTTTAATAAATAATTAGTTCTACAAGTCGATTAGTGTTTTAGTAAACCGCCTTAAAAGTGATCAAAATTATTGAAACCGGTGCAAGTGCCATGAATAAATATTTAAGGAAAAATTAACGTGTGAATGAAATAATAATAATATATTAATTGTGACTTTATCTAAGAAACCTGGATATTTTGTCGAGGGCGCTTACGCCGCACTGCGAAGCGCAGTGTTGTATTGATATAGGAGCATCGTTGATAATGGCGTAAGCGCCATCCATAATAAGGTCCCTTTCAATAAATAACGTCACAATTATACGAACGAACAAACAAATCAGTCAAAGACAGACTATTTTTGATCACTTTTTAGACAGTTTACTGAAACAGTAATCGACTTATAATGAAACTAATAACTAATTAACTTATAACTAATTCGATTGTTAATTCATCATTGTTTAAAGCACTCTTTGCCACAAAGCTCTGTCAGAGCTATGCACCACCACCAGCGTAACTCTGCAGTGGATCAAGGGACACAGCAACTCGCGAGGACACGATGCAGCCGACATATTGGCGAGAGGAGGCTCGGAAGTGAGGGTGGCAGGACCGGAGCCAATCATACCTCTGCCTTATGCCTGGCTCCGGAACATGCTGAGATGCAACACCAAGGTAAAACACCAACAGTACTGGTCTAACCTAAGCACGTGCAGGCAGGCGAAGGAAGCCCTCCCGACAATCGACCCGGTTTGTCAAGGAGGCTGAGACAGCTGAAGAGGCCATACAACTCTGGCTTTTGACTGGGGCCATAACCGGTCACGCCCCACTAAACAAACACCTATTAACCCTACGTGTTACAGATAGTCCCCTCTGCAGGGCATGCATGGAGGAAGAGGAGACAGCCGCCCACGTCATTCTTGAATGCCCAGGGTTGGCAGAGTACCGGGCACAATACTTCGGTTCGCCGGGATCTCTCCCAGACGTCGTTCGCAACATCAAGGGTCTGCTAGGCTTCTTGGTAGTTTATTTATTTATTTATTTCAAATAACAAATTGCACCTTACAGCTAATGCCAAAGCGGCACAAATAGGAACACATTAACAACATAAAGATTAACATTATAAAGCAATAACACATGAGCAGCTAAGACACAGGAATTCATAACGGTATAGTACTCTGGCAATCTTTCTTTCTAATATCCTCTATAAGAGTTGGATTAAGAGCACGATAATATGACGTCGAGTTGCGGAAACCAAGCCCGTGAATACCTATAAGCACTCATTATTTATACTGTTTTTATAAGTAATGAACGCTAACTACTGGAAAAAAAAATCCCACCTTTTACCAGTGGTAGCTACTGGGAACAAAAATCCCACTATTAGTTACCACCAACCTAGTTTGGTGGCTTTTTTCCAGTGGTAAAAGGTGGGAAAAAAAATCCCAGTAGTTACCGCTGGTAACAACTTGGTGGTAACTTGTGAGAATAACCTGTTCTGGTGGACAAAATACAGGACTACAGCCACAGAATAAGTAATAATACTACCGTACAGAAAAGAAACTTCCTACAAAACCGAAGTTTAACAGCGATTCAGGGACGAATCATGCTGTCCCTGTCTCAAGTATGGTACTATCCCTTTCGGCTATTAAGGGTTGTCAAAATTCAAGTCATAATCTTATCTAGGGTTGTGCACGCAAAAGGACGTCATGTCGTGCTAACGTTAATAAATGCTCGAAAAATTAAATTAATTAAATAAACATTTATTTCAGAATTAAATTTCCATATTATATTAGTATATTATTACCTAATATATTACTAAACCTATGTTAATAATTATTTTATAATGTAGTACATTGACTATAATGGGCATGTAGGCTACTCCAGTACTGGCAGAAAGCGCCATCTACCCTGTCCGCGACTGTGGCAAGGAGACTGTTGGCGCCGCCGCGCACGCGCCGCACCTGCGCCGCCACCCGCTTGCGCATGATGGCGTGGAAGCCGTCGGTGCGTGTCTCCGCGAACTTACCGCTAGCGCGGCAATAACGCGGCAGCCCCAACAGCATCCTAACCTAAAAGCATTATTACGCGTAGGGCGCTATAAGTTTTTTGAGTAAAGTTGATCCATAGGTGTAAAATGACTGACAGTACGCCTTAAAAAGGGTGATTTTAACGTAACACCTAGCGAACCTACGAATCAACATATTACTTCTTACTGCCAGAGCCCTACGCTCCCTTTCCACATCTAAGTCATCTTTTAGCGATGCGGTTACCCAGTGTCCCAAGTACTTAAATTCAGCAATGCTGAGCCGACCGGAGCCGAGTATGACCGAAAGGAGGATCGTCGCCCCACTGCTTTGGGCATAAAAAAGCGTAAAAGTTTGATAATAGTTTATTCGGCTTTTAGCTGTTTCTGGTGGGCGATGGACTCGTGCCGTCTGCGTCGGTCCGTGCGGCCGAAGCGCTCGCCGCAGAACCGGCACTCGAAACGCTTCTCCTTGGTGTGGATCCTCATATGAACCCTCAAGTATCTGAAACAATAAACAATACCATTGACTGCCTTCCATTAGACGGTCGCTCGCATAGTATAGCGCTCGCTCGCTCTGACACCGGACCCTGACCCTGAGGACCTGGGCGGCTACCAGGAAAATCGAAATTCGTCAATTGCGGACATTTTTCTCTGTCACTCTAATTACGTCTTAGTGAGAGTAAAAGAGAAAGATCTCCGCAATTTGCGAATTTCGGTTTTCGCGGTAGGCCCCCTGAAATATGAATGTCACAACAGCGTTAGAACGTAAGGATTATTCCTTCTAATTGCCGTCAACACCAGCACCAGTGGTAACAACTAACAACTGAGAAGAAAAATCCCTCTAGTTACCACCAACTCGCTTTTGTATATACTGATTGTAATATCGCTGTGAATTCGAACAAAACTTTGCTGGTAACTAATGAGAAAAAAAAACCAGTTATTAACACTGATACCTATAAGCCGAAGTGGGAATAACCCGAATGAAAACGTTCAAGTCAAGAGTTCACAAAATGTCGATCTCGTAGTTAAACATTTTTTGGGTCTTTAAATGCCGATTTCGAATGATGCCTATACTTAGTGTATATCTAGCGAATCGGTGAAATGAAGAATACACATCTATATTATATAAAGCTGCAGCCCGAACATTAATTGACACGAATTGTTCTCCCGGAAGGAGGCGCGGGGGGGATTCGTGTTTGGTACGGTCGTACAGGGGGCGGTCCGGTGACCTCCGGAAAAATCCGACATTCGGTCTACCGGATCGGGACAGAAAAATGTTTGACGGCCCGGCTAAACGGTGGGAGATAGTGGGGGGGTGCTCGACCAAATGTCACAGAGGACCCTGGGCAGTTTCGGAGGCCGCCATTTTTTTTTTCAAAATGGCGCATTCAAAATGGCGGCCGATTTTCAAGTCGGTCCCGGCGCGCTCAAATTTCGGTCACGGAATCTCGGGGCCCTCTAGATCGGTATGGAAAAAAAAATTTGGAAAAAATCCAAGATGGCGGACACCATGGCCACTTTTATTTTGTATGGCAACTTTTAAACGGTGACAGATAGGTGGGGGGTGCTCGACCAAATGTCATAGAGGGCCCCGAGACGAATGGAATGGCATTTAAAAAAATTCAAAATGGCCGACTCAAAAATGGCGCCGAAATTTCAAAACGGTCCGAGAGCGCCGAGAACCGGTATGTGGGTACATATGGGCCCCCGCATTCGAAAAAAATTTTTTTTATTTTTTTAGCTCGAAAAAAATTTGTATGGGATTTTTTTTCGAATCCCCCACATGCCAAACGGTGAGAGATAGGTCGGGGGAGCTCGACCAAGTGTCATAGAGGGCTCCGAGTGGAATCTGAATAAGAAAAAAAAAATTCAAAATGGCCGACTTTTTTTTTTCTAAAACTTCAAAAAGGTCCGAGCGCTCTGAAATTTTGGCCGCGGTATCTCGGAGCCCCAACGACTCCTATGGAAAAAAAAAATTTTGGAAAAAATCCAAGATGGCGGAATAATGGCCAGTTTACTTTTGTATGGCAACTCTCAAACGGTGCGTGATAGGTGGGGGGTGCTCGACCAAATGTCATAGAGGGCCCCGAGATAAATAAAACTGCATCAAAAAAAAATTCAAAATGGCCGACTTTTTTTTTTTTTTTTTTTAATGTTGGTCCGAGCGCGCTGAGATTTTGCATGCGGCGAGCCTGGGGGGCCAAGATTACCATATGAAAAAAAGTTTTTTGGAAAAATCCAAAATGGCGGCGGACAGGGGCAAAGTCAAATTTCCAAGTAGGTTAAGCGAGCCCGAAGGGCGAGCTTCAGGCTGGGAGGCCGAAGGCCGACCCCGGCGGAGGGCCGAAGGCCCGGAGCCTTCACCCCGACCCCCAAGCGTGCAACCCCCAGTAACTAAAAGCGAGGCCGAAGGCCGAGCTGCGTGCGTACGGTGCTCCCAAGCGTTCTACCAAGTCGACTGTCTTGATAAGCGGAGCCGGCGGGCCGAAGGCCCGACGGCGACGCGTCGAGGCCAGCGAAGGCCGAAGGCCGAGCTCCGCGTAGGGCCGAAGGCCCGAAGCGTCACCTGAGAGGGGGAAGTTGGAGCTTAAACAAGACCCAATAGGAAAAGTGTCCTTAGACAAGCGAAACGGCGGGCCGACGGCCAAAGGCCGTAGGCCCGACGTGAGCTTGTCAAGACACTTTTACTATTGGGTCGTGTTTTAAGCTCCAACTTCCCGCACTACTCCCGAAGCGAAACCAACCCTCCCCGAGTGTCTTAATAAGCGAAGCGGCGGGCCGAAGGCCCGACGCTGAGCTTCGAAATCCAGCGAAGGCCGAAGGCCGAGCTCCGCGTAGGGCCGAAGGCCCGGAGCGTCCCACTGGATCGCCCAAGCACGCGAGGCCGAAGGCCGAGCTGCGAGAGTGCGGCCCAAAGCGGAAGTACAACCGCATTACATTTCACCTTTGGAAAACAAATATTCTTTATACTAAAAATAACGGGAAAAATGCATTTATAGAGCGAACCGGTTAGAAGTTAACTGTTTTAATAAGCGAAGCGGCGGGCCGAAGGCCCGACGCTGAGCTTCGAAATCCAGCGAAGGCCGAAGGCCGAGCTCCGCGTAGGGCCGAAGGCCCGGAGCGTCCCACTGGATCGCCCAAGCACGCGAGGCCGAAGGCCGAGCTGCGAGAGTGCGGCCCAAAGCGGAAGTACAACCGCATTACATTTCACCTTTGGAAAACAAATATTCTTTATACTAAAAATAACGGGAAAAATGCATTTATAGAGCGAACCGGTTAGAAGTTAACTGTTTTAATAAGCGAAGCGGCGGGCCGAAGGCCCGACGCTGAGCTTCGAAACCCAGCGAAGGCCGAAGGCCGAGTTCCGCGTAGGGCCGAAGGCACGGAGCGTCCCATTGGATCGCCCAAGCACGCGAGGCCGAAGGCCGAGCTGCGAGAGTGCGGCCCAAAGCGGAAGTACAACCGCATTAACTTTCCCCTTTGGAAAACAAATCTTCTTTATATTAATAACAACAAAAATAACGGGAAAAGTGATAAAGCGAACCGGCAACAAGTTAACTGTCTTAATAAGCGGAGCCGGCGGGCCGAAGGCCCGACGGCGAAGCGTCGAGGCTAGCGAAGGCCGAAGGCCGAGCTCCGCGTAGGGCCGAAGGCCCGAAGCGTCCCCTTCGAGGCTCGCCACGCTTCGCATCAACCCCCAAAGTAACCATATTGCGAAGGCCGAAGGCCGAGCTCCGCGTAGGGCCGAAGGCCCGGAGCGTCCCATTGGATCGCCCAAGCACGCGAGGCCGAAGGCCGAGCTACGAGAGTGCGGCCCAAAGCGGAAGTACAACCGCATTACATTTCACCTTTGGAAAACAAATATTCTTTATACTAAAAATAACGGGAAAAGTGCATTTATAGAGCGAACCGGTTAGAAGTTAACTGTTTTAATAAGCGAAGCGGCGGGCCGAAGGCCCGACGCTGAGCTTCGAAATCCAGCGAATGCCGAAGGCCGAGCTCCGCGTAGGGCCGAAGGCCCGAAGCGTCCCATTGGATTGGCCAAGCACGCGAGGCCGAAGGCCGAGCTGCGAGAGTGCGGCCCAAAGCGGAAGTACAACCACATTACTTTTCCCTTTTGGAAAACAAATATTCATTATACTAAACATAACGGGAAAAGTGAATTTATAGAGCAAACCAATTACAAGTTAACTGTCTTAATAAGCGAAGCGGCGGGCCGAAGGCCCGACGCTGAGCTTCGAAATCCAGCGAATGCCGAAGGCCGAGCTCCGCGTAGGGCCGAAGGCCCGAAGCGTCCCATTTGATTGGCCAAGCACGCGAGGCCGAAGGCCGAGCTGCGAGAGTGCGGCCCAAAGCGGAAGTACAACCACATTACTTTTCCCCTTTGGAAAACAAATATTCATTATACTAAACATAACGGGAAAAGTGAATTTATAGAGCAAACCAATTACAAGTTAACTGTCTTAATAAGCGAAGCGGCGGGCCGAAGGCCCGACGCTGAGCTTCGAAACCCAGCGAAGGCCGAAGGCCGAGTTCCGCGTAGGGCCGAAGGCACGGAGCGTCCCATTGGATCGCCCAAGCACGCGAGGCCGAAGGCCGAGCTGTGAGAGTGCGGCCCAAAGCGGAAGTACAACCGAATTAACTTTCCCCTTTGGAAAACAAATCTTCTTTATATTAATAACAACAAAAATAACGGGAAAAGTGATAAAGCGAACCGGCAACAAGTTAACTGTCTTAATAAGCGGAGCCGGCGGGCCGAAGGCCTGACGGCGAAGCTTCGAGGCTAGCGAAGGCCGAAGGCCGAGCTCCGCGTAGGGCCGAAGGCCCGAAGCGTCCCCTTCGAGGCTCGCCAGCGGGGAAGTTGGAGCTTAAACACGACCCAATAGTAAAAGTGTCTTAGACAAGCGAAATGGCGGGCCGGAGGCCGAAGGCCGTAGGCCCGACGTGAGCTTTTCAAGACACTTTTACTATTGGGTCGTGTTTAAGCTCCAACTTCCCTTCAATCCCCAAAGTAACCATATTGCGAAGGCCGAAGGCCGAGCTCCGCGTAGGGCCGAAGGCCCGGAGCGTCCCATTGGATCGCCCAAGCACGCGAGGCCGAAGGCCGAGCTGCGGGAGTGCGTGCTCGCACGCGGACCATTCCTTGCAAGCAAAAGTACAACTGCTTTACCTTTTCCCTTTGGAAAACAAACTTTTTCACTAAAACAACGGCACCTACAACAACAACTCATCAACAACAACATCAACAACAGCACCAACTACAAAAACAACAATACCAACAACAGCACCATGCACACCGCGGGGCCCCCGGGCCCCGCGCACCAAGCAAAATCTAGTTGACATATATCTAAGGACGGGCCTTACGGGCAATAAATATGGGGCCAGTGTAGCACACGAATTCGAGCCACGCCACAACGCGATTGGTTGATGAGACGATTGGCTCCTCCGTCCGTCCGTCTGTCACCAGGCTGTATCTCATGAACTGTGATAGTTAGCCAGTTGAAATTTCTACAGATTATGTATTTCTGTTGCTGCTATAACAGCAAATACTAAAAACAGAATAAAATAAATATATCTTTCCAATCTCGAGGTTCTCATCCAATCACCGAAGTTAACAAACGTCGGGCGGGGTCAGTACTTGGATGGGTGACCGTTTTTATAGATAATGGTATGGAACCCTTCCTGTGCGAGTTCGACTCGCACTTGGCCGATTTTTTTTATACTAATCGACATGAATGGTGATACTAAATAACTAAAATATTTAAATTGTTGGAAAATCTTACTCGAGTGTTTGGAAGGTCTTGCTGCATAGTTGACAGGGGAACTTGTCATTTCTATGGAGTAAGAGGTGCTTTTTCAGCGTATCCCTTGTCTTGAGGCCTCGGCCGCAGTCCTTGCATTTGTACAGCCGCTTCTTGGAGTGCGTCCTGCAAGCCAAGCCAGTGTGTGATACAAACAAATAAGATATAGGTTTAGTGTCAAATTGTTGTTTTTTTGGGAATTTCACTCTCTAAGGTAGTCATTTTATAGAATAATCTTAGCTATACGCTATTAGGCATATGCGCGATTAGAGACAGAGCGAGCATATGTGCGATCATTTCCTCGCGCACAAAACGGCCAGTGTAGCGCGCGTTTTCCTCGCCCGAGCGCGCCGCCTCGGCCGAGGCACGTTTACAGTTCTACACTGGCTGTTTTGTGCGCGAAGAAATTGCCTCGCGCGTATGCATGCTCTGTGTGGACTCGCCTATTCTTTTATTACGTAAGATGATTTTTGCCAGATTTTGTCGCCCCTCCCTACCCTATATGTAAGAAAAAATTGGAATAGGCTGACCCCTCCTCCCTGATTAATATTTGTTTTTAATAATTTTGATTTACATATCAAAATTTCATAGAAGTTTTGACGTTTGAAATAACCCATGCACCGTCTGGGCTATCAACATCGCTGCCAACTTATTTTGGTTTGACTCTACAAGTTTTAGGGTTCTGTACCAAAAAGGTACGAAAGAAACCCTAATGGTGCAACTCTGTCCGTCTCCGTCGGTCCGTCCGTTTGTCACATTGCTAAATATCTCGAGAAGTATCTATTTGAAATTTGGAATACTAATGAATAATGCTAACCCCGACATATTGGAAGTGTATTTATTTTATTTTATTTATGGAAAATTACCAATATAAAGAGGGGGCAAAGTGAGGTATCATTTGAAAGAGCTCAAATTGAACATTACAAAACCATTTTTATTTATTCATATTGAAACAAAATTGACTTATGAAGGAAAATGTGAAAAAAAAAATACCATTCCCCCAATTATCTCCAAAGTTAACGAATGAAAAGTTATGACTTTTTTAGATTGTTATAACATTATCATAAAGATTACAGGAAAAATAAAATCAGACCTCTATCTTGATAACTTTTTTTAAATAACAAAATACAATTTAAAATAAAACAAAAATTATTGAAATCGGTTCACATGATAAAGAATTATCCCTGAGAAACCAACATACATACAGATCGCGCAAATTAGTTAGCCAATTTGCAATACTTCTGGTCAAAGGTCTTTTGTGATTACATGAGAAAATTGAAAGTTTGTACGGAACCCTCGGTGTGCGAGATAAACGAACTCGCACTTGACCGGTTTTTTGTTAACTATTGCAGCACCACCTTTCCTTGACTCTTTTACAGAATATACATATAAATAATAATATAATAATAATAAATAAATAAATCTTTATTTACTTGAAACCTAATACAAAATACAAAATGTGAGGCTTACATTAAATTACAAAATAAACTTATTTTAGGTTTGTCACAGTTCCATTAGGATTGAGCCTCTGTTTCCTGAACTAGGACAAAGCCTGTGACTCAGGATTCAGTGATTCCTCCGGAGAAATTGGTACAGGTTGTTTTGTGAACAGGTTACTTTAAGAAGAAGTGAAAACACAATAATAATACTAAGATAGAAAATGACAATGTAAAAAATCTAAATATTATATAAAGAAAAGAAAAACGGCTGACGTGTGTGTGTGTGTGTGTGTGTGTGTGTGTGTGTGTGTGTGTCTGTCTGTACAGTTCTATGTTTAAAAAAAGGGAAAAAATTATACATATAGGGCTAAGGTTAGTAAATGACTCATTTGATAGTGTTTAATAGTGATTCCGTTTCTTGATAGGTCTGTGATTTAAGCCATGTTTGTAATTTAGATTGTACATGTTGTAGATTATACATATAATATATATTATGTACAATTATAAATTAATATATTTATTAATTATAATTATCATACTTACTCCACATGACCAATAAATGGTTGTTTGTCGAAAAAAGTCTTAGAACAGATTTGACATTGATAATTCTTTTCATTTAAATGGCATTTCCGTCTGAAACAAATATCATAACTAACTAATAATCAAAGAAACAGTTACAAAGATAAAATATGTTACAATAGATTAGAAGATATAACTACTTTATTTTGGTCTCTTCAACAGAAAGGAACATGTTAAAGGAATTGAAAATGAATAGTATTTATAAATAATCTGGTACCAAAACTCATTCAAATGGAACTCACATATGTTTTGAGACGTTATTCTTGAAACGGAACCTCCTTTTGCATATATCACACTCGTATGGTAATTCTGGCACGCCAACATGTTTGGCCATGTGTTTGTCAAGTGCCGAACGGCACGTGAACCGGCGCTCGCACGAGACACAGCCATGTGGTAAACTTTCCCGATTATGCATCATCTTTATGTGGCCCTTCAGATCTTTAACCTCTTTATTACAGATATCACATATAGATTTGCTTATGCCTGAATGAATGTTATGGTGATGTTTGTTTCTACCGTGTACAGTATAGAAGAACTTCGGGCAGAGCTTACACTGAATCATCTGCCTCTCATCCTTTCGTCGGTGAAGGAGGGAATGAAGCTTGAGGTTACGGACGGACTTGCCACACTCCTCACACACTTGACGCTCTTCTTTCACCTTTCTTTTTTTTGGTAATTTAACTTTTTTGGGACGTCCACGTTTCTTGTGCACAGGTGCTAGACAAAAGAAAAAAGTAAGAATACATATACAAGCAATTAGTCACACAAAGGGTAGAGTGTAGCTATCATACATATGAAGCTTACAGTACCATTTTTGCATTTATAAATTCTGATATGTAATCTGTCATATTTTCAAGAAAGTAAACCTTATATACCTTAGGCTATGCACGCACTGCGGTTTTTAAAAAGCGGTTCCGCTACCGCAAAAAATGTAACGTACGGCATTCTTTATAAGCGCACGCACTTGCGATTTATTTCAGTGACTGATTTTAAAAACGCAACTTGCTACATTTTGATTCGCGGTTTGCAACCGCACGTTTTTATGTATCCCATACTTCATGTACGGCAGCGCCCCCCCTGCGGTTCGTAAAAAGCGGTTTTTTTCGTCAGTTCGGCTCAGAGAGCGGAGCAGTGAGGTGTGTGTTGTGCGCTGCATTATGTCGTCGGAGTCCGAAAGTTCGTTGCCGGTCGAAAGTGAAGCGTTGCCGGAGCTCTGTACGATAAAACTATAAAACAATACAGTGACAGAAATGTGAAAGCCAAACTTTGTTAGAGGATGCACCCAGTACTTATGTTGGCAAAGACGTTTTCTATTTTTTTTATTTCTTAAAACTAAGGCCACAACACATACCTACTGCTCTGAGCAAATCCATTGTCATACTGAACGTGAAAACCGCGGAAACGCAACCGCAGTGCGAGTTCCTCCGCGGTTCGGCGTTTTCGGCCAGACCGCAACCGCAAGAAAAAAACCGCAGTGCGTGCTAAGCCTTAGAGCATTTAACCAACCGGAGACACCTTGTCTGTAATTGTCTGTACAAAACCGTCTGCCGATTTCTGCGGGGGGGGGGGGGGGGTTGGCACGCCAAATGTATGTAACATACAAATAGCCATGTCAGATAAATGTCAGTCCATACAATAAGTATGACGTGACGTGAGTATGACCATTGGCCGTGGTTTTCGACAGAGGGCAAGCTCTTAAGAGGCTGTCATCAACACTCAATGTCCTTGACAGTTTTTTAAGAAAGACTACTTGTTTTAGTCAAGTAAGAAAAATATATGTTCATATTAATTATATTTCGAAGATCGTGGTTGTACTCGATACATGATTGAACGAAATCGGCTCGATAGAAAATCATTGCAAAGATTGGTCTTAAAATCACAATTAAACGGTTCTATGTCTTTATTGTTTTGACTTATGGGTCTGCATCTGCAATTAAAATCACAATTTCAAAACATATATATCTAAACCGTGGTTGAGTAAAATATTACACTAATAAACTAATAATCCACTTTTTTTTATTTAAATATTTTTCTTATTATTCCCTTGCCCAGGCCCAGTAACATGCGACAGTGCTATCTCATTTACTCCGATACAAATAGACAGTGTGCGCGCTTTAGGTATTGACAGCCTCTTAAAGGGAGACTCTAGTTCGTTAAATGCTTATATACAGTAGTGTTTACTCTCAGTTTCCTCAAAGTATAGTTTTGTTTTAGGGAGTTTTATTTCAAAATCGAGACCAAGTGCAGCACACTTTTAGTTAATTTGCTTTCCTACAACAGTTGATATATGTATGATAAATTGGTGCAAAACCAACCAACAACCACAAATCTAAATTGTACTGTAGTTTTTACCATTTTCTTTACAATCATTTTTAACATTTTCATATTTATCTTTCTGTGCCACACTCAACGGCTCTTCATCTGACTCTGGATTTTGCAATGTGTCTTTATCCTTAACATTTATTTCAATGTCTCCTACTGACTCGTCATCCTTAATTTCTACTTTTATTTTAAATCCTGTATTGTCTTCTAAGAGACTGGGACCGAAATCATCAGGATCTAAGAAATTCTCGTGTTTAATTCCATTTTCATCCACGTACACAGACAATTTCTGGTCCTCCAACGGCACAGCGGGGTCTAAAGACTTTAAATATGCATCATTTTTCTGAGATAGAGTCTTGAACTTGTAATATGATATGATTTTTCTATAGCAATTGTTACATAAATTTGTTGTTACTTTGGATTTTTCGATGACCTGTAATTGAAGCGAAATATATCAAGTTGAGCATAAATTCGTCCATGGGAGAAAAAAACAAACACACACAAATATTTACCTCTATATCTAAACAAAACAGCATAATGTGGAAGGAGTTTTTGTTGTAACCTTTTATGACATTTTCCAGCTCCGAAATACGCTTATCAGCTGGAGTTTTGAGGCAGGTTCTGCATATGTTCATCATTCAGTAATTTTCGCTTAGAAATTGAGTAAAAAAAAGCTAAAACATTGGAAAAATTAACTATTCAATAACTATCAATCAATTTTTTGTGTTATGGCTCCATCAAGGTGTTGATGATTCTGCCAATGTGTTCGGTGGAGTATCCGATAAATCTGCAAAGAAATACAAATTACCACTAACTAATAGACTACATACTTACAACTATTAAACAATATGAATTATGTACAGAACAAGGTACAGTTAAGTATTAAATTTAGGAACTTATTTTACAATAATATGATACATACTACAATTTAAGATTATTTTTAGCTAGGAATTTATTCAAAATACCACAAAACGAAGTAAAAACTAAAGTTAGTAAAAAGTTAATATTTACTGGACGGCTAATCTCATGAGGAAGAAAATCATATATAGGATAACGTATTTTAGGACACTCCAATAAAATATCATTTGTAGTACCCTCGTCCAGATTTACAGAGTAGATTTTTTCTGCTATTATACGTTCTTTAATAATATTAGTACACTCTGAATCCCACCAAGGAGGGGATGGAATGGGGTTGGCAACTGTCAAAGGTTTGCATAGATGTCGCCATCATAGCTTGCCCCTGTCTCTAGTTTTGTTCTATGAGATTTGGCTTAAAGTACTGGAATCCAGGTCACAAAATTCCAAAAAAAAAACAAGAATTTGACACAATTCTAGGGATTGACAGGGCAAGCTATGATGGCGCCATCTGTTTAATACTTCGACCGGCCAACCCCATTCTGCTACAAACCGTATTTTTAATAGGAATGGATTCATCGGAAGCTTGAAGAATACATTCAACGAAACTAGAATACATTTCTAAAATGATATGAATAGAATACTTTAATGGAGCATCCGAAGTTATTTTTTTTGATTGAGTAGTCATTTTTTCATCAATTCCTCGTTTCAGATTATTTTGAGTCACCACTTCCATGATTACGGATGAAGTAATTGCATCCAGAAAACTTTCATTCGTCTTTTGGTTTAACATGGAGTCGGCGTCCCCCCCCCTCAGGGGGATCCTTACCATTCATAATTACAGCTAATTACTTACCAGTGTCCAGTAAACTAAGCTACAATAGTAACTACCACACTAAAATAACACAACACTAAAGAGATATACGGAAATTCCACCGGTAACGATTATTTTCAAAACTATTCAACCCGAGCACATGTGTTTACCAACGCAGCAACGAGCACGAGCAGACATCTTCAATAACCGTAAAGCATAACACAACACAACAACAAAACCAACTATTTTGACAGTGACAACCTTACGTTTCGTTTCGCACAACATGTGATATTGAAAAGGGATATGGAACTTCTAAACCAGGGGTTCCCAAAGTGTGCGCCGCGGCGCCCTGGTGCGCCGTAGAAAGTAAAGAGGGGCGCCGTGAGTTCTATCATTATCCGAAACCACAAATATTCGCGGGTACCTATTTGAGCGCTCGCATCGGTAAATAATATAGCGTCGTGTCACTCTTTTTCGACCGTGATTTTAAATTTACAAGGGCGCCGTTGCAAAATACTAAACTTGTAACTGCGCCGCATGTTGAAAAAGATTGGGAACCCCTGTTCTAAACGATGCAATTAAGTTCTGATATATACTACTAATACATATTGAGCACGAATACAAGCTTTATGCGCAAGCCGTTTTCTTACCTGATTATTATTTTTACAACTTGTGTTTTGACGGAGTATATAAAACAAAATTCAAACATGTTTTTATAATTTTTGTACACGATTTTAACGAAATGACAATTAGGGCTGAGCTATAATTTGATGGAGACATTCACGTCAATAGACAGAAATCTTATACTCCACCGAACACTGTCTATGACCGTAATATGATAAGATTCATATACTAGCCGTGTCTTATCCAACCTCGACATTGGCAGAATCATCAACACCTTGATGGAGCCATAACACGAAAAATTGATTGAACTTACACAAACTACTAAGAAGATACTACATACATATGATGCATACAATATCGATTAGCACGTAACTGGAGCAAGTAAGGCTCAAGCTTGAATCTCATTCTTCGTCGATCTCTCGCTCGAGTATTCAAAACATATAGAGGCAAGAAATGATGTTTACTTAACTGTGAAATATTGTGACATTTTCTTTGTATGAGCAATTTCACTTCATTTAACTTATTTAATAATACCTACCATCTACTTTTTCATCTAGTTACAGAAACTAATGATTCAGGAGTTGGAAAAGATACATATAAAAGTTTAATGATTGTTTATTCGTCTTTTAGCTGTTTCTGGTGCGCGGTGGACTCGTGGCGACTGCGGTGGTGCGAGCGGCCGAAACGCACGCCGCAGTAGCGGCACTCGTAACGTTTCTCCTTCGTGTGGGTCACCATGTGGACCCTCAAGTAGCTGAAAGAATATCCAATATTTTTGACTGCCTTACATGAGACGGTCTTTGTTCGGTGCAATGCACCTTAACACGTTTTATGCCTCGTGCGTGCATTACCTCCATCAATTAGAGCGAATTTACTTTCAGTGTTCTTTTCGGGACCCTCGAGGCCGGGTTTAACATTTTTTTTTATAACATAAAACTATCCATTTAACATAATTTTTTTATAACTTAACATTGTAAATCATTGAACATTTCTTGCTACTACTCTCCGGAAGTTTAAAATCACCGCCTTCCCCCGCAACCCGCACGTTGGTCCTGGGAACCGGATATTATTGTTTAACCGGATTCATATTAAATGCGGATCTAGACACCGCTTGGGTGAGGGAGATATAGTATATATAGTTTGTCAAAGGACGATCTCATGTCAACATAGACAGAGAGAATCATACTATCTTTGTTTTACACTAGTACTAGCACCCAAAAAAAAGGACGAGTATAGGTTTTTTTGTTCTTATTAACTGACAAATTGGTTTGACCAACTATATATACATAGCGCTGTATCGCTTCCATATCGGAGTGGCTTGCGGATCCGCATGAGTGTGATAACAGAGTTGGAAAATGCAGTTAAGTCAAGGTTAACAAAATTCCCAACTCATGTTTGGACATTATTTGGGCCTTAAAATGCCGATTTTGAATGAGCTCAATGAGGGGGGGCGGGTTTAGGGTCGGCAACGCGCATGTAACTCCTCTGGAGTTGCAGGCGTACATAGGCTACGGAGGCTGCTTACCATCAGGCGGGCCGTATGCTTGTTTGCCACCGACGTAGTATTAAAAAAAAAAAAAAAAAGATCAGAGGGGCTTCCGCGAACCACGTTCGACGTGTTGCCTTCCTGTCACACTTACGTACGAATTTACGAGTGCGACAGAGAGGCAACATGTCGAACGTGGTTCGCGGTAGGCCCTCTGTTAACAGTGTTGGCCGACTGTTAATTAGATTTGAAAATATCAAAAACTAACCATTACATATTGAACCGTTAACCGTAACTGACGGTTACAGTACGGTTCAATTTTTAATGTGTAATTTTCAGTATTTTCAATTCTAATTAACGTTCGGCCAACACTGTTGTCTAATGCTATATGCTGCTAGCGAATCGGTAAAAAGATTACACCTGGAACTGAAGGCCTACCGCGAAAACCGAAATTCGCAAATTGCGGGGATTTATCTCTTTTACTCCAATGAGCTCGGCGTCGGCGACGGCGTAATTAGAATCACAGAGAAAGATGCCTGCAAATTGCAAATTTCGATTTTCGCGTTTATAGCCCTGACCATGAGAACGTATTATTAGATAAGTATCACAACCTTGCCAGTTAGGATCCATATCCTGTAGCCGATAGCCTATGGATTTGACATTTTTAAAGATATGTTGTACGAGACCCTATTACTAAAACTCCAATGTCCATCCGTTCGTCTGTCCATCTGTCACCAGGCTGTATCTCATGATCCGTGATATTCTGTTACCACTATAACAACAAATACTAAAAAGTACGGACCCTCGGTGAGCGTGTCCGACTGGCACTTGTCCGGTTTTTTTAAGTTATTAAGGCAACAAGGTTCCAATTAAAAACAGGAAAATTTTACGAGGACACAACGTGATATAACTAAAAAGTTCAAATTGTCGGTAAAATTTACGCGAGTTTTTGGAATTTCTTGCTGCATAGTTCACACGGGAACTCCTTGTCGTTACGATGGAGCAAGCGGTGATTCCTCAGCGTTTCCTTTGTCTTGAGGGGTAGGCCGCAGTCCTTGCATTTGTATAGCCGCTCCTTGGAGTGCGACCTGCAAGCCAAGTCAGTATGTGATAACAACAAATATGTTTTATGGCAAGCTTATTACACATGGCGCAATTATAGGTTTCCATGTCGATCCTGCTATTAGTGGCAAATTGTTGCTTTTTGGAATTTAGATTTAAATTTTTAGATTTAGAGGTCCTTTAAGCCAGATCCCATATATAACAAAACTAGACATAGTGCAGAGAAAACCTATGCTGTCGTTTGACGACCGGTCTGGCCTCGTGGGTAGTGACCCTGCCTATGAAGCCGATGGTCCCGGGTTCAAATCCTGGTAAGGGCATTTATTCGTGTGATGAGTATGGATATTTGTTCCTGGGTCATGGGTGTATTTAAATATTTATATATTATATATATCGTTGTCTAAGTACCCTCAACACAAATTGAGCTTACTGTGGGACTTAGTCAATTTGTGTAATAATGTCCTATAATATTTATTATTATTATTTATTTATTTATTGGGTTCTTAAAGGCAATTTAGACGGGCAAATGAAATTGCCAATTTGGCCAAAAATTAAATTGGCGTCAATTTGATCTATTACCGTTGACACATACAACATTTTATAGCCGGGTTAGTAAAAAAGCAAATGTCCTTTTTGTGTCTGCACCAGCACCACACATTAAATTGACATTTTAATCAGTATGGTTCCATCTATCAGGAACCCAAAAAGACCCTGTAGTCATTTAGTTTATGTTTTTGGAAATTGGCACATTTAATCTAATGATTTTTTTTTAACAATTGCAGCACACCAGCTGCAATCATTAACAAAATACATAATATACAGCAGTGTTAGACTTTTTTTTACAGAATATATATATATACATATAATATACATGGTGAAATTTAATCAGTTGTTTAAAAATATTTACCAACCTAAATAGAATTGAATACGCGAGATCTCATGCAATTTACTTCACCATCTATTTAGTTAATTACAGCTAATGATATCGTTATAACAGTGATCGGTTATTCGGATTCTCCCTCGCGGGATATCAAGTAGAAAAGTTAATATAGATACGACAGTTTCCCGCGATACCGAACAAACCGTACAAAAATAAAACAATTTAAATTATCTCTAAGGAATTTTTTACTATTACATGGCAACCAGTTGTGACAAAAACTTCTATTCTTTTCCTAATCTCAACATTTTATTTAAAGCAAAATATATTAAAACCTCCACAAAGTATTAGCTTATATATCTGTCATGATGGAAAAAATACTTCAAAATCTTGACATTGACATTTCATTATTTTCTCTGGATTTCAGTTCTAATTATTTTTGGTGAGCAATAAAACCATTTGACATTGTGGACATTGTTTTTCTCAAACTACCTCTCAGTTGAAAGAAGTGTAATTCACTTTTTGATAACGAATTCATTTATTCAAACAATTAACCCGTAGTAACCATATATTAGCTGATAGACACGCGTACTTACTCGCCGAACTTTTATCCAAACGGTACAAAATGTGCTGCTTTGGAGGCAGCAAATGAGCTGCCAGTGTAAACACTTGTGCTCATTTGTTCGATTTAGACAAAAGAACGGTGAGTAAGTACTCGTCTATCAGCTACTTAGATGTTTTAAAGTGTAATAAAATAAACACATTGTATTTTTTTGCCTTTTCTAACAACATAAAGCCCGGATTCCCGGGCCATATCCATACTAACATAATGATTGAGGTCGTTCACCCCATGTCGAATCCAAAAAACCGATCACTTTATAATTAATAGATACATGAACACCCTATTTTACTTTGTATATTCTGGCTTTTATTCCCTGCCAATTTGCACAGGGTGAATTCACCAATGTCGGTGTTGACTTTCACACAGATCACATTAATATTTTGAACTTGTGGGAGGATGTATGTGATAAAACCTAAAATCAAATAATTATTATGAACCCTTACTTTTATTGGAGGGAAGTAGGTGTACATCATGTGTCATCGCTTAGGTGGGAAATTTAACAATTTAAAAATTACATTTTTAGAATTTATTGTACGACTTTGTCGGCTTTATTGATTTATATATGCATGCCAAATTTCAGCTTTCTAGCACTAACGACCACGGAGCAAAGCCTCGGACAGACAGACAGACGGACATGGCGAAACTATAAGGGTTCCTAGTTGACTACGGAACCCTAAAAATGACAAATCGACAGCTTATTGGTCAATAACACTTCAGTGGAAAGAGGTTTTACTCTTTAGACAATAAATTTCAATTAAAATTTATTTTCACCTTAAATATTAGGTAGGAAAAAATTACTTAGGTGTGCTAGTGCACCATAAATGTGATTGCCATCGATTACTGATTTGGAAAAATTGGTTCCTGATCACCGATTAAATTTCACTGTGTATATTATGTACTTACATTAGACTACTATGATACTTAATAATAATAATAATAAACCTTTTTATTCCTTAAAGTATACAATATTAAATATTAAAAACATTTTTTTTTTTATTAAATAGTTTAAACTACGAAGAGTATGTATATGAATATTTGATGTGTTATTTAAGGTCCCGTTCGGGTAAAGGTCTCCTCCAAATTTTTCCAGACACTTCGGTCTTTGGCTATCTCTGTCCAGTTTGTACCAGCTACGTGAGATATCTCATCTGCGCACCATTCTTTTGGCCTTCCTTGTTTTCTTTTGCCTACTGGACCTTTCCAAGTTGTCGCTTTTAGTGTCCATCTTTTGTCAGAGTAGCGAGCGAGCTATTCATATAGCTCACTATGATACGGAAAACGGAAACATGGTCGCCCTAAATCTACTTGGCGCCTTTCCGTGGAGCAAGAGTTGGGTGTATTGGGGATGGGGTGGGAGGAGGTTACCCAAGCTGCCCAGGACCGAGTCAGTGGAAGAAAATGGTTCGAGCCCTACACCCCAGCAGGGGGTAACAGGATGAAAAGAAAAAGAAGACTATGATACTTACTCCATATGAATAATAAATGGATGTTTATCAAAAAAAGTCTTAGAACAGATTTCACATAGATAATTCTTTACATTTAAATGGAATTGCCGTCTGAAACAAATATCATAATTACTTAAACTAATAATCAAACAAACCATTTCAAAGATAATATGTTACATTAGAATAGAAGATATATCTATTTTATTTTGGTATCTTCAACTCACATATGTTTTGAGACAAGAGTCTTAGTGTGGAACCTTCTTTTGCATATATCACACTCATATGGTATTTCTGGCACGCCAACATGTTTGGCCATGTGTTTCTTAAGTGCCGAACGGCACAAGAACCTGCGCTCGCACGACCCACAGCCGTATGGTAAACTTTCTCTATTATGCATCATTTTTATGTGTCCCTTCAGATGTTTAACCTCTTTGTTACAAATATCACATATAGACTTGCTAACATTAGATAAGCCTAAGTGGATGTTACGGTAATGTTTGTTGCGACCTGAGTCAGTATTAAAGAGTTTCGGGCAGAGTTTACACTGAATCATTTGCCTCTCACCCTTTTGCTGGTGAAGAAGGGAATGACCCTTGAGGTTACGGACGGACTTGCCGCACTCCTCACACACTTGACGCTCTTCTTTCACCTTTCCTTTTTTTGGTAGGTTTACAATATTGGAACGCCCACGTTTTTTGTACACTGGTGCTAGAAAAGTGAAAAAGTAAGAATACAAATACAATTAGCAGTTAGTCACGACAAGAGTGTAGATAGATATCATGTTAAGCATACGGTAACATTGTTGTGCTTAGAAATTCAGGTATGTAATCTGTAAAACTTTCAAGAAAGTAAACCTTATATTATATACAGTTTTTAGTGTTTACTTTCAGTCTTCCGTTTAGTTTCGTTTTAGGGAGTTTTGTTTTAAAAATTGAGCACATGTATGCACATGAAAATTTACAAGTGCAGCACATTTTTAGTGACTATGCTTCCCTAGAACAGTTGAGATTAACTTGTTTCTTGCTTAACTTCAAACTCGGATAAATCCATTAGACCCTCTTAGGAAATATCTACCCTTACCTTTTCTTTATACCAAAATTTCAAAAACTGACAGTTGGATGTATCTGAGTTTGAAGTGACTTAAATTGGTGCAATAACACTAGGTACATAACAACTACAAATCTAAATGGTAATGTAATTTATACCATTTTCTTTATAATCATTTTTAACATTTTCATATTTAACCTTCTGTACCACACTCAATGGCTCTTCATCTAACTCTGGATGTTGACATGTGTCTTCATTCTTAACATTCATTTCTACTTCTTCCTTAACCTCCTCTTCTATTTTAAATTCTGGATTGTCTTCTACAAGACTGGGACCAAAATCATCAGAGTCTAAGAAATTCTCGTGTTTAATTCCAAGTTCATCCACATACACAGACAATGTCTGGTCTTCCAACTGCACAGGTGGCACTAAAGATTTTAAATATGCATCATTTTTCAGAGATAGAGTCTTGAACTTGTAATACGATATGATTTTTCTATAGCAATTGTTACATAAATTTGTTGTTACTTTAGAGGTTTCGATGACCTGTAATTGAAGCGAAATATATCAAGTTGAGCATAAATTCGTCCATGGGAAAAAAAAACAAAGCCTTACACAAATATTTACCTCTATATCTAAACAAAACAGCATAACCTGGAAAGAGTTCTTGTTGCCATCTTTTATGACCTTTTCCAGCTCCAAAATACGCTTATCAGCTGGAGTTTTGAGGCATGTTCTGCACGTGTTCATCGTTCAGTGTTTTTCGCTTGGAAATTGAGTAAAAACCTAAAAAATTGGAAAATCACATATTTATACACCGTAAAGAACAACACACAATAATGTATACATATATAATATATATATATTGGCACTTGCGTTTCGTTTTCGTTTCGCACACATGCGTTGATGTTGAAATGTGTTTAGTGGGATTTATGGAGCTTCTACACGATGCGAGTAAGTCCTTATCAAGTCCTTATTGAGCACAGCAATATGCGTAAGTGTTTTTTTTTGCCAGATTAATAATAAATTTGCGATCAGTGATTATTATTTTTACGACTTGTATTTCATCAGAGTACCTATATAAAATAAAATGAATATTTTTTTCAAATTATTTTTGTGCAAGACTTTAATGAAATGAGATTTAGGGCTGATCGCAAATCACATTCTATAATTAATGGCCTGATTTATGTATGTACACCAAAAAAAATCTTTAACTTTCTATGAATACAATATCGATCAGCACTGATTATTGTACTAGCACGTGGTGCTTGTAACTGGCACACATAGGTAAGGATACGTGCGCAAAGCATAGCTCAATTTTCAGAAGAATCACATTCTTCGTTCCTCTAGTATTCTCTTTAATTCAAAATCACAATCCGTCTCTGGAATTCCCTCCCTCTCTTTATTCGACAAGCCCCAAGCAAACCCGTTTTCAAACGCCCACTTCGCAAGCAGTCAGAAGAACTTAAATAAGGTTCACCATCATGTATATGTACATAATTAAGGTCTTCGCACACTATACCAATTCCACACCAACTCAACTCACTTTTGGTTCACCTTAGTGGACGACGAGTGGACGACGCGTAGACCACCCGACAGTTACCTAAATTTAAACATTGTACTATAGGACATACAAGATTAGGCTTTAATTTCAATATTTAATTTTGAGTCGAGTGGCTGTTGAGTTGTAACAATGTGCTAAGACCTTTACATTATATGTATTAGTCTATCTTTTATACATTACTTATATAAGTAGTAGTATTTAACTATTTATATATTTTTAATATTATTTGACTTCACGTTTAATTTTTTTCTTATTAATTTTTCTGCGCCAACATACCCAAATATCTCTGTTTGACCTAATGGTTGACTGCTAGAGAATGCCTTTTGGCATTAAGTTCGCCATTTGTACATTTTTCTTTGTGTGCAATAAAGTTTAAATAAATAAATAAAATATATAGAGGCAGGTAAAGAATATGCTAACGATATAGAGGCAAGAAATTTCAACGTAGGTCCTGTTTCACAATGTCAAAGTCCTGAATAAGGTACTTGCCACTTATTTGACCTTCAAATAAGCTTAACTGGTAGATAACCTTTACAACTTAAGGTAGTTTTATCTGGCAGTTAATTTACTTGTTCATTAGCTTAAACAATGTGAAACAGGCCCTTAGTTAATAATACCTAACATCTACTTTTTCGTGAAGATAGAGAAACGAATGATTCAGGGTTGAAAAAAAAATACATATAAAAGTTTGAAATGATCGTTTATTTGTCTTTTAGCTGTTTCTGGTGCGCGGTGGCCTCGTGGCGGCTGCGGTGGTGCGCGCGGCCGAAGCGCGCGCTGCAGTAGCGGCACTCGTAACGCTTCTCCTTCGTGTGGGTCACCATGTGGACCCTCAAGTAGCTGAAACAGTACAAAATACTTTTGAGGGACCCAGGCTAGCGCGTCCCAAGCGTTGGCGTCGAGCGAACTCTATAGTTATTCCTGGCGCGTCGAATGATGATCCCTATCGATGAGCATGATTTCTATAGTAATCTAAATTGTATTTTTTTCTTAATTAATGCATGTTAATTATAAGATGTAATGCTTTGAAAAAATGTGTCCTGCAAAGTTTCTTGCCGGTCCATATTGGGATACCCTCCTCCAATTGAGGGGGGATTTAAATCTTCTCGGGTCAGAGGTGTAGGGTTAGAGCCGGTGTAGCTTTATTTGACGTTCATAAGCGCATTGTAATACGCCTACTTAAATAATAAAATATATTTATCTTATCTTTATGTACTTATGACAGTTAATTTTTGTATGGATGGAGTAACTATATTATAATACCCTTACCCTACCCATAGTGACCCTACTCATAGTGTTGTGTTCCTGCCGGTGAGTAAGGTTGCCAGAGCTCAACGAGGGTGCGGAGTGTTAGGGTCGGCAACGCGCATGTAACTCCACTGGAGTTGCAGACGTACATAGGCTACGGAGACTGCTTACCATCAGGCGGGCGACTTGTTTGCCACCGTTGTAGTATTTTTTTTTAACAAACAAGTAATATAATTACGGTAAAAACCAATTTCTTCAATTTTTTTTTAACTGAGCCTATCCAATATGGAGGAACTGCCATAGGGATGATCATTCGACCCATCAGGCCTATAACCGAGAAAAATCTAAGTTCGTCCATTGCGGGCATTTTTCTCTGTCACTCTACGTCTTGGTGAGAGTAAAAGAGGAAGATTCCCGTAATTTGCGAATTTCGTTTTTCGCGGTAAGCCGCCAGATATCGCTGCTGGACGCAACTACACTATTTTTCGTAGGGCCGACTAGAGTGACTAGACGCCAGTGTTGGCCGAACATTGATTGCATTAACCATTATTAATTGAACCGTAACCGTAACGGACGGTTACAGTTTACGGTTCAATTTATAATGGTTAATGGTCAATAATTTTTAATTGCATTAACGTTTCGGCCAACACTGAACTAGACGCCGACACTCAAGACGCTAATGTGTGGTATCTCTAATCATAACTCCTGCTTCCCAGTAGATGCGAATGCTAGAACGGGACATATCATAGCGCTGTCTCGCTCACATATCGGAGCGGCCTACAAATCCGCATTGGTCCGCATCCGTTCGTCGGCATCCGTTCCGACCTCATGATTAGACATTATTTAAATTATTATTTTACTCGAGTTTTTGGAAGCTCTTGCTGCACAGTTCACACGGATAGTCCTTGTTACTGCGATGGAGCAGGAGGTGGTTCCTCAGTGTATCCTTCGTCTTGAGGGCTAGGCCACAGTCGTTGCAGTTGTACAGGCGCTTCTCCGAGTGCGTCCTGTGAGCAAAAGTGAACCTTAAGTAACAGGCCATTAAGTCCAAGACGGTATGCGATAAAAATAAACAAGTTTTTTTCAGCAATTGAATTAAATAAATAAAGTTAAAAACCCACAGAATGGTTCCAATTGTCGGTAACTTAAAAGTATGCAGTCTGTGGATTTAGCATATTATATATCATGTTTTTTTAAAGATTACAGCGCCATCTGTGTTCAGCATTGGTTCATAATTTTTAATTTTTTTTTTGTAATAAAAACATTTATAATGCTCACTTTGCATGTCTCTGAAGTAATACTTTTTCGAAAAAAGGCTTAGCACACACATCACATTGATAATTCTTTTCATTCTCATGGATCTTCCGTCTAAAATAAACAACATAAATAAGTAATTAGTTAAATATTTAAGAAAATACATACATAATAATTATAATAAAATAAATCAATGCGAAGCGCTGGTGGCACCGGCAAGAGCGTGCGACTTGCAATCTGGAGGTCGCGGGTTCAAACCCCGGATTGTACCAATTATTTTTACGGAACTTATGTATGAAATATCATTTTACTTAAATAGATAGAAAACACCCATGACTCAGGAACAAATATCCGTGCTCATCACAAGAATAAATGCCCTTACCAGGATTTGAACCCAGGACCATGGCTTCATAGGCAGGGTCACTACCCACTAGGCCAGACAGGTCGTCGATTATGAAATATAAAATCATGTCACAGATGATCTAACGCAGGAGATTATGGCGTTATTCATAAACGCGTCACTGGCCTGAATTAACTATGAATCGTACAGTTGTGTGCAATATAATAGCAGTACATAAGAAAATGTAAATTAAGGGAAAACTATAACTTTAGATCAATAATATTGTATCTTTTTATATAATCATTCTGCATTACTTGATATTGTTTCAAAATTAATTGTAACCTTTACTTAAATGATATTGGAAGTATAAAAAAATATCATGAAAATCGGCTGTTTTTACTAAGTTGCGGAAATTCTTATAAAAACGTAAAACCCTACGAAAAAAATACAATTGTGTACTATAATTGTAATTTAGATTCTTTCCTATTATTTTCAATCAAAGCTTTACATCTAAACCCAAGTCATCCAGAAAAAAATAAACTTTTCTAAAAGACGCTCTTCGCAGAGTGTACTGCTATTATATTGCACACAACTGTTTGTCTTTATCTGTCTTTTAGACTTATGTTAAAAATAAGGTATACAGGGATCTTGAATGAGAGAATAAATAATGAGTAAACGCAACTTACATATGTTTTAAAACAAGATGCTTCATGCGGAATTTCTTCTGACAGATATTACACTCAAATTTGGGGTCCATAGTGTGCGCGACCATGTGTACATCGAGCGCGGACTGCGTCACGAAGCGGCGCTCGCATGATACACAGCTATATGGAAGAGCATTTGGGTTGTGCACTTGCATCTTGTGCACGTTCAGACATCTCACCTCTACAAATTGAACACTACTAATTTTTTGTGTATATTAGACATATATCTATGAACGAGCCTTGACACTAAGAATGGTGCTAGTTCAGTGGTAGGACACTGTATTTATTTAAAAATATTCTGATAATAATATAGAAAATCCAGTGGCAGATTTTCGATTTCAAATCCAATTTTAATTTTTTAACACCCTTGGTAGACCCAACTAAACCGATTGAAAGCTAAAGAGAAAGTATGAGTTTCAAAAATTTTAACTCACACTCATCTTCTGTTTATAAGAATTCATTTTGGTTTACATCTTTTAGTTTTATTTAATCAAATTTTGAAATCGGAAATCTGTCACTGGACACTGTTAACCCCTTACTACCTTTATTACAAATATCACATTTAGGTTTGAGGCCTAAATGAGCATATTTGTAATGGTTGTATCGGCCGCTTAAGGTGGCAAAGGTCTTAGGACATGCCTTGCACTGCACCCTCGGGCGCTGATCCCTTGGCAGATGCTGAAGGGTGTGGTCTTTGAGGTTACGCACAGATTTTCCACACTCTTCGCACACTTGCAGTTCATGATTAGAATTATGCTTTTTTTGTGATTTTACTCTTCCTGGACGGCTACGTTTCTTTTTTACTGGATAAAATAAACAAAAAAAATACAATCAGATAGAATACTTGTTGGCCAACACAAGAAGCAAGTATAATTTCTTGTTTTCTACATTTGAGTTCAACATTAATAAAATTAGATGTATAACAATTGTGGCTAACAAATCTAAATCGAAGCATACCATACATAGAGGCATATACTTTGTTCTTACCTTTTCCTTTGGTATTCTTAATATTATCATATTTATCTTTTTGAACAACATGTAAAGGCTCATCATTTGATTCATCTGGCTCTATAGCTTCTAAAGTGTCTTCATTTTTAACATCTACTTCTAGATTTTCTTGTGAGTCAGCTGTCTTAACATCTATTTCTATTTTAAGCTCCTCATTACAGTCTTCTACTAAACTTGGACCAAATTCATCAGGTTCTAGAAAATTCTCGTGTTTAATTCCGTTCTCATCAACATACACAGATAGTTTCTGACCATTTAACTGTACAACTGGATAAAGAGACTTCAGATATGAGTCATTTTTTAAAGACAGGGCTTTAAACTTGTATAATGTTATGATTTTTCTGTAACACTTGCTGCATAAATTCGTTGTTATTTTAGAATCTTTGGTGACCTGTAATCGCAGCAGAAATGTGTAATAATTATAGGTGAGTGTTCGAAAAGGCTATAAAATAAATATTTACCTCGACATCTAAGCAAAACGCGATTATCTCGAAGCAGTTTTTATTGCTCCATTTCAAGCCCTTTCCTAGGTCCGAAATAAGTTTGTTAGCAGGAGTTCCGAGGCAAGTTCTACACATGTTCATCATGATTCTTTTGTTGCCAAAAATAAATACAGAAAACTTAAGTTTTGAATATCATAACATCACAGCACATAAATCGTAATGATAATAGTAGAACTTAGTGATTATATGCTCTTTGGATATTAGGGAGCGTGCATGAACTGCAGGAGCCGTCAGATTTTGGGCATTTTGACATACATGACCTTGACAGCACACAGATTGCGTTTCGTTACGACATAATGTAGCTTTCTGCTACTTGCACACGGCGGATATTGAGGTACGCACTTTATGAGACTGCTAGCTTAACAGTCCAGATGCGATTTATTTATTTCATATAAAGTTTATTTTGGCACTTGGAGAGACTTCACACCAACTTCACACCTCCAAATCTAATTAGTATTAGAACTCTGACATTGGGGACCTTTTACATCTCCAGATAAAATACATTAAATTTTAAACCACAGACTATACATCTCTGTTGTATTGTAGTAATTATTTATTTTAAGATTATTATAATGTAATGTTTACCCAGGTATTGGCTGTTGTATTCATAAATAATTCAGCCTATATACGTCCCACTGCTGGGCACAGGCCTCCTCTCATGTGCGAGAGGGCTCGGGCTATAGTCCCCACGCTAGCCCAATGCGGATCGAGGACTTCACATACACCTTTGAATTTCTTCGCAGATGTATACAGGTTTCCTCACGATGTTTTCCTTCACCGGAAAGCTAGTGGTAAATATCAAATGATATTTCGTACATAAGTTCCGAAAAACTCATTGGTCGGACGTCATATCCACTCGGCCACCACCGCTATATTTATAAATGTTGTTATGTATTTTTCATGTCACTATATGATGTTACTATAAATGTTGTATTGACTTGTAAAACAGCCCTTGAGGCCTACTTGATACATTTTTAAATTTTTCACTTTGGTGCGGACCAAATAATACAATACTCACTAGGACGCATGCTGCTTACATATACATATTATGTGTATACACCTTGTACTCGTATTGTATAGATTGTTTATATTTTAAAGCTTTACAAAAAAACTCTGCAGAAGTAAGGATGAGGGTATTTATCGGTTATAAGGGGTCATTATTACATCTATACATGTATCCTTTGGCCGGACACCTAGCTAAGACGGACAGGAAAGTAATATACTGTTTTCTGTCCCTCTTTGCAGGAGTGCCATGATTATTACTCACTATTTACGAAACACATTATTGGAAAATACATTGACCATCTGTTTTAATGTAAGATGTTTAATATATTTAATAAACCATACATCGCTTATTGTATTTAGAAAATGTTGAGGCTCGCTATAGACACAGACACCTCGGTCTCTTTAGAAGCAGCGCCATCCCCTTCGGATATAAACTCTTCCATGACGTCGGGTCGGATGGTCCACCCAACAGAAGCTAAACGAAACAGCATTGTTACACCGTCGGTAGGTATAGTGTATAGGCAAGTAAGCAGCGATTATTGACGGTGCATGTGATATGAATTACCTGAAACAGACAAAATATGAAAATAATGTTGTTGTCAGTATTTTCCTCGCAAAACGGTTTGATCTGTGTGGAGCTGTTAATGAATGCAGGTGTTCAGGGAGAGCATAGAGGTACAATAAGTATAGGGATGAAATGGTAGAGCCGGAAGATGACCGAACGAGATGCTCTTATGGAACTTTCAGTAGGAGTAGCGAAGAAAGCGCTATGATTTGTTTGTGCTTGTCACTGTCAGTTTCAGTTTTTTTTTATTCCCACCGTAAATTATAGTATGGCTTATGGTGGGCTACAAATAACCCGGCCAAATTACGTGGTTGTTTTTGGTATGGTATGTTGTCAGGAATGTTAAAACGTGTTTTTAATTTGGCGCATTGCGTATGTTCTGTCTCTCACAGGTGCACGCGTATAGCAATAGCACATCAAGTTGATCCTATCATCTATGAGATGTTTTAAGACCAAGAAGGATTAAACTAAGCCCAAGAAAAAAAAAAAACGTTTTTTCGCTATAGGTACTTATGTTACAACGGCTGGCCTAGTTTAGTATATTACCTATTGTATGCAAAATCTTCCAGTTCCCCAAGTTCCTCGTGCATGGTTAGCCCGTCTTTTGCGCGTAATTGCCTTAAGCGCGAAACGCAGGGTCGGCACGGGTACGGTTTCTCTCCTGTGTGTATACGCTTTTGAGCGTGTCTAACCCTAAACAGTATCTATTTCTTACCACGATCCTTAGATCTTGTTAAGTTCCTCGTGCATACCTCGCTCATGTCTGTTGCGCGTGCTGAATTGCCTGAAGCTAGTAATGCAGGGTCGGCATGGGTACGGTTTCTCTCCTGTGTGTATGCGCTTTTGAGTATGTCTATCCCTGAAACAGTATCTACTTCTTACCACGTTCATTAGAACTTGTTAAGTTCCTCGTGCATAACTAGCTCATGTCTTTTGCGCGCGCTGGTTTGCCTGAAGCGCGCGTCGCAGTGACGGCACGGGTACGGCTTCTCTCCCGTGTGTGTGCGCATATGAGTGTTTCGGTCGCTGAAATAATATCAAATAATCATTACCACACTCATTAGACTTCTTTCTTACATCCCAGATACTAAAACCTATTTTAGGCTACACTATTTTTCTGACAGGGAGATGCAGGGTACAAAAATAAAAATAGGGTCCAAGATATAGTGTAGTCTAAAATAAATTTTGCCTAGGAAATAATAAAATTTATAATCAAAATTTTACGAGGATCTCTTGAAGCTCTTGCTGCATAGTTCACAGTTGAAGTTCTTGACGTCGCTATGAGTGATTCGGGAATGTTTTCTGAGATATTCCTTCGTCTTGAAGGCTTTGTCACATTTTTTGCACTTGTAGAGTCGCTCATTAGAGTGCGATCTGCGGGCAAAAGTGCACTTTAAGTCACAGACTGTAAAGTTCAAAATTCTATTTGAGAATAAGGCCACAGTGGTAATTCCACGTTGTTAGGTTGCGTACGTTACGACCTATAATCGCTATATGCCTCTCCTTCTAAAGTCTAGTTGGTTAAAAAGAGAGGCACTTAGCGCAGGTTACAATCCTTATTAAAACGACCCACGTTTACAATTTAAAAGAAAAATTTCTTATTCGGGCCAAAGAAGAGATTAAAATATTAAATAAATAAATACTACAAAAATACTGTATACTGTACTGTACTTGAAATGTACATGACTTCACAATGAATAAATGATGAATGATGATGACTATAGGACAGTTTTACACAAACCGACTAAGTCCCACGGTAAGCTCAATAAGGCTAGGTGTTATTTGTGGTGTTAGATATTCAGCAGTACAAACACTTTTTAGCAAAATATTCAGTATGGTCAATGCGGCCAAGCCAATCTGTTTTTTTTTTACCGTCAGCTACCGTAGCACCCAGATATATACATATAATGAGACTGTCAATAATGGTTCGTAGAGCGTTGTCTCTTTCTCTCTCGTTGTCTCCCATATTCTCTTTGTAAAGACCGATGTGCATTAGGTATTATCGGCAGGTTCTTTTCGCAGATGAAATTGGCCGCATCGACCTTGTAGCTCGTTTGCGTTAAGAATGCAGTAAAATTATTATTGTCCGCCGACCTAGCTACGTCCGTAACCAATAAAATCACTGATTTAAACTTTCACGATATTTACACATTATTTAATTATAGAAACGGAACTTAATCGCGTATTGAGTTTTAAATTTATCTCCGACGTTTCGAGGACGGCGTTGTCCCCGTGGTCTCGGAAAAGAATGGCTAAAGTTGACATCAACATCTTCTAGCCGCGCGAGTTTTTAGGGTGCCGTAGCCAAATGGCAAAAACCGGAACCCTTATGGATTCTTCATGTCTGTCTGTCCGTCCGTATGTCACATCCACTTTTTTCCGAAACTATAACAACTATACTGTTCAAACTTGGTAAGTACTTAGATGTATTCTGTAAGCCGCATTAAGATTATCACACAAAATATAAAAAAAAACAATAAATTTTAGGGGTTCCCCATACTGAAACTCAATTTTTTTTCATCATCAGACCTATACGTGTGGGGTATCTATGGATAGGTTTTCAAAAATGATATTAGGTTTCTAATATAATTTTTTTCTAAGGTGAATAGTTTGCGCGAGAGACTTCCAAAGTGGTAAAATGCGTGTCCCCCCCCCTGTAACTTCTAAAATAAGAGAATGATAAAACTAAAAAAATATATGATGTAAATTACCTTGCAAACTTCCACCGAAAATTGGTTGGAACGAGATCTAGTAAGTAGTTTTTTTTTAAATACGTCATAAATGGTACGGAACCCTTCATGGGCGAGTCCGACTCGCACTTGGCCGCTTTTCGAACTACCCGCACTTGGTCTTGTTTATTAGCTTGAAAATTTTGCGCACTAGGGATGTTACTCTGCCGACACACAACACTAACGATATTTAATTTTTCGACTCTCGATATTCGTTTCCGTTTACATTACTAATGACTGGATTCCATGTGGATGAGATCCCCATACCTTCGTCCCGATTGAAATTACAATGTTTTTTTTAATTTCAACAATAGCAATTTAATACTCAATACGCGATTAAGTCCCGTTTTTATAATTAAATAATGTACCAATCAAATCGCTCCTAATTATAAAGTCAAGTTCACAACTTCACAGTTGAAAGCATACTTTCTAAATAGGAACGATTTGATTGGTTACGATTACGACCATCGCTAGGCCGGCGCGACCAATATGATTTTACTGCATTATTAACGCGAAAGAACTATAATGATAATCTGCATAAAATATTTTAGATACTTACTCTAAATGTCTCTTAAATGACATTTTGCCGAAAAAAGCCTTATTGCACAATTTACATTGATGATTTCTTTCCTTTTGATGGAAGTCTCGTCTAAAATAAACGAAATTATAATTAGACCAATACCATATGATATTTGACTATATTTGATTTGATATATAAAACACCCAAAGCAATTTATCGGACTGAGCCGTTAGGTTAGGCCAAGGCTCAAATGCGTATTAAAGTTTAATATTTATAGTAGTTATGTCGTGGCTAGGTCATACAATTTCATGAAATGATTACCACAGCATGAAATATCAATTCTAAGCCATGACAGTTATACACATACCCCCACAATGAGTAACGAAAACGGACTGTGGCTTGTAAATAAAACTTACATATGTCTCAATATACTGTTCCTCAAACGAAACTTCTTCTGGCATATATCACACTGATACTTAAGGTCGCGGGTGTGTACAGTGGCGTGTAGGTCCAGCGCGGCCCGCGTTATGAAGCGGCGCTCGCACGTGGGGCAGCCGTAGCGCAGGGTGTCCGGGTTGTGAACTTGCATCTTGTGCACGCTCAGGTGTATCACCACTACAAATTTGATATTATTGAACTACAGAAAGAACACAGAAAAAGTATACAGCAGTTGTTTCTAGGAGTTGGTGCATATCATCATCATCTCAACCTGCGGGTTGGCAATAGGTGCATAATTGCAATTGGTGCATAACTAGGTTGACAACAGACTTACCAGGAGTACCCGCACTAGGCATTGGTATGGAAACCCAAATCAATGTTGTAAAGTAGGCGAATGCACTATCTTCGCCATATGTAATTGGGTGTGGGGTAAGGCAGCGGGGACACACTTCACATAAGCTATTTTGTATTGTTTTTGAGAATGTATTAATAGACGGAGAAACCAAACCACAACTTTGGTGCGAGACATGTTGGATCATGTGGAAAAGCTTTTGCTTAAAAAATGCTTTTGCTTTTGCTAAAAAAATCATGCCTTTTGTAAGTTTGTGGTTCAGTATATAGATCTATAAGTACTTTTAACCATAAACATTTCACAGAGGAACACTCTTAAACAAAATAAAGTTGAAATTATTAATACTAAAAATCAGTTTAACCCTTTGACCGCCACCGTCGGCTATGGCCGACATCTGAATGACTTGCCAAGGACGCCAACGACGGCTACAGCCGACAGTTTCGCCAATGCAATAGCGACTTACGCGGGACTCTGTAAAGTTCAATTTCGCTTAAATAATCGTGATAGCCAGCGTCCAGGGCACGGCATGTTCCTTTGTCGTCTGGCGTTCAAAAGGTTAAGATCATGATGCATGTGTCATGTCAAATGAGTAGTTTATGTAGTATATGTAATTTTTGCCTGACTAAAGGGGTTATTCCCAGTAGTTACCACTGGTAACTAGTGGGAATAGCTTGACTCAAGGACATCTAATATACCATAAGATAATTTAACACTTCTTACCTTTATTACAAATGTCACATTTAGATTTTATGCCTAAATGAGTGTTCTTGTAATGATTTTTTAGACTTGTTTTATTGATAAAGGTCTTAGGACAGGCCTCACACTGTATAGCCTGCCGTTCCCCCCTGGGGCGGTGCTGGAGAGCATGCTTCTTAACATTACGGAAAGACTTGCCACATTCCTCACATACTTCACGTTTTTGCTGCACTTTTGCAGATGGAAATTTCTTGGGAGGTACAGATTGCTGATACACTGGTGCTAAGTATAAAAGATAAACAATGGTAAATAAAGTGATTCATTATTTGATTAAATAAACACATCTAAATAAAAATACTTTCTAAGGATCAACACATCTTAAAATATGTCTAATGGATATAAGAACTATTCTTACCGTTTTTTTCAGAATTATCTGAAATATTTCTAGATTCAACTTTGTCTTTAAAACAAACAGGCTCTACATATGTCTCTGCATCTTCTGATGTGTATTCTTTTTTAACATCTACTTCTAAATCCCCTAGCGACTCATCATTCATTATTTCGATTTCTATTTTAATATCTGCTTTGCAGTCTTTGTCTACTATCTCTTCCTGTTTAATTCCATTTTCATCCACATACCCAGACAGTTTCTGCGTTTCCAACCCTAGAGCTGGGTCCAGAGACTTTAAATATGAATCATTTTTTAGAGATGTGGTTTTAAAATTGTAAAATGTTACGATTTTTGTATAGCACTTGCTGCATAAATGTCTTGTTATTTTGGAGCCGTGGGTCACCTGTAAGTAGAGCAGAATGTGTTATGATTGTAGAAAAGTGTGATAAAAAACTTAATACATAAACATTTACCTCGATATCTAAACAAAACAGCATAATATCGAAGCAGTTTCGGTTGGTCTCTTTTATGTCTTTTTCCAGCTCCGAAATATGTTTATCAGCTGGAGTTTCGAGGCAAGTTCTGCAAATGTTCATTATGTTTTTTTTTTCGTCACTACATAAATAACAAACTTAATATCTTAGAAATAATTCACTATTTCCTCAACACGATAATTACACTGATTCAGGGTTTGACTTGACACTGACACTAGAAACTAGAAAGTCGCTTGCGTTTTGTTATGACACGCACGTTATGGTTTCGTTACGACTACTTTTATTCTATAAATTACTTGCACACGGAGTATTTAAATTGAGCGTGTTGAATTTCTTGCGCATGTTATATCAAGCATAAGTATAGTTCAAAAAGTAAAGTAAGTGTATAGGTAAGTACAGTAGGTACATGTTTTTAAGCCACGCTTTCATAGATGGTAGAATCGTATAGATGTGCTATACCCGACGCGTGCGCACGTGAGGGGCGAGTCGCCGAGGGACAGAATATACGCAATGCGGAAAAATTCAAAACACGTTTATATATTCCTGACAACATGCCAAAAACAACCTACTTAAGGTCGGGTTATTTGTTGCCCACCATAAACCATATAAAAATGTATACGGTGAGGAATAAAAAAGCAGTCAAGTGCGAGATGGACTCGCACATGAAGGGTTCCGTACCATTTATGACGTATTAAAAAAATACTTACTAGATCTCGTTCAAACCAATTTTCGGTGGAAGTTTTTAATAATAAATAAATTTTAATAAATATTATAGGACATTATTACACAAATTGACTAAGTCCCACAGTAAGCTCAATAAGGCTTGTGTTTCATTTCATTTATTCGTTGCAACCATGGTATTACAGATGTTCTGTAAATAGAGTACAATCATGGACCCTACTAGGGCGTAGCAACATTTTTATGTCTAAGTACTTATTTCTAAGGCACTCTCTTATAAAATAAATCTGTAAACAACAATGACAAATAGAATAATAGGTAATTAAAATCAAATATTTACAGCATTACAATAATTAAAATCACGTACTATCCATATAAGTAGTGTTATTATTATTATATCACTCTAACATTTATCATGTTCCATTTTTATTAAGTACATAATTATGGTTATTATTAAGTATTTATTTATTCGAATTATTCATAAATTCTTGTAGGTTGTATGGACATTCAGTTAGAAGGTAACTCTTAAGCTTATTTACAAAATTATTATATTTGATTTCATTTTTTATATACTGAGGGATGTGGTTATAAATTCGAATGGACATTGAGTAAGGGCCTTTACTGAACATTTGGAGGTTGGCTGGAATTGCTTGCACAAGTTTATTCCGATTACGCAAGTTATGTAGTTGTGGCTTGGGGTTTTGGATTTTAAACAAGTCTTCGAATTTTCGCACAAATTTACAAGTTTCCAAGATGTATAAGGATGTGAGGGTGAGTATATTTAATTTTGCGAAAAGTGGTTTGCAACTTTTTTCAGTTGTTGTCTTGGCTAGAACTCGTATGCATCTTTTTTGTAGTAAAAATAGGTCATTAATGTTTACACTATTTCCCCACAAAATTATGCCATATTGGAGCCATGATTGTGCAAAAGCATGGTACGCAGATACTGCAGTTTTTAAATTGGTGTTTAATAATATTTGTTTGAGCGCATACGCAAATCTTGATAATTTAGCCGAGATTTTATCAATGTGGGCTTTCCAGTTAAGGTTTTCATCTATGCTCAAGCCGAGTAGTGGGCAGGTGCTGGTTAGTTCTAGATTTTGTGATTGGTATGAATAATTAATTTGTAATGCTAATCTTTGGTGTGGTCTAAATTGAACTAAGTTCGTTTTTTGTAGATTTATAGTTAGGTTGTGTTCTTCAAGCCAAGGTAAAACATTATTAAATATGGTGTCTAGGGTATTAGTAACTTCAGTGGAATTCGTGCTAGAAAACACGATTGAGATGTCATCTGCATAGAGTAGGGATTTGATATTAATAGTGTCAAGTAATTTAGGTAAGTCATTTATATATAGTATAAATAAGATGCAACCCAATACGCTACCTTGTGGGATAGAGCAAGTTGTTCTTATAGTGGATGATCTTATTTTGGATACTGTTTTAGTATTGTCATTGTAGAATTCTATTTCGACTATTTGTTGGCGGTTCCTGAGGTAAGACTTAAACCATTCATACGCAATGCCACGAATACCTACTCCGTATAGCTTATTTATAAGTATATCATGTCGGACTCGATCATATGCTTTGCTCATATCTAGGAGCAACCCGAATGCATATTTTTTATTATCAATTAATGTTAAGGCTTCTTGAACAAATTTATATAATGTTAAGGTAGTAGATCTTTGTTTCCTGAATCCGAATTGTCGTTCATCAAACACGTTGAATTTGTTGCAAAATGATGTAAGTCGATTGGCCATAACGGACTCAAAAATCTTTGAAAAAGTATTGAGCAAAGCAATGGGTCGATAATTTTGGGTGTCTGAGTGGTCTCCTTTTTTATGTACTGGTTTTATTAGTGAGATTTTAAAGCTATCTGGGAATATTCCTGAGGAAAATGACTGATTTATCAGGTCTGTAAGAGGATTTGTTAACTCGGTGGCACATAATTTGACAAGTGAAGGAGGAATTTCATCAATCCCGTAGCTGTTTTTATTCTTTAAATGTTGAATACATTTAAATGTCTCGCAGGGTTGTACCGGCGACAAGAAAAATGTGTTGGTGGTTTGGTTAATGACGGGGCGGCCGCGCGGTGTACTATTTGCAGTAGTTGATCCTACGGAAGCAAAAAAATTATTAAACGTATTCGTCACTAGATGCGGATCGTTTATAATACCACCGTTTATGTTTAGACTCATATTTTCGGTTTTCTTTATTTTGGCTTTATTAGTTTGTTCGCCAATAATTTGCCACATTGTTTTTATCTTGTTTTTGGATTTGTTAATTTTATTAATATTGTTAATTTTTTTTGATATATATACTGCTCGTTTTAGAATTTTATCATATGTTTTAAAATGCTGTTTTAAAACTGGGTCGCCTCCTTGGTGCATTAATATTTTTAGTTGGCGTTTGTGTTCTGATGAAACTTTCAATCCCCGGGTTAACCATTGCCTTTTTGGTATGAGTTTTGGTTTGAAAGGTTTTTTTGGAATGCATTGATCAAGTAGGTTTTTAATTTCATCATGGAATCGGTCAAAATTTTCGTTTATGTTACTTTGAGGGTTAAATAAAGATGTAAAATCTGTATTTTGTAGTTTTGTTTTAAACTTATTAATGTTATTTTCAGTATAAAAACGGGTTACATATGAGTATTGACTTCGCAGAGCTTTTGCCTTATCCGGTATGCTTTGCAAGGTTACTAAAACTCCTCGATGGTCCGAAAAACCTAGCTCAACTACCTCAATCTCAGAATTATTTATAGCAAAGTTCGTAAATAGAATATCTAAGCATGTTTGTGAATTTGGTGTTATTCTAGTATGTTCTCTTACTTTTTGGTGAAAGTTTGCGTTTCCAAAGAAATTTAATAAGTTTTGAGATAGGGTTGTTGTTTTTAGAACATCAATGTTTAGGTCTCCTCCAATAATAACCTTTTTTTTACTATACTTTATATTTACGAGTTGTAAGAGCTTATCCAGTTGTTCAAAAAAATATGTCGGGTTTTCTTGAACTATTAGGCCAATACACAACAATTAATATTAAATTTGGGTTACGAATTTCAATTGCACAGGTTTCAAAAATACATTCTAGGGATAACTTTCTTATATCTGGTAACTCTATGTACTCTATAGTATCCTTTAAAAATATACATACTCCACCTCCTTCGCGGGTTGACCTACAGTAAGAACTCGCTAGATTATAGCCCTCCACTTTTAATAAATCAAGTTTTGACATAGTTATCCAGGTTTCAGATATACAAAAAGCTTCAATGGACGGCTTATCATCTATAAGAGACTCAATTTGGTGAATTTTGTTTCGCACACTACACATATTTTGGTACAGTATCGCTGATTGTGTCGGTTTATGGACGAAAAGTTTTGACGGATGGCGCTGGTGGTTGCGAGTGAGTTGTTAGTGGTATCTGTTGTGGCTCTTCTTCAACGTATCGGTATCGGGCCACCAAATGTTGGAACAACATACCCCCACCAATCAGAATATTAAAAAGTAAGCCTCAATTTAAAATTAAATTACGCCAATACCTATTAGAAACTCAAAAACTAAGTGCCTAAAACTTAACCCCACCTGACCATACCATTACCTGCCGTTACCTATCCACTTGCGTTCACATCGTGTAAATTCATAAGTATAATAACTACGTGACATATTTTTCTTGCAAATATTTACAGTACCTACATACACACAGTACAAATATATGTAACATGCATAAGTATATTATTTAAACATATAAGTACATTGACTAGTGCTGCACTGGTCGTTTATTAGTGTAGGTTTTAAGGTTCTGACGGAAGATCAGCGCTGTGGTCTCCGCAGCATTTATGCTGAGTCAGCGCCTATTCTTTACCACAACACATGACCCTCTACTAATATCTCTATTAATCTAAAAATAAGACACGTAATACATTTGATTGTTGACGTAATTATTGATATTAGTGTCAAACTGTATGTTACTTTTTCTTTGTCTCTTGTCAATTTTCTTTCTCTCTTGTTATTTGTTGTGTCACAAAGCATGTAAGTTGTGGTTGAATAAAGATTTTATCGTCTTTGATAGGAGTCTTTGGACGGAGTGCGGGACGGGTTGTGACGTTTAGAATCTTCTCGGCTCAAATTTTATTTTATTCAATCTAGAGGCGAATTTTATGCAAATATTATTTTATTTATTTATTTGTTCAATTATTGTATATATATTTCATTTTGTTGGGTTCAGTTCGTTTACATATGGCCGGCAGAGTGATGGGTTCTTCTAGCCCATCACCCAGGCCGGCCGATAATCTTACGATGGAGTCAAACTCCCCTTTAAGTCCTCCGGCGGTAGACCGCCAAGCATCAATCTCTCCTGATATGGAAGACGAGTACGTTTTGGCTAAATCGTCATCCCTTAAAAGACCCGCGATTAATTTAAAGGAGACCTCGACTGACATTCCAAAAAAAACAAAAATAAGTCAATCGATGAAAACTCAAGCGTCCGCATCGCCCCCCATTGGTAGGCAGTGCTACACTCAATCGGACGTTGGTCCATATGTGATTCACGTGCAGATGAAGTCAGATTCATCTCCTGATAATGCACATGACGTTACACTACACCCCGTGAAATTTGGGCAATATTTGTGCTCTAATAATGTTAAAGGTCTGCTCGAGGGGGGAGTCCGTAAGATAGGCAGGAATCGGTTAAGCCTTGAATTTGCTAACGGTCTTTCTGCTAACAGGTTCCTAGAAACAGTCAATAAAGAGAACTCTCGTTACCTTGCGTTTATCCCGACTTTCAACGTGGCAAGAATGTTTATTATTCGAAATGTTCCCAAGGATCTGTCCAATGAAGAAGTAGCAGCGGGTACGGTAACGCCTGAAGGATTTGGTAAGATTATTAAGGCGAGACGCCTCAATGCAAAAAAGAAGGTAGGTGAAGGTCATGAATGGATTCCCACGGAAACAGTGGCTTTAACTATCGATGGGCAAAAAATACCCCAGAGAGTGTTCCTATTTCACAACTCTTTTCTCACTGATAAGTACAATTTGCCGGTAATTCAATGCCGGCAATGCTGCAGGTACGGCCATGTTATGGCACACTGCAGATCACAGCCTCGCTGCTCAAAATGCAGCCAGTCACACCTTAGCTCGCAGTGTACTTCATTTAATGATGTAGTGTGCCTTTTCTGCTCTGGTGCTCATCCAGCCGATGACAAGAAATGCCCGGAATACAATCGGCAACTTAAAATTAAAGCTGCTATGTCGGAGGAGGCTATATCATTTAGTGAAGCCTCCCATCTCTTCCCCTCATCAAAGCGATCCTACGCCGAAGTTGCTGAATCGACTGCTACATCATCTTACAAAAAAACCATTGCTATCACCAGGAAACCTAGGGCCCCTCTCCAATCGGGATATGATAAGATAGCCCATCAAGCAATAATTAATAGTTACAGAATCCCTGATCCTCAAAATGGTTGTGCTCTTCGCGAAATGCCGAATGCAGACTTAGGGAATCACCCTGACAGTGTCAACTCTTTCTTGCCTTCGTCTTCCCATCAACCCCAGGATTCTTTCCGTGGAAAAACTCAACTAAATGACAGGGTCCTTGATTCTCTTCTAACCTCCTTGTTGATGCTTCTTAGTTTAGACAATTTACCGTACCACGCTGCTTCCAAAATTGAATCCCTGTGCGTTATGCTTAATAAAAGACTTCAAGATGTGTACGGCAGTACAATGGAATTCGCGTAGTATTTTAAACAAAAAATCGGAATTATCATACCTTTACAATAAATATAACCCAATGCTTTTTGCTATAAGCGAAACTTGGCTTAAACCCCAGCAATTCTTCAAATTGCCGGGGTTTCTAGCATTAAGAGATGACAGGATGGATGGGTGGGATGGTTCGGCCCTTTTAATTAATAACAAAATCCCCTTCTACCAGTTACAACTTCCCGTTCACTCAGATAACATTTATATTGTTGCAGCCAGCATTAATAATATTTCTTACGTTTCAGTATACATTCCGCATCCTTCTATAGCAAATTTGAACGAATTCTTCTCAATTGTAAAGAATATTCCCAATCCGATTGTTATTATGGGCGATCTGAACTGTCACCATGCGTGCTGGGGTTCAGGCACTTCTGATAGCAATGGCAGATATTTACTTGGTTTAATAGATAAATTGAACCTTTGTTGTTTAAATGACGGCAGACCAACGAGACGTACGGCCCCTAATCAGATTTCCTCAGCAGTAGACTTAACTCTTTGTTCATCCAATTTAGCCCCTCAACTATCATGGAATATCTCTTCCCTATCTCATAATAGTGATCATTTCCCTATATTTATTTCCTTACCTGGAAACCTTAATTCCTCGGCCTCTCTTCCCCCGTTACTAAAGTATAGACTAGGTAAAGCAGACTGGGATAAATATTCTTCCACTTTAGATGACAAAATTCAGTCCCTCTTATCTGTCACTCACCCAAACTTAAATTCCGCTCACGAGTCATTCGTCTTTGCTATCCATAAATCAGCAGAGGAATCCATCCCTCTTAAAAAACCCTTCGTCCGTCGTAATAATAAGCCCTCACAACCATGGTGGGACTCAGAGTGTTCTGCCGCGGTAAAAGAACGAAATGAGGCTGAATTGGAATATACTAAAAATATAACTATTGAAAATTACATCAAGTTCAAAAAAATAAGAGCGAAATGTCGTAAAATTCTCTCAATGAAGAAATCTGACGGTTGGAACTCTTTTTGTGAATCTATTTCCCCCTCGACTCCCTCTACGCTAGTATGGAGGAATATACGGAGATTTCGTAGAGGCATTGCTCCTGTGTCAGCCTCTGGATCGTCTTTCAACTGGACTAATGATTTTTTAAATAAATTAGCCCCTCCTATTGCTCCTAATGAGTTTGATATTCCAGTTACTTACTCTTTTAACAGATCGGACAATCTATTGGATAAGGATTTTAGTTTAGATGAACTCAAAACGGCTCTTACTACAGTAACTGACTCATCCCCAGGGTCTGATGGTATTGTGTACTCCTTTTTGAAAAAAGCTGGCTCAACATGCCATGATTTCTTTTTAGATCTAATTAATAAAACTTTTGAGTCGGGTGATATCCCTGAATCGTGGAAGCACCAAATCATTCTTCCTATTCTGAAACCAGGAAAAGATCCCGAGCATTTCAACTCTTATCGCCCCATTGCTCTCTCTTCGGTACTATGCAAGATAGTTGAGCATATGCTTAAAAACAGATTGGAATGGTATGTTGAGAGTTCGGGATTTCTCTCAGAGTCCCAATTTGGCTTCAGAAAAGGAAGAAGTGTTACTGATAGTCATGCTCTATTATCGACAGATATCAGAATAGCCTTTTCTCAAAAACAATCTGTTGTTGCAGCCTTCCTAGACATATCAGCTGCCTATGACAATGTTCTCCTCCCGGTTCTCTGCAGGAAATTGCGCTCCATAAGAATTCCGGAGAAGGTTGTGCTTTTCATTAATAATCTGTTATCAGGCAGAAAAATTACATTAAGAGTGCTTAATATGCATGATAATCCAAAAATTGTTTTTTTATTTTTTATTTAAATACACAATAAGAAATACACAGAATAATTCTTTTTACATATTTTTTCGCCAAACTGCTTGACAGTTTGTTGGCGAACGGTAGCACTCAACATTCTTCCTTAATCTACTGTGTAAGGTACTAACAGCAACACACTTACCCGACCAGTCCTTGGGCCTTATCTAATCGCAACAAGGTTCAAAACTGGTCAGAGAACTGTGATACTAATGAAATATTTGTATCAGAGAAAATATTCAACATACAATCTTATATCTAGTACTATACTATATTATAATAATAATATGTTTATGCTAGTGTTGCGACTCAAATTAGGTAGTTATTTTAAAAACGGAAGACAGGTTGCCACACACTTTAACCTGTCTTTGTGTAATTGTCTAATAAAAATATTTTTAGTTTATTTTTAAAGGACAATAGGCTATTACAGTCGTCTTCAGATGGGATTATATTATAAATTCTCGGTATTAGGTAATGCCTCGTCCGTTTACCGTAGTAGTTATTGGCCCGTGGTTCAACATATTTTTTGCGCGTTAACGATAAGGTTCTAAGGGAACGAGGGTACACTTTGGATGTTTTGAACTTTAAACAGTTATATTGGTTGACCGCTAGAAGAAATTTAAACTTTTCCTGCACCGGTAGTATGTTACATTTTTAAAAAGTGTGTCATATTGTTTATTACATTTCTTTTTAATTTTGTTATGAACTAAGGTTTTAATTAATCTAAGTTGGAGATTGAGTATTCTGCCTATTTGTGTTTTGAATGTCCCACCGTATACTATGAGCCCATAGCTAAGAACTGAATCGGCTAATGCATGATACAAAGTATACAGGGTCGTCTTATCAGTGAAGCGTTTTATGTTATTGAACTTACATAAGATGGACCTCAGTTTATTACAAACTGCGTCTACATGAGGTTGCCAGTTAAATCGACTATCTATATTAAGGCCAAGATACTTATAGGTGTGCACAGACTCCAGACTATTACAATTACACAAAGCCATGTCATTATGTAGACAGTCGTATGAGTGACCGATAATATGCATAAGTTCCACTTGTGTTTTCATATAAGGAGACTTGACCAACATACACTTAGTTTTGGTTGAGTTTAACAGAATGCCGTTATCGTGGGACCATTTTAATAGGTTGTTATAGTCTGACTGTATCCTGGCCTGCAGTCGCGCGATGTCCCAGTCGGCGTACACCAAGCACGTGTCGTCCGCGTACATGTAGGTGGAGCAGTGCTCCACGACGTTGCTAATGCTGTTCACGTGCATGATGTACCCGACCGGGCCATACACAGACCCAGTCGGCACTCCGTACCTAACGGGCGCCTCCTCCCCAGTACAACCGTTGACCTTTGTTCGTAGTGTTCGGTTTGATAAATAACTACGGAACCATTGACTCGTTGGACCACGAATCCCACATTCTGACAAGGCTCTTAACAGTAATTCATGGTCCAAAGTGTCAAAGGCTTTTTTGAAGTCTATAAACAATATACCTACTAGCATTTTTTTATTTAATTTGTCGTTTATGTCATCTGCAAACTGCGCTAAAGCGGTTGCGGTACTGCGCATTCTTCTAAAGCCGTGTTGTACGTTAGACAAGATATTATTATTTTCCAAAAACATACTAATTTTAGTCACAATCACTTTTTCAACTATTTTATTTATGACAGATAGTACAGCAATTGGTCTATAGTTGGAATAATCTAAGTGGCTGCCTTGTTTAAATATTGGTCGAATAATAGCCCTTTTCAAAATATCAGGATATACCCCCCTCCGCAAACACATATTCACAAACTTAGCCAAAACAGGGCTAATTTTACTTTTCACGTATTGCAAGTCCGTCACTCGAATCTCATCGTAACCTGGTGATTTTCTCGGTTTTAGCTGGTCTATTATTTTTTCTATCTCTTGAGGCGAGACACTCTGATAACGAAAGGAGACATTGCAGTTGTTTACGTACAGTGATCTGTCCAAAAAAGTTTTATTACAAGTGTGTTTGACTCGATCGATTTCTTCCGTAAACATTTTGGAAAAGTTTGTGCATATGCTGGGCACAGAATCAGTTTTACCCAAGTACTTCATTATTACAGTATCCAAGTCATCTTTTTTATTGCCCAACCAATTATTAATAATTGCCCAGATCTTTCTTTGATCCCCCATACAATTTAATATTTCGTTTTTTCTATGTTTGTTTCTAGCAGCATTAATACGTTTATTGGTTATATTTCTAAATCGGGTGTACTCTAACCTTAATATCATATTTTTGGGGTTGGCCCTCCAGACCCTAAACAGCTCGTCCCGACGTTCAATCATACTTTTTAATGTCGTAGTGATCCAAGGCTGAGTAACTCGCTTATCTGTATTACTTACTATCATTTTACAGCTATTATATATTTTTTTAAAGATAAACAACATATGTTCGTATAATAACAATGGACAATCGAATAGAAACATCTCTTCCCAGTCTATTTTATCGAGCTCACACTTAATTAATTTATTATTCAAAACACATCGCGTGCTATTTTGATTTGACACATTAATCGCAGAAGTCTTCAACCTAACGCCGACTAGGTAGTGGTCAGATAGTCTGCACGTAAAAATATGTCCATCTGCGCATTTTCGACTTCGCACCCATATATGGTCAATACATGTCGCTGATAACGATCCATCTTTTACCTCCTCTCTAGTACACTCATTGATGACGCACTGCAGGCCGCGTTCACACAGGGTGTTTTTGTAACTTTCCGTAATGCTGCTCGGCTCGAGAATGTTGATGTTGATATCTCCGGCTAATATAATGTCTTGATTTTTAGGTATCGTGTCGATGAGTTTTTTCAGGTCTTCTATAAATATATATCTATTGGAACTTGGCGGTCTATATGTAGCGATAACATGTATCCTTTCTGACTTGATATTAACTTGGCAGTGTAGTATTTCAGCTGCGTTTATCTGAGTGTGTTTAGTTTCGGCACGCAAATCGTTTTTGACGAACAGCAATAGTCCTCCCCCTCTCCTTGTTTCTCTGGTATATGAAAAAGTATCATATCCTTCTATTTTATACATTGGTAATTCTAACTGTTTCACATTTATTTCACTTAATATGACTATATCTATGTTATATCCACACTCTTGTAAAAGTAGCAATATTTCATTAAAGTTTTTTCTTAACGATCTTATGTTCAGGTGTATAATTTGCAGATTATTAGTTGATTGTTTTATATATATGCTCCATTGCTTCGTTTCCGTAAACGTTTTACATTCTATGTCGTCACTTTCAATGCTTTCAATAAAATCGTTCACTTTTATACTTTATTTTGAAAACGTGTAGTGTGGTCCCGCGCAGCTGTGTTATCGCTGCGGCTTTGTTATTCTGCGGTCTCGGAAGACAGCTTGTTTACGTCGGCTTCGGAACGAATATGATATATCTTTCTTTGATTATCATCCTTCTTGACGAGAATTCGCAAGTCCTGAACCCAGACATATTTATAACCACCCGTGCCCTTTAGAGCAGTCTTTGCGTACCAAAACAGCTGTCGTAAATGTCTAGGCAAGCATTCGTTGATGTACACGCGACTTTTATCCTCATTGTTTAGTATATCCTCGTTAGTCAGAGTAGTTCTTTTTCTTGAGATCCAGTCGCTCCTAGCATGCTTGGTATGAAGCGTTACAACAATTGGTCGTGGTTTAGTTTCGCTGTCTCGTTGTCGGCCTACCCTCTTTGCTTCCTGGATATGTTCTGTATTTAAATCTAGCTTTTTGGCCACTTTTTCTATTATTTTGGTAGTGTTTTCACTCTTGTTCTCCACTAGTCCTACTACTTCTACACACTTCTCTACTTCCTTAAGTTCTAGCTGGGCTACCCGCGCCTCCAAAGCCTCGGTTACTTTTAGCAGGTTAACGTTTTTGCCCTCTAGCGAGGCTATTTTTTTTTCTGCATTTGTCTTGAATTCTACCATAGATTGATATTTCTCTGCGTAAAAATCCACGGAGTCCTGGAGCTCTTGTAGCTGATTTTGCACTTTGTACAACACTTCCAGCTTTTTGTTCATTGGAGAGGTCTACCACAGGGCTCGGTTTTAAGTCCATTACTGTACAGTATATATACTTCTGACTTAGATCAGTCCATCAACCAGCATTGCAATGTCCTCCAGTATGCGGATGATATTGCAATATATTCGGCCCATAGGAACGTCGTTGATGCGTCCCATCACATAAACAATTCTCTTGTTTCTCTGGGTCTTTGGCTAGATGCCCATGGTTTAGACTTGTCACCTTCTAAGAGCTCTGCTCTAGTCTTTTTCAGAGGCAGAAATTGCCCTCCTATTAATGTGTCATTTCGTTCTCAAGCCATCCCGGTCCACAGGAATGTAAAATTTCTAGGTGTGACCTTTGATTCCAAACTATTATGGTTTGAACATATTAATAGTACAATTGGAAAGTGTGAAAAAAATTTGAATATCATTCGAGCCCTATCAGGCTCATGGTGGGGAGCCCACCCATATTCTCAGAAATTATTATATAACGCTTTAGTTAGGTCTATTCTTGATTTTGGTTCCATTATAATTGAGCCATGCCGTAAAAAAGATCTTAAAAAACTAGATAGGATTCAATCTAAAGCCCTAAGAATAGTTACTGGCGCCATGAGATCTTCTCCCATTAGAGCGCTTCAAGTAGAATGCGCTGATCCCCCCTTAAAGATTCGTCGCCAGTATTTAGCTGATAGATATTTATTACGTGTTGCTCAATTAGAAAATCACCCGATCTTCCCAAAGCTTCAACTATTACAATCTCATGTTGAAGTGAATCGGTTATGGCTTAGAAGACCAAAACCAAATCTTGTTACTAGTCTAGTTAGATTAAATAATATTGAGGCTCCGTTAATCCAATTCCCTAAGATTCCCATTTATACAGTGCCTTTCGAGGCCCTTATGTTCCAGCAAAAATCAGTGAACATTGGAGTCAACCGTAGTTCGACTGACGTCAATGACAGATTCCTGTCTACAGTAAGAACTAAATGGCAGGGATGGGATTTACTCTTCTCTGATGCTTCAAAATCAAATAATAGTTTAGTTGGAAGTGCTTTCATTCATGACAATTTGAAGTCAACCCACAAATTTCAACTTCCCTCGGTCTGCTCTATTTTCACCGGAGAATGCGTAGCCATTTTGAAAGGTGTTAAATATATAATAGAACACAAATTGCCTAAATCGGTAATTTTCTCTGATAGTCTCAGCTCGATCCAGGCCATTACCTGTAGCTCTATTAAAAATTGCTCAAAATCCCCCATAATTTGCCTAATTAAAGAAGCTCTTTTCGCTTGCCATTTGCTAAATTTAGTAGTTCAATTATCATGGATTCCAAGCCACAAAGGCATTCATGGCAATAAAAAAGCGGATGAAGCTGCAAAAGAGGCGGCTACAAACGGTAATAGGTCCTTCTTTCGATGTTTCAGTAAGGACTTGGATGTAGTTTCCTCGGAAAAGCTACATTCTGATTGGTCAGATCTTTGGGTTACCAATAATAAATTACAGTTCTTCCAAATTCAACGAAAAATTTATTCTAAGCCTTGGTTTTTCAAATTTAAGTTTAAAAAAAAAGTAACGAGTAGTCTGATTCGCCTAAGGCTGGGTCATGTGTGTTCTCCGGAATTTCTATTCAGGATAAAGGTAAAAGGTAGCCCGGAATGCCAATGTGGTTATGGCGTAGGCACAATTGACCATATATTTTTCGAATGTCCGTTGAACCGTCTTTGCTTCTACGATCTCTTGCTCAAATTCAAAGTATCTCTCCCCTGTAATGTAAAGTCTCTTCTAGCTAGTTCTGAACCCAATGTATTAAAACTGTTGGCGTTTTTCCTTGATAAAAATAATATAAGTCTTTAAATATTTTGTATGTATACAGCTATATGTGTTTATTTTTAATGTTATATTGTTTAATCTTTCATGTTATGTATATAATTCTCTAAATTCAAAATTCTGGGCTAAATCATAGGTGCACTCCTAAGTTTGTCCGTAATAAACTTGACGTTGGCAAAGTGCCCTGGCAGCAAAAGCCATTCTAACGAAAAAAAAAAAAAAAAGATTTTATCTATCTATCTATCTATCTAACGTGGCTCTGAAGTACCGGTTCTATGTAGTAGTCGTTGCAGGTTACATTTTCTGTATTCAATGATATACTTTGGGATTCTCTCTGTATGTCATTGTTTAGGGGTGGCACCGTAACTTCTCTTCCATTTATGTATAGTTTATTATTTCTCAGCATTACTCTTTGTCCGCTTTGCCTAGCTTCTTGCATTTTTTCTCGAAGTATTTTCCTGCTTCGCAAGCTCTCTGGGTCTAGGAATTGCGACACAAATAAACCTGTGTTTCTAAAGTAAATAGCATTTTCTAGAATATATTTTGTAGTTCTTTTACTTAAAAACTCCATAACGACTGGTCGCCTTGGGCCTCTGCGCCCCATTCGTCGAACTTCTTCGATTTGTAGTGATAAATCAATATTATAAATATCATAAAAGACTCTTACAATTCGGTCGATTAATGTTGATTCCGTTTCATGATCAAATTCATTTAAACCATATAAGACAAGTCGCCTTGCGCATTCTGAATAGCTAGCGCTACTTGGCTTATATAATTGTTTCGGGTGTTCGGAATGTATGCTTATGTTATTAGATGAGATATTATTTTCAACTGCAACTTTTGATTTAGGGACATTGGAATAGGTAGCAGAGTTGTTGATACGTTGTTCTAGCTTATAAGTATGCTCTTTTAAAGATGCCAAGTCTTTTTGTAAAATTGCAATTTTTTTGTTTGTGTCATTTATATTTGTGGTTGTTAACAGTCGAATATTGCCCGTTTCTATATTATTTTGGTCCGTGATGGTTTTAATGTTGTCGATGTCATTTTTCAAGGTTGTATATTTATCGTTTAATTCGTATATATTAGTTTCTATTTTATGAATTAGACTGGTGAACTTTTGCTCCTGTTGTTCTAGTTTGACTGTGATTTGAGAGCGAAAGCTTCTAAGCTCTGTAAGAATAGTTGTTGTTATTTCGTTTTGGTTCGATATTTCGCAACTTTTACTGTCGAATTTTTCATTTGTGCGTTGCAGACCGCTTTCCTTTAACATTTCCTTATGCACGATGTCGGTAGGCAATGTGTCGGTAGGCAATGTGTCTCCCAAGCATGAAACGTTACTTTCATCCAATGACATATTTGTATCTTCTAAAGCATGCATATGTTGTGTCAGACCGGTGAGACCGGCTGGGGACGCAGGTGTGTTATCGTCGCGACGCCTGCGCGTTATGTTATCACATTTAGGGCATATCCAAATCTTTCTCAACTCATTTCCGTGCTCCCTTAAAAAGGCCGAGGTGTAATTGAAACAATTAAAGTGATAACAATCTTTACATTTAGAGCAACTCAATAGTTCTCCTCTCTCAATTTTCAAGTCACAAGCTAAACAGTTCATTTTAAATAGAGTATCGATTCAATACGATAGAATAGAGTACCCATTCAGGGCCCGTGACTCAGCGTATAGGTCATGTTCAAACAGTCGCGCAGGGCCCGTGACTCACATGTGAGTCGTGAATAAATTCTGATTTAAACATAAACAAAACGTAATATGACGAAATAATATAAGTATAATTTGAGCTAACAACCATCTTTATAAGGCATGTTGAAAAACATAATTGTAAACATGTTTTTTTTTAGTGAAACAGGGTCTAGAATATTCAAGTTTGGTTTACTGGAAGTGTAATATAGTAAAAATTCTGAAATTCGAGATACATACGTGTCCCAAGCAAATGGATAAATCTACATTTCAAAAATATCAAAAATATATATATGCCTGAAGTTATTGACATGACTCAAGGTATGGGTCACCGTGGCCTGGCGCTAATTGTAAAAACTACACATATCTTCATAGCACGCAAAAATAAACTTTATAACTTAGTTTTAAAGCTTATTTCATGACGAAACTCGTTGCAAATTGTACCTTTTTACAATGGATTACTGTTTGGATGGTAGCAAGCAACATTTCTAAGGACCAAACTTATTACCATGCCAATTTTTTTTGTTTCATTATAAAAACAGGGCGGCTTAAACAGTCACCAACTAAATGGTATGTTGTATTATCGCAATAGTGTGTGAGAAATATTTAAAAGAAAAGATTTTTTCTAAACATTTTCGTGGTAATAAGTACTATAATACATTTTAAGTGCTCTATTGTTTATATTATAATGACGTTTACCAAAACAAAGTTCATGACCGGCCACATGTAAGATTATCGGAGACACTTGGACAATAAACAATGGATGCACCTGGGCGGCGGCGAATTTAGCGGCGGTATTATCTTTAACGTGGTATTTTTGACATAAACTCAAGAAATGATTCACCCGATCCCCTCTATTAGGATGTATTTTAGAGTAACATGGGAAATTATATTTAGTCACGATTTATTCGTTGGCGACTTTATGCTCCTCTCTGTGCTCTTCAGTGATTTCGTATTTTGTGATTTTTATGACCTTGGCTATGGATACCCGGAATTTGAACCCTCCTGACCTCCTGACAAATTGTGCTATGAACTGGATGTTTCTGAACCCTATAATTATATGAAAATAACAGCGCCCTCTTGACAATGATCATCTATTTCTGATCAGGCTTTAAAATGTTCATTCTTAGTTTCTTACAAATATCAACAAATTAGTAAATATATATATATATTTTAATATGAACAGTAAACAGTTGGTTAGTAAAAATGATGCATAATATTGTCCAACGGACCGGATTCATAAGCGGCAATTTCTTTGACGTTTGCGCCAGGCCCCGAGACCCATAAGCTGAGTCACACGTTTTAGCTGAAAACGGTTTGTATGGTGGCCCGGCGTGTTGTGTACGCTTCGTGGTTCGTGGCCATGAATGGGTTAAGTCGGTTATCTGTAGCGCGGCGCGGGCGCTCGACACAGACGGCACAGAACGCGACTCTTTCCAACAAATAGGCACGGTGCCGCGCAGTGCTAGAGCGGCTCTGAGCTCGCTTCGATGACTCACCGATCGACACGGACGGCACAGAACCCGATCCGTTCCACCAACTGCGCACTGTGTAACACTGTGTCTTGACGGGTATCACTAGATTTTAAATTTTGATTGTTGATTATTTGTAACTTAAGCTTCCAATCTTCACAGTTTTTTCACATATTGTTCACATTTTAGTATGTCTTTAATATTTTATATCGTTTTATAAGCGGCGATTGCATGTTACACTACTCTGATTTTTTATTTACGGAGACGGTTTAACACAAGTTATCACGGTCGGCTCGCCCGTGCGGATGTTCGTGTTGAAGGTACTTAGACAACGATATATATAATATAAATATTTATAAATACTTAAATACATAGAAAACACCCATGACTCAGGAACAAATGTCCATGCTCATCACACGAATAAATGCCCTTACCAGGATTTGAACCCGGGACCATCGGCTTCATAGGCAGGGTCACTACCCACGAGGCCAGACCGGTCGTCGTTTGCATGGTGATGTACATCATATATTTTTTGTAGTTTTATCATTCTCTTATTTTAGAAGTTACAGGGGCGGGGGACACATTTTACCACTTTGAAAGTGTCTGTCTGAAGAAAAAAATGATATTAGAAACCTCAATATACATTTTTGAAGACCTATCCAGATACCCCACACGTATGCGTTTGATGAAAAAAAAAAATTTGAGTTTCAGTTCTAAGTATGGGGAACCCCCAAAATTTATTGTTTTTTTTTATCTATTTTTGTGTGAAAATCTTAATGCGGTTCACAGAATACATCTACTTACCAAGTTTCACAAGTATAGTTCTTATAGTTTCGGAAAAAAGTATCTGTGACATACGGACACACAAACAGACAGATAGACATGACGAATCCATAAGGGTTCCGTAAATGAGACTGTGACAAGGACAAACAATAATATTGCTTTCTCTGCTACTCCCGCTGATAGATACATAAGACTATCCCGTTCGGTTATTTCCCCCCACCGCTCATTCCTGATCCAGTTATACTAGATTCATGCACTTTTTAGTCTCGTAACTAGGCCATAAAATAAAGTAAAAAATAACATACTTAGAGCGAACTCGATATATACTAAAAATTTACACTTGCGAAGGGAATTCAGGGACAGGCAATATAAATACGGTAAATAAGTGTAACAAAAAACACAAAAATTGATCGTCATCGTCTTTTAATTATTCTTACAACTCGCAAGTCTCTAAGAAGAAGCAACATTTCTGGGAGTTCTAATCTGCCGTGCTAACAACAAATGTAATAAATAATTTTAATAAGACCACCCAGAAACCACAACCGAGACGGATCCAATGTCACTTCATAATCTGTTAAATGTAGACTGCAGCCCACACCAAATAATAATTGATAATGCCTGTATCCAGTCATCAATAAAGTTTTCAGTGTTGAGTAGAATTCATATTGTGCTTATCTAATTTATTCTTAAACTCAATGAAACTTTGAGCCAATACTATATCCTCTGGGAGTTTGTTCCAAGCTTTGACCACTCTGTTGCTAAAGAAGTGTCTATGAGGATTGTTGTAGGACCTGCGAGACACCAGCTTATACTGATGACCTCTCAGACGGTTGTTGATATTGCGCTCTAGCATCTTATGAAAATCTTTGAGGTCATAGTGTTGGGCTATTTGGTATGTCTCAATCAGGTCTCCACGTTCTCTGCGCTCTTTCAAGGATGTGGGCTTCAGGAAGTCCAGGGCATGTGTTAGAGATTCTTCGGTATCTTGGTGAAACTGCGTTACACCTTCTCCAACATCTCAATATCTTTGACTCCACTTTCCACACTCAGGTTTTCTGAATTTTGAGCATCATATCCTGCGTCAGATTCCCAAAAGCTTTTCTCATACTTAAGGAATTAGTCATATATATATACACAGGCTTGTCATTCGGTTTTAATTTTTTTTTTCTGGTGCGCAGTAAACTCGTGGCGGCTGCGGTGGTGCGCGCGGCCGAAGCGCGCGCCGCAGTAGCGGCACTCGTAACGCTTCTCCTTCGTGTGGGTCACCATGTGGACATTCAAATTCCTAAAAATAATAATTGATTCTACAATTTAATAAAATCGTGCTCCCCAAGTTGGACAAGCGTCCATAGGCTATAAACTGAACGTCAAGAAAAAGTGAGATTCGAACCGGTGTCTTCACTGTCTTCAGTTTACGCCGCTAACGCCCGGAACTCTAGGCTACCCCGTCAAGGCGGTACCCGTCCCAATTTATAGAGCATAAGTATACAATCTTAGAAAGATGAGGCGTCTAATAGCTGTCGACGCCGGTTCGGATCCAGCCTCCGCTACTGGAGGGCTGTGTCTCTTTCTTTAGTATATGAAATTTCAGTTTGTAATCTAGTAGCGAGACTTAAAACACAATCTGTCCATTAAGTAATAAGTTCAAAATGGCGGTTTAGACCGCGAGCCAGGAACAGATTTCCATGACCAATCGCCTCCCGGGCGAAAACTCGTATAGTAGTTAACGGCTATATGGTGAACCCTCGTGGACGTCAGCTGCCGCTCCGTTGGTGGGTTTAGGAATGGCGGCCACCGAAACACGTAAAAAATAATAATTTGTCTGTGACGGTTTTTTTTTATTTAAAACATCATCTAAACTATCGTCTGACGAAGTATCGATGACATATGACATGACGAGATATGCTTCTGGCCCGTGGTCTATTAGTTTACCCGGTAGTCCTGAAGCTTTTGTCGCACAGCTCGCACTGGTAGTTGTTGACGCCGCTGTGCACGGTGAGGTGCGCTCTCAGCGTTTCCTTCGTCTTGAGGGCTAAGCCGCATTCGTTGCATTCGTACAGCCGCTTCTTTGAGTGGGTGCTGGGGGCCATTATTAGGTGGAGTTAATAAGTCGGTGAATTTACATGGATGCAGAGGCATAGATATACTTAAAACTAACATGCATATAAATTAACATTATTAATAATATTCTGTCAGTGTTGACTGTTGATGTTGAATCAAAGACAGGAAAGTTATCCTGGTACTCGAGTATTTTTTTATTTTTTTCTTCTTTCCCTTGCAAGAGTAACATTGTCAAGGATCTATTTTGTGAGTGTGACATACTGCGAATCCGAAGTCAACACTTACAGGCTTTTCCAATCATTAAATAATGTGTAAGATGTCCACCAAGCGGATGCATTTTTTATTGTTATGATAATTAAACACAATACATAACTTATTAATCTAAATCAGTGGTGGGCAAACTTTCTTCATGGGGGGCCAGAAAAATAAAAAAAATCTCGCTCAGATTTTTTTCATTTGGTTTTGAAACCGTTATGTCGCGAGCCCTATACTAATTATTTCGAAGAATCGGCGGCGGGCCAGATGAAACCCTTGCGCGGGCCGGAACTGGCCCGCGGGCCGTAGTTTGCCCACCACTGATCTAAATAATCCAGTTACTGTATACATACAAGTCCAATTATTCATTTATACTTTATTATTGTTGATGCTTACCCTAAATGTTCTTGAAGTGCACTGTTGGTAAAGAAAGCTTTAGGACATAATTTACATTGATGTTTTCTTTCTTTTTCATGGACCTGCCGACTAAAAGAAAACACAAATGATTAGAGGTCATTGACATATCTAAGGATGGGACTTACGGGCACTAAGAAAGGGGCCAGTACAGCGGTGTCACGTCATGCATACAAATTCGAGCCAATCGTGCAGTCTAACGCCACAACGCGATTTGTTGATGAGTTCGCATCACGCGCGCGATTGGTCGCAACTAGTTGCTTCAGATTGCACGATGGGCTCGAATTCGTCACTGAACTAGCACCATTCTTAGTAAAGTAAAAAAGTCATTTATTCAAGTAGGATTTTATAATCTCTTTTGAATTGTCAAAAGTACATTATATTAAGTGCCCGTAAGGCCCGTGCTTATATATAAGGTAGTAGGGTATAAGTAAATGTCAGATAATAATTCGTAAACTTTTAAAAACTTTATATAACCTGACTAGAATTTTTTCGTACTGTTACATCACTGAGGCCATACAAACAAATCAATTGTCACATCAACTAGAGTCAGAGTAAGATAAGTGGCAACGATTATGATAGCGTGCACTGTCCGGGCTGCCAAAATCTAACTAGAGGCTGTTAGCTGTCTGTCTAACTTACATATGTCTCGCGACAAAAGGTTTCCTGCTGAACTTCTTCTGGCATATATGACACTCGTGCGCATACTCATAGTTGTTCGTGTGCGAGATCACGTGGGCGTCCAGCTCGGTTTGCGACACGAAGCGGCGCTCGCACTCCACGCACGGGAACCGCAGCGTGGCGGGGTTGTGGCGCGCCATGTGCACTGACAGGCGGGTCACCTCTGAAATGCATTTATGATTATGTACAACTGAAGGAAATCTTATTTATCAGTTATTACTACTATTGAGTTTATAAAAAAATGATATTAGAAACCTAAATATCATTTTTGAGGCCCTATCCATAGATACCCCACACATATGGGTTTGATGAAAAAAATTTTTTTTATTAATTTTACGACGTATTAAAAAAAACTACTTACTAGATCTCGTTCAAACCAATTTTCGGTGGAAGTTTGCATGGCAATGAATATCATATATTTTTTTTAGATTTTTCATACTGTTATTTTAGAAGTTACGGGGGAAGGGGGGGACACATTTAACCACTTTGGAAGTGTCTCTCGCGCAAACTATTCAGTTTAGAAAAAAATTATATTAGAAACCTCAATATCATTTTTAAAGACCTATCCATAAATACCCCACACGTATGGGTTTGATGAAAAAAGATTTTTTGAGTTTCAGTTCTAAGTATGGGGAACCCCCAAAATGTATTATTTTTTTTTTCTATTTTTGTGCAAAAATCTTAATGCGGTTCATAGAATACATCTGCTTAGCAAGTTTGAACAGTATAGCTCTTATAGTTTCGGAAAAAAGTGGCTGTGACATAATCGGATAGACAGACAGACATGACGAATCTATAAGGGTTCCGTTTTTTGCCATTTGGCCACGGAACCCTAAAAATGGGTATTAATGGGTAAATCAACTTTTTCATGTCCCTATTCCTAAAAAAATAAATAAATACTACTTGTTACTACTATTCCAGGATCACTGAAAATTGTAAAAATATTTTTTTCATCAAACTTATGTTTGGTAACTGTAAATTACATAATTATTCTTCTAACAAATTGTATAGCCTGTCCGATTTCTAAGATCAAGTTCACCATACATTTACTATGGGGTACTTGGTCTTGGAAAAACGGACAGACTATACTTCATTTAATTTTATTGTTTGTTGTCTGGTGGGATAAAGTAACAACAACAAATTGTAAATAGATACAAACTTCAAAAATTTCCTTTTTGAGCTTTCCAAGCAATGCTCATGATCATCAACTAGATGATTAGGTTTAAAATAAAAAAGGGTTGAACATACCTTTATTGCAAATACTACATTTTTTCTTTAATCCCAAATGTACGGTCTTGTAATGCCTATGCCTATCCCCCTTGTTCAGGAACAGCTTGGGACAAGCTTGGCACTGCACCTTACGACGCTTTGTCTCTGGCTGGTGCTGCAGCAGGTGCTCCTTCAGGTTACGGAAAGTCTTGCCACACTCTTCACATATTTGCGCTTCATGTTTCTCTGTTGATTTTTTTAAGGTTTTCTTTGGATGGCTAAATTTTTTTCGTTTTGGTGCTAGAAGAAAGAAGTACTGTTGACATAAAAGTTAGTAGACCATTTGTATAATATGCAATGCAATGAGACTAGTAGTCAAACAAGTGCCGTACTTAACCCTTGACAGCCAAAGATGCCAAAGTCAACCTTTATGCATTCCAACAAGGTTCATTTTGACGCGCTGCACACATCAGGCATGGCGTTCAGATGGTTAATTCGGAATTATAAACTTAATCACTATACTTTGTTTTCTTTGCATTAGAAGAAAGGTCTGAACATGTCAGAAGGGAGGAGCCTAAGCAATATCTTACCATACAAATCTTTCCACCATTTTTTGCGGGGGGGAAATGTGCACACAATCACACTTCTCACTCACTACATACAAAATTCAATCTGTAATGACGACACAAATATATAGAAAATGACACACGTCAAAGACAAATCTTGCACACCTCGATCTCTTTTTGTGTACGGACAAGTCACAACATGCACCGCCATAGGCACAGTTATGCCAGTACTTTGGCAGAGGGGAAATAGTATGAATGCTGTCTCCCTTCTCTGTGTTGCTCGAAGATTTATATACTATATAATTGTTACATATTTGCAGTAACTTATTTTTCAACAGTGTTTTTCATTAAAAAGACACTTCAAGATTGCTTACCTTCTTTCTTATGCTAAAAAACGAAGTATTGTTGCAACTAGGTTTAGCAAGTTAGCTTCTTACCCTTAACTTTGGTTTGTTCCCTAATATCTTCATACTTCTTCTTCACTTTTTGTACTACACTTAGTGGCTCTTCATCTGACTCAACATTATGTGTATCTTCATTATCAGATTCTATTTTCACATCTACTTTGTCTTCAACCTTAACATTTCCTTCTACCTTAATTTCTGTGTTGCAATCTTCAAGCACACTGGGCCCAAAATCATCAGAATCCAAGTAATTCTCATGCTTTATTCCGTTTTCGTCTACGTACACAGTCAGTTTTTGGTCTGGTAGCTGTACTCCCGAATCCAAAGATTTTAAATATGCATCATTTTTCAAAGATAATACCTTAAATTTATAAAACGATATGATTTTTCTGTAACAGTTGTTACACAGTTTCGTTGTTGTTTTAGAGTCTTCTGTAACCTGCAATTGAATGTAGACGTGAAATAATTGTAAAACGCCTATAGATTTACTTTCACTTTACTGATTTCACTACCTCTTTACCTTGATATCCAAGCAAAACAGCATGACATCGAGGTAGTTTTTGTTGTCCTCATTTAAGCACTTTTCCAGCTCTGAGAGATGTGTGTCAGCTGGGGTTTTGAGGCAGGTTCGGCATATATTCATATTCATTATTATAAAGAGCTGTTGGGTCACGTTTAAACTAAAAGTAAAATAATTGCCTCCTCAACACCAATGTCAACAAACAACAAGCTAACAACAACAGAAATTGACACTTGACAGATGTTTGTAAGTGCGTTTTGTTTCGATTGTTATTCTTGATACTTAATACTTGCACACTATCACACAATATCTGAGTGAGGAGCACGAGCATGTTAAGGTTATTACTTCTATACTTACACTGGACACTAATAAATTGCTGCTAAGTGAAACAGGAAAACCACTTATAGTCGATCAAACAACTTTGTCACTACAAAAATGTGTGTAATTAAATTTTTCTATGGGAACCTATATGAAAATAGAATGAGATTCCTTGCAAGCTCTGTGAAATATTTAAACTTCGCGAGTGCCTCACACAGATAATTCATTAGTTACTTCGTAAGTGCCTCGACAATTTAAACTTGCGCAACTTACGAAAGTTGCGTACTCTGCTTGCAGGCTGATAGAACGAAACGGATTCATGTTCAACATAAAACTGTCAGTGTCATGATGGTGTCATATGTCCCTGCTGAATGTCAGTGTCATGTCAAAGTTGATTAGATTGTTGCTGTTGTCGTCGTCGAAAGTAAAATAGTTATTTTACTTAATTTTACGTATAAACTACGTACCTTATTAAACCTTTTATAATGAATACATGCAGAACTTGCCTCATAACTTCAGCTAGAAATGATATTTCAGACCTGGAAAAGAGCATAAAAGATGACAAAAGAAAATGCATTGATATCATGGCGTTTTGTTTAGATATAAAGGTACAATATTTGTGATATGGTTGAAATAAAGGTGTACTACAATTGTTACAAGTTTCTCTCTAATTCCAGGTTACAGAAGACACCAAAATAACCACGAAACTGTGTGATACCTGCTATAGAAATATCATCTCGTTTTACAACTTTAAGGTTTTAGCTTTAGAAAACGATGCATATCTTAAATCTCTGAACCCACTAGAGAAGCCTGCAGACCATAATCTAACTCTGTATGTGGATGAAAACGGAATCAAACACGAGAATATCGTGGAGTCAGATGATTTTGGCCCGAGTGTAATAGAATATTGCAATAGAGAAATTAAAATAGAAATAGATGTAAAGGATGACAGACAAGAAGATTCAGAAATAATAGATAATGTAAAGGAAGAAGATACATTTGCAGATGTAGATTTAGATGAAGAGCCACTGAGTGTGGTACAAAAAGTTGAATATGAAAATTTTGAGGATGATTCCAAAGAAGAGGGTAAGACTTAGTACAAGAACCATCCAGCCCAGTATATTTTTTCGCAAAAATTAATTTAATCATAGATGAAATGGCTATGTTCATATGACATGTAATATTATTCAACTGAAAAGCTAATAATAAAAAAATCTTACAAACCTAAGTTTTTATACTTTCAGCTCCAGAACACAATAGTGGGCAGCGGATGTTGAAGTGCAAGGCCTGTCCTAAGCAGTTTGTCACTTTTGGCGGGCGGAGCAAACATTACCAGACCACACATTTAGGCAAAAGGTCCAAATGTGATATTTGTTATAAAGGTAATATAGATGGAAAGTACATAATTTTTTTCTTGTGACTTATTGCCATGGCTAAATCTTCTAGCTCACTTTTTAAACCGGGTTTTATAGGATTTCATATATTCACATTTGTGATAGTTATAAGATCAATAAATAATGTCCCCTGTCATTCAGGACATAATAACAATGGAAGGTAGATCCTGTTTATTGTTATCTGACTTTACCATAAATACCATGTCAGGCATATTAAACTGTATGTTATGTAAAAAATTTGTAATGAAGATGATTAGAAAAGCTTAGAGAAAAAAAATGGTATACATAAATAATTATCAGGGGGCACCTTACACAGATCAACCTAGGCCCAAACTAAGCAAAGCTTGTACTATGTGTACTAGGCGACAATATATACATATAGTTAAATATGTATTTATATACATAGAAAACACTGATGACTCAGGAATAAATATCTGTGTTCCTCACACAAATAAATGCCCTTAAAACTCAGGGCCATCGGTGAATATCTTATACCTTTAAACGAGCAATTCTTGTATATATATTTCCGGGATCTCGGAAACGGCTCTAACGATTTCGCAGAAATTTGGTATATGGGGGTTTTTGGGGGTATACAATCTATCTAGATTAGTCTTATGTTTGGGAAAACGCATGTTTTCGAGTTTTCATGCGTTTTTCTTTCGACGCAGAATATGGTAGCTAATTTCGTGTTGCCGGCCACTGTTCGTCTGGTCCAGCGGGTTAAGACGCGGACTGCTAAACGAGAGTTACGGGTTCGAATCTCGCCCGGTGACTAACTTTTGTTTTTTTTGATATGTTCAAGCTTATATATAATATTTAAATTTTTATTGTTTTAGACAAGTTTAATTTAGTAAAAAAATGTAGTTAAGATTATCATCTATACACCACCATATTACAATAAATAGTTATAACCGAGCAAAGCGGTCGCCCAGGTACTGTATATGTTAATTGTGTAAAAAAATCAGTGTTGGACACTGAGCTAACTATCACTAAAGTAGCATTTATTTTATTTTGTAAGTTTTGCAAACAATGATATTTCAGAGGTGGTGCACCTACCGGAGCACAAGCTGCGCATACACAACCCTTCAGGCATGCGGTTCAACTGCTCGGTGTGCAAGCGCCCTTTCATCAAACAGGCGGAGCTGGACTTGCACATGCTCACGCACACCAAGGACTACAAGTTCCAGTGCGATGTGTGTCAGAGAAAGTTCAGCTGCAAGGGTTTGCTCTCGCTACATATGTGAGTAAAAAATTAACTTTTAACGGGTTGGGCTAATATGAAAAACTTAACTAAAAAGTTTATTAAACTACTGGGAATTATTTTTCTCAGTAGTTACCACTAAACTACTTGCCTGTTGTGACTCGGCCGAGGCACGTCTACACTGGCCGGTATGTGCGTGAGGAAATTGTCTCGCGCGTATGCTGACCCGGCTAATGTTCAATACTGATAAAAATACCACTGGTAACAACTTGATGGTAGCTAGTAGGAATAAGACAGGCTCTAGACAGAGACACATGGAGGAATATGGGGGAGCCCTATGCTGAGGATTGCTGCAGACAGAGCCCAATAGAGACAGTTGGAGGAGGCCTATGCCTTACGGCACACCGAACTGAGGGATATATTATAAAAAAATAAAAATAAAACTTATTTGAAATGTATATAGTTCGGAATAAATGGCTTTATTATTATGCCAAGAGCAACCAGACAGAGCGTCTGTGGAGAAAGGCTAGCAGTAAGTAGGAATAAGTCATTTGTTGCAGTAGTAGGTAGAGTAGTAAATAGCAACAATGGGAATTTTAAATAATTAAGGAATTATAATTTTGGTTGGGGTTGTGAGGTTTCTCCGTTTTTTCTATACTCGTGAGTATACTATTTAGTTGAGTCCTCCATAAAGTCACCCGTTTGCTTTGATCGTGAGTGTCACTTTTGTTTTCTCTTATATATCTTATACCTTTAAACGAGCAATTCTTGTATATTTATATATATATTTCGGGGATCTCGGAAACGGATCTAACGATTTCGATGAAATTTTCTATATGGAGGTTTTCGGGGGCGAAAAATCGATCTAGCTAGATCCTATCTCAGGGAAAACGAGCATTTCTGAGTTTTTATATGTTTTCCGAGCAATTAAATCTTTACATAGCGTCAACCCACTTACTTGAAAAACGAGACACATTTATTTAATTTTTATTTTTTTATTTTATTTATTTCAAATAACAAATTGCACCTTACAGCTAAAGCACATGAGGTAAGGTGACGCAGACTGAAGAACCTTTTGCTGGCTTTTGCTTTTGCGGTGAGTAAGGTTGCCAGAGCTCAACGAGGGGGGTGGGGTTAGGGTCGGCAACGCGCATGTAACTCCTCTGGAGTTGCAGCTGTACATAGGCTATGGAGACTGCTTACCATCAGGCAGGCCGTATGCTTGTTTGCCACCGACGTAGTATAAAATAAGAAAAAGGAACTTTAATCAGCCCACTTAATCATAAGATGTATGGCTTATAAAATAAATGACATTAAAAAAAAACTTTAATCAGTAAAAGAATACATACAAATGATAAAATAAATTAGGAACATTATTTTATTTTTGATCATTATTTAATTTTTATCGACATTGTTTATTTTGATTTGTACTTTTATTATTGTGACATTATGACATTTTATATTATTTTATTTTTATTTGCAATGTTTGTAGTTTACTTAATTGCTATTATACAAAATTAACGATCACTCTACGAATAGTAATGTAAGCTGAATTGTATATTTTATCTATGTGAAATTTGTGTATATAAGATTAATAAAACTAAACTATAAATAGGTATGTTTGCTTGTTTTAGACGCCAGGTCCATGAAAAAGAAAGGAACTATAAATGTAAACATTGCCCTAAGGCTTTCTTTGCCAGAAAGAAACTCGAAAGACATTCAAGGTAAATCGTTTTTTGGATTTTTTTGTAAATATTACCTATTTGCATCTTAATAACGCTGATAATGTTGTAACTTAATGTTTATTAAATTAAGCACCACTGGAGTTATAGAGTGCTTCCAGTTATTCTAAATTAATAAGACAACTATGAGTTTGAATGCCTTTAATTACAGCGAGAAGCTATGAACGAAAGTTCACTTTCACTTCACTTCACTCACTACATTCACTTCACTTCACTTTTATCTTCTATCGATGGGTTTGTTTTACTGAACCCAATATTTCTGACTCACAGGACACACACGAGCGACGTGTCCGTGTCCAAACTCGGAAAAGAATATCAAATCTGCGAAGAGTGCGGCGTGTCCGTAGTCAACCTCAAAACGCACGCGGCGCGCCACCAGCCCAAGGACGAGCGGCGCCGGCTGCAGTGCAAGGCGTGTCCCAAGACATTCTACACCATAGGAGGCCGGAAAAGACATTACAAGACCACGCATTTGGGCAAGATACCCAGGTGTGATATTTGTAATAAACGTAAGTTGAGATTTTATCTCCTAATGTATTTTATACTTTCATTTCATTTATTAGCCATAATTTATCGTGGTCGTCTACGGTAACGACACGTCAAGGCAAACCAGGGGACGCAAATGAACAAGATTGTATGTAGTTGACGTGGACCATCGTGGACGGCGTCTAACGCTAAATCGCCAACGATATCGTCACTTTATCTATCGTAGATTTGCAGCATGTAATACACATCCCATCAAAAACAATACTTGTCAAAAAAACCAAGTCTCGCAACTCAGTTGTTCTGCGGTAAAAAGTTGTGAGATCCATGTAATACCAAGTCGGTTATTAATTTATTCAGTCTCTACTTAAGCGACTTTCTGTCTTAATACGTCCAGTCTCTAAGACCACGATCGTGGTCCATAAGAATTGAAAATCAATTGTGTCTGGAATCTCCGTACTCGAAGCATTAAGTTGTTACGTAATAATTAACAGCATCTTATAGTGACGCATATCAATATTAAAATTCTTTAATGTTTTATATAAATATATTGAGACTTGGCCATCGCACTAAATAACATAAATAACAAGATATACCTAGATTTATAGCTAGTCACGATTCTTGAAGAAGTCTCTGCACCTGCGCCTCACTTGTGATGTTAATTATAGGTGCGGATTTAGTTTTTCTAACAAAAACTCTGCCAAAAGAAGTCCAACAGAACTCGTATCCTTTTGAGCTTGCCAAATCTCTTGCTAAAAATCGTAGTCGAGCTGCTTTAACTGTTAAGTTCTCCGTTATGTATATTGGGGTCTCCAGTATGTTATGTCCGAGTAAGCCGAGATGCTTGGCGCGTAATTTGTTGCTAGAGTTTGTCTGGTTGTACTCTTTACATTTCCCTAGAATATCATTTTTCTGTATAGCCGATACCATTTCCACTATAATGGGAGGGTTTTGCTTGTCATTCGGTCGGCTACGTACCCTGTGTATGTCCGAGATGTCCGAGGGAGATAAAGGGAGCCCTATGGACTCTGACAACTTAGTAACCATGTTAACTAGGTCTCCTCTAGTCTCTTTCTCAAGTTTATTTGAGCGCTCGCATCGGTAAATAATATAGCGTCGTGTCACTCTTTTTCGACCGTGATTTTAAATTTACAAGGGCGCTGTTGCAAAATACTAAACTTGTAACTGCGCCGCATGGTGAAAAAGATTGGGAACCCCTGACTTATTGTATATATGTATAAATAAAACATAAAACATCGTTACGAATAAAGCCAATATTGAAAAATTTAACTGAAGACTTGGCTGTATGGGCTTAATTTTCTTTGCGGTCTTTTCTAGATTTTTTAGTTTTTCCTTGATTCATACACCAAACACTACTTATATTCCAAATTTGAAGCTTCTAGGTCTGCTAGAAGTGCCTTAGAATTTTGATGATCGGTGAGTCAGTGAGTGACAAAATTAAGAAATTTGACCCGTTATAATTCTTAAAATACTGGTTCAAATTGAATGAAATTTGAAATATACCGTGTCTTTACAATGCCTGCATGGTTACTGAAAATTCAGTCTTCTAGTTTTGTCCACAACGAAGTTACAGGGGGTCGAAAATGGTCTGAATTGCTTCGAGAAAAGGATGGTACGGCCGTGCTTTTTTGCTCGACTTGGTGGGGGCACTGCCGTGCCCCCAGATTAAAGAGCGAACACTACAACTGTATACTATATAATAATTCAGCCTATATACGTCCCACGGCTGGGCACAGGCTTCCTCTCATGTGCGAGAGGGCTCGGGCTATAGTCCCCACGCTAGCCCAATGCGGATTGGGGACTTCACATACACCTTTGAATTTCTTCGCAGATGTATGCAAGTTTCCTCACGATGTTTTTCTTCACCGAAAAGCTAGTGGTAAATATCAAATGATATTTCGTACATAAGTTCCGAAAAACTCATTGGTACGAGCCTGGGTTTGAACCTCCGGATTGAAAGTCGGACGTCATATCCACTCGGCCACCACCGCACCGCCACTAACTACAATTAATTACACAATAAAACAATTTTTAGACACAAAACAATTTGCATAAAGAAAATAAAGCAAAGAACAAACGGAGATTGAAACGCACATGTAAGATTAATACAAACCTAACGTAGTGGTGATTGATGGCAAAGAACTTCCATAACTTGTTTCCGAAAGATGGCAAATTTTAATTTATGATGGCTAATTGTAATTAACGTTAGCCAACACTGATAGCTAGAATTGTTTCAAAATCTTGCGTTTTTGAAATTTCATGGCCTGGATTCATAGGACATAAGTTTTTGGCAAAAATTTTTGGTACAAGCTTTTATCGCCGACTGTACTTTTCTTTCCACAGGTAACTAATACTCATCGAGCCAATTCGAAAAACCCCAAACACAATTAAGTTGCGTTGTTTTATCACAGAGTTCCAATGTCCACCTCTTGTCTCCGTCATCAGATCAGCTCGATGGTACCATAATATTGCATGGTCACCCGACTGACATATGTATGCAAATTTTCAGCTCAATCGGAAACCGGGAAGTGGATCAAATTTAACTTGCAAGACTTGATTACAGACCGACAGACAAACGGGACAGGTGAAACTAAATAAAAGCTTGTAAAAAACTAGAGACCGGGGCGAGCTACGATGGCACCATCTATGCAAACCTTTGTCAGTTGCCAACCCTATTATGCGCACGCGATAGAGTTTGGCGGGTCAGCAGTGTAGATAGATAGATAATAGTTTATTCATCACACATGGTAATAGGTACATTTAAAATATACATCATGTACATAATATCTATACTACTAACAAGTGCGACTAGTCAGGCATTTTTAAACTAAAGTGCATGCATGTCATAATTTGTAACATTTACACTTCATTAAATTCATTAATGTTATACAAAGTCTTGTTTAATAATAGGTTTTTCACTTTAGCACGAAACACTGTCAGTCTTGGTTCTTTTTTGAGATGTTGGGGTAATTTGTTATACAGTTTACGACCAATAACTCCTGTACTGTGAAGGTTTGGCACATTCACAATATTTTTGTAGATAACTGGCCTCAGTTACAGATTTGAATTCAGAGTTATCGCCCTGCTAAATGAATAAGTTCTGCGGACCGCCATTCGGGGGGTGGCAGGCATTACGGGTACTTGATTTATAATCTTGTAAAAAGAAGAGCTAATATATTTTATCAGAAATCTACGTCAGTGTTTACATTCCCCACCGCAGATAGACCGTTTCCCTCGTTATAGTACTAATTTATTTCTGCTTATCATTCTTAATTTAAACGATTGTTTACTTAACTACGGACATTGACATATATCTAAGGACGGGCCTTACGGGCACTAAGAATGGTGGTGGTTAGTGTACCACTCACAAATTCGATCCAATCGTATACAGTCTACCGCAACTAGTTGTGTACCGCACAAATGTGGCGTTAGACTGCACGATTGGCTCGAATTCGTGTGCGTGACACTGCTGTACTGGCCCCATTCTTATTGTATGTAAGGCTCGTCCTTAGATACTCGGTATGTGTATGACTACGGACCCTGAACAGAAAATTGAACATGTTAATCATGTCAGAGGTGGTGAGCGTGACGGAGCATAAAAGGCGCATGCACGCGCCGGGTGAGCTCCCGTTCGAGTGCGCCGAGTGCGGGCGCCGCTGCGCGTCCAAGTCTCTGCTCGACGTGCATATGCTCACACACACCAGGGACTATAAACACGAGTGTGATGTTTGTCAGAAGAAGTTCAGCTCTAAGACTTTCCTTTCGATGCACAGGTGAGTCGTAAGGAGGTTGAACAGTAATAAGTGTATATAATAGGGATGATGTTGAATTTTATAACAAGGTAAATAGATAGCATATGGGCAAATTATCTAAATAATGCAGATATTCAAATAATATATGGAAATGGTAAAAGAATACAGGACCTGAAAGTTACACAATTTACGTGGCGCGAAATAAATGCATAATGCTTAGATATATTACAATAAGAAATCATGAATGAAGAATTTACTAGAGACCTACTTATTACTGGTGCCAGGCCTATGGAACTCTCCGCGCGAGCTCGGATTTATGCCTACAAATCTCGTCTCGCCGGCGGGACAAAATCCAGCCAGTTGGTTGCCACACGCGCTAACGCATGCACGTCACCGCGCGCTCTAATATGCCAATGCTGATACAAAATAAATGTCTCCGACACGAAAAAAATGCACAGCTTTTAATGTGGATGGATGCAAGAATAGCAAAACAAATAAAAAAATATTCATTAGGTTTAGTATCTTCGCCACGATCAAGTTTAATAACAGGTCACTTAGAGAAGAAAAAAATTCTAACAACATTACATAAAAGTAAACAAAACAATTGTAAATTCATGATTAAAATACATAATTTAAGATATCCATTTTATTTTATTTTACTCCGCTCTTTAAGTACCTAGGTCCTTAATTGAAAAAATTCAAGCCAAAATATATTTTATTGAAATGTAGATCTCAACTAAGATAGGATTTTTTTAAACTCAACCTCAAAGACCGGTCTTTATACTTGAATCCATCTTTAATTTAATTAGGTAAATGTGTTTGATGATTGTTTGTTTCAGGCGGGAAGTGCATGAAAAAGAAAGGAACCATCAATGTGAATTTTGTCCTAAGGCATTCTTCAAGAAAGATAAACTAAAAGAACATATAAGGTAAGCACAAATGTCCTATATCTGGCATAGCCAAAAACACCTAAACATCAAGCTAGTATAGAAATGGCTCATTATAAGCTATTATGTGTAAATGCTTTCCAGTACTATAGAGACCGTGCGTGTTTGAGGGTCTGCCATCTTGTGACCTGAATCGAAAGCGAAAACCATTCGCGCTTCAGGTGCTGCCCCCTACACTTCACGATGGCTATATTTCGCATAGAAGAGTCTTCCATCTAGTGGATTAAATAAAAAAATTAAACTTGACATAATGCTTCGCGCCAATGAATAGGCAGCTTCTGTGCTGCCGTCTACAATGCATGCACCCTCTCCATTATAAATGTAGTTGTGTATAAAATAAATACTTAATATAACTGGCAGGTGCCACACGAACGAGCGGCCATACACCTGCAACGAGTGCGCCCGATCGTTCACGAAAAAGATCCTTCTCACCAAACACCTGACCTCGCACAGCGGCGTCCGCAAGTTCCTCTGCAAACTGTGCAATAAAAGCTTCAAGACGTCAGGGTAAGATGACCCTGCGAAATGTTCGCATTTGTAAAGGTCCTCACGAGACACCTGCTCACACAGCGACGTCCGCAAGTTTCTCTGCAAGCTGTGCAATAAGGTGTCAGGGTAAGATGACCCTGCGAAATGTTCTTATTTGTAAAGGTCCTCACGAGACACCTGCTCACACAGCGACGTCCGCAAGTTTCTCTGCAAGCTGTGCAATAAGGTGTCAGGGTAAGATGACCCTGCGAAATGTTCGTATTTGTAAAGGTCCTCAAGAGACACCTGCTCACACAGCGGCGTCCGCAAGTTTCTCTGCAAGCTGTGCAATAAGGTGTCAGGGTAAGATGACCCTGCGAAATGTTCGTATTTGTAAAGGTCCTCAAGAGACACCTGCTCACACAGCGGCGTCCGCAAGTTTCTCTGCAAGCTGTGCAATAAGGTGTCAGGGTAAGATGACCCTGCGAAATGTTCGTATTTGTAAAGGTCCTCAAGAGACACCTGCTCACACAGCGGCGTCCGCAAGTTTCTCTGCAAGCTGTGCAATAAGGTGTCAGGGTAAGATGACCCTGCGAAATGTTCGCATTTGTAAAGGTCCTCACGAGACACCTGCTCACACAGCGACTTCCGCAAGTTTCTCTGCAAGCTGTGCAATAAGGTGTCAGGGTAAGATGACCCTGCGAAATGTTCGCATTTGTAAAGGTCCTCACGAGACACCTGCTCACACAGCGACATCCGCAAGTTTCTCTGCAACCTGTGCAATAAGGTGTCAGGGTAAGATGACCCTGCGAAATGTTCGCATTTGTAAAGGTCCTCAAGAGACACCTGCTCACACAGCGGCGTCCGCAAGTTCCCCTGCTAGCTTCAAGGTGGCCGGGTTTGGTGCCGGTTCGCACACTGACATACCTTATACTGTTTGTTGTGTTCTTGGTGTTATTTAACGTATACTGTTTGTGCTCAAGCGCGAACCGAACTACATTAGCTTTTGTGTAGGGAAAATTTGGGAACAAATGCCTAAAAAACTAAACTATATACTGTGTATTATCGCAGGAACTTGTCCGTGCACATGGTCAGCCACACGAAGGAGAAGCGCTACCCGTGCGCGTTCTGCGGCGCGCGCTTCGGCCGCTCCGACCACCGCAACCGGCACCAGCTCACCGCGCACAAGAAACACGGACAGACTGAAGCGGACAAAAAACCTGACAGTTGATAAATAATGATATATAAAATTAAATTATATAATAAACGAGATTTTTTGGAGATTATGATTTAATTCTTTATCAGATGTAATTAATGTAGTATAGATATAAAGTACAACCTAATCACCCCAATAATGGACTTGAGATGAAACCAATAACACGACACTGTCGTATAGGTAAAAAACTTAAGTAAGTCACCTGTTGTATGAAGTTGTGGCGTGTTCGAACAGACAATACATGTTTAAAAGACATACACAAACAAAACAAATGTCTATTCGAACACGTCACACTTACTTAAGTTTTTTACATATACGTATATTACGCGGGTAATACTAGTAATGTAATAGGTTAGGTTTTGTTTGGCAACAAACGTCAAATAAGCGTTGTATTTCTGTTTCACTCTAACATGTTGAATTCTGTGTCCTTGCATCCTGCTCACACTTGCTTAAAACGAAGTTAGCTGGCTAAGACCACAGATAACTATTCTCTGGATAAAAAAGGAATGAAAAATTGAAAATCTTTAACCAACAAATAAACAGTCAGTCAGTTATTTTTATCGGGAATTGAAAAATCGGCCATTAAACACTTAGGAAGAAAGTTTTCTTAAAAAAGTGCTGAGTTTGACGTTTTATCGAACGAACGAGCGAAGTTCTTGCATTCAACTTGGAACACACGGCTGGCTTGGGGCTAGTTCTGGCATTTCGATGTTTTTAAACTGATCTATCAGAGGATAGTTGGTGACGCAATAACTTAAGTAAATTTGTTCTCATTTAATTGACATCATTTTTAGGCATACGTATTGTTGAGGGCAATATTTTTTTTGAAGTTCAAACGGTTTAAACCTTTTTAAAAGGGTCTTGCTATACGTATATGCTATAGTCCCCCTAATGTAGGACAGGTGGACTGTTGTCTGGTTCATTGTGGTGAGTACGCGGGAAAATGTGTGATTTAGGTGGCATATAAAATATATCACGTGATTGAGTTGAAAATCGATCTCAAGTGAGAGGGTCAATAATGGACAAATTGCGCCCAATTTGATTTTCTCCTTGTTTGAATTCATTGGTCTGACATGTCAAACATTGATAACGGAGAATCTGAAAGGCAGCTTAATATGAATCTGTACTGTACTTAGTCAAAATTAAAAAAATGTATATCGAGGGTTCGCAAGACTCCTTAACAGAAATATGAAGTCATAATTGTAAAAAACGGCCGCTGTCTTGAATTTTTTTTAATTTTTGCTCTAATCATGATAAAAATTAATATCTGAGGATCCGTAAGGCTCCTAGGAATCCGAAGTCAAACTTGTATAAAAAGCGGCCGCCATCTGATATTTCTTAATTTCTGCTCTAATCATGATGAAAATTGATATCTGAGGATTTTAGTAAAAATTGTAAGAAACGGCCGCCATCTGGAATTTCTTAGTTTTTATTCAAAACATGATGAAAATTGATATTTGAGGATTCGAAAGGCTTCTTAGTAGGAATTCGAAAGAAAAATTGTAAAAATGGTCGATATCTTGAATTTCGTCGTAATGTAAATTTATGAACGAGGATCTGAAGTCAAAATCGTAAAAAACGGAAACCATTTTGCAGGTTTTATTGACGAAGGAAGGGAAGGGATGAAAATGGGATAAGAAACAAAACGCTAGGGTAATTCATTTTGTAATAACTTATTTATTTATTAAAATTAGTTAATATTTTAACATGATATTAAAACGTTTTATAAAAATGGCTTGTATGTATCATTTTATAACTAGTATCTACAGCGTGCCGTCCACTACGGGGCTTTGAACAGTTTGAATGCACTCCACAACTGAGCTACAAAACAAACTGAGCTACTTTTCGGAACTGAGTAATCGCAAAAATCTCTCCAATCGACATCCGATCAGCCAAAATGTGTTTTTCGCGATTCCGAAATTGGTGCCACAATAAAAGGTTCTAGCCAGTAGGGTCGAACCATCCATTGAAAGCTCCGTAGAGGAAGGCATATTGTATACGAGTACAACCTTGTTCCACGGATTACAATTCAAAACCGATGTTGTCCCTTTCTGGCAGTGACTCTTGACCACAAGTACAGAATGAATAATAGTACTACCGTACATAAAGGAAACTTCCTACAAAACCGAAGTTTGACAGCGATTCAGGGCCGAATCATGTTGTCCCTTTCTAATGCATGGAAATCCCTTTCGGCTATTTAGGGTTGTCAAAATTCATGTAATTATCTGAGGTTGTGCACACCAAGGGATGTCAATTTTTGCCAACCCTAATAATTGCTCGGAACAATGATGAGCCGAACGGAGCCGAGAACGCCCGAACGCTCTAGTTTCCTCCCCCTGGCACAGTTAGTGTTTCTGGGCATTTTCCGCAAGTCGACAACCATTTATTTTGCATGAAACGAGGTCCCAGCTCCTCTACGAAGCCTAGCAATGTTTTCAGGTTGCTAACTGCCTCTTTTACCCTGCCACAAGTTTGTCTCTTAATTCTCCGGCGTGAGTTGTGCTATAAAGTAACGTGTCGCGCCGATCTGTATGTTCTCGTGCCCGCGACAAGATTATCTAGCCGCGCGTGTGCTGAACCGGCTGTAAAGAAATACTCTGTTATATTTGTCCATATTAAATCCCAGTTTTGGGCCTATTTTAACTATCAGCAATCCGGCTTTATGTCTGGTTCAGTCTGTCCGTGTTTCTTGTGCGCGGTGAGCTGGTGCCGGTTGCGGTGGTCGGAGCGGCCGAAGCGCGCGCCGCAGAACGCGCACGGGTAGCGCTTCTCCTTCGTGTGGCTGACCATGTGGGCCCTCAAGTTCCTGCAATAATGCACTATTATGACCTAGAAGCTTCTTTATATGGATCCGATGTCTGAAGAGAGTAAAATTGATCTATACACGTGGGAGGAAACTGATTAAATTAGGTAATTGTGCAACTGACGGTAAAAAAAAAAATACATATATTTCAGAGTCCATATACACATTAAAAATACAAATTTAATTAAATTCAAATAAAAATCACAGTTACAAATTAGATATTATACACAATTTAGTCAATTTATATTACAAATATTCATTAATAATCAATAGGAGGGTCCACACAGAGCGAGCATACGCGTGAGGCAATTTCCTCACGCACAAACCGGCTAGTGTAGACGTGCCTCCTCGCGACGTGAACAGTAGTGTGCGCTACCCTTCCCTGGCGACCTACCCGGGCACCTTGAAGCTCATGCTGCACAGCTCGCAGGGGTAGTTCTTAACGTCGCTGTGCGTGAGCATGTGTCTTGTGAGCGCCTGTTTCGTTGTGAACGAGAGGCCACATTCGTTGCAGGTGAACGGCCGTTCGTTCGTGTGCGACCTGACGGTGATATGAGGCAATTAGATTCAACCTTTATTTAGGCATATATACCTAACTCTTTAATCACATACACATTTTTTACACACTTTTTATCATAATAGATAATGTTGGCTAAAGTGAGGACGCGAAGTACAAAGAATTTCAAACATTGACCCGCTTGTACCTATCTCTTTCGCACGCGCATAATTATATTGCTGTTTCGCCAATAACACCGGCGGTCAATGCCACTGTGCGAGCGGGATAACAACATAATTACCTATGAGCGTGCGACAGAGATAGAAAATGGTGGGTCAATGTATGAAATTTTTCATAATTTGTAAAACTCTGTCAAATAATATTGACTTTATAGTTGAATGTACAGTGAATAAAGTGCTGTTACTCGTACTACTACTCTACGAGGTCCAAACTTTTTGCAAATTAACGCATTCACTGCCACCGACGCATATATGCGTTCACCGTCATACAAGTTTGTTCCTAGGCCACGCCCCCTGGCAGTGAATGCGTTAAATGGAAAATCTACCTGCCTTGATGCTTACCTTAAATGTTCTTGTAGTTTATTTTTGCTGAAGTAAGCCTTAGAACAAAACTCACACTGATGGCTCCGTTCTCTTTCATGCACCTGTCGTCTGAAAATAAAGTCATCAAACACTTAAACCATATCCGTATGACAAAAAATTACCACCACCAATGGTACCATTAATGGACTACCTCTCACTGATTCTAATTTTGAAATAACTAAAGATTATACATTAATTTTGCATCAGTAAATGTATAACATACCAACTAATGCCTCCGACTTCGTCTGCGTGGAATGATGATGACACAGTGACGAGTGACTGTGATGGTGATTATGATAGAAACTACCCTATGTCCTTTCCCGGATTTTAAACTATCTTCATACTAAATTTCATCTAAATCAGTTCAACGGCTTAAGTGTGAAGAGGGAACAGACAGACCGACGTTACTTTCCCATTTATAACATAAACTTCTTGAGACAAGTCCCGCACTCGTGTTGGAAGTCCTTGTGTGTGTGAGCATGTGTTGTTCGAGCACGGACTACGAGACTAGTCATAGCCAAGTTACAATCATAAATGTGCTTGCTTCCACTTACTGATGCCTCCTCAGAAATGTTTTAGAGCTGAACTTCTTGAGGCACGTTTCGCACTCGTGATGGTAGTCCCTCGTGTGTGTGAGCATGTGTTGTTCGAGCACGGACTGCGAGACTAGTCATAGCCAAGTTACAATCATAAATGTGCTTGCTTCTACTTACTGATGCCTCGTCAGAAATGTTTTAGAGCTGAACTTCTTGAGGCACGTTTGGCACTCGTGTTGGTAGTCCCTCGTGTGTGTGAGCATGTGTGCGTCGAGCACGGACTGCGAGACTAGACATAGCCAAGTTAAAATTATAAAAGTGCTTGCTTCTACTTACTGATGCCTCGTCAGAAATGTTTTAGAGCTGAACTTCTTGAGGCACGTTTCGCACTCGTGTTGGTAGTCCCTCGTGTGTGTGAGCATGTGTTGTTCGAGCACGGACTGCGACACGCAGCGGCGCCCGCACTCCGGGCAGGCGTGCGGGAGCTCGTCCGGGGCGTGCATGCGCAGCTTGTGCACTGATAGAGAGACCACCTCTGGAACAAGATTAACTCTTAGTTATAATCGGGAAACTGCTGATAAAATGATAACATTTTAATCGAGGAAAACTGTATAATTATAACCGTTGTGACGAGGATTGAACTTGTAGCTTTAGGGCTAACAACTAAGCTCCCGAAGTCTAATCGCAATGTGGATAAAATCCCTAATCATTTTATACTTAAGTTTTAGAGATGCAGCTAGCGAAATCTACGAAAAGGATTACTAGACTGTCTAGCACTAAAATTCGTGACCACGAGGCTTCCACGAGGTTTCCTCAATTGCTCAAGGTTAACTGGAAGAGATCCTTGAAAGGGATAAGTTCGCCTTTGTACAAATGATGTGTGTCCTTTCCTGTTTTACGTTTCTTTTTGTAGAATAAAGTGTTTTACTAATACTACTACTGCTTATTAAAGCTATAAGCTATCTAGCTATAAGCTTATTAAGTCTTATAATCGTATGGCATAAAAAAATCACAAATAAATCGAAAAACATAAGGTATGTCACGAATCGATGTCCAAGGTCCCCAAAGCATTGAGATACTTTAGAAATGAGGGAGAACAGGTCTTCGGGGCTTCCAGGGTATGATCTGAGCGGGTACTCCTGGACTGTACTCCGTGTTGCACAATTTGCGACTCGACGTCACAATCGCAGGGCTATAGGGCTAGCACAGGGCAATATCTAGAAAGAGAGAAAGACGAGTAGTCCATCTCGCGGGCGAGATACTGGCGCGTCTCTCTTGTGCTAGGCCTACAGGCGAATCGACTCGGCCACAAATATGTTCAAAAAGTGCGGCACTGCCGAACCTTGTCTGCATTCTGGCACTATTCTTGTCCTGGCAGGCTGAACCCTTTCAAACCGAGTAAGATAAGGCTAGTAGGCTACTAACAGATCTATCAGTCTTTGACTGCCAGTGAGAAGTCCATTTTTTTAAGACTGCCTCCGGATACTTTTAGAACTAGCCATCTTAGGTACATGGTGGGTGTCTTAACTTGAGTTGGTGATTATACTGGTGTTGAGGTACTCTTGGCACCCGAGCAGGTCCACTATATATTCTGTATCTTTAAGTATTCAAATACAAGTAAACAAAATCTACCCTCAAATGGTAAGAGTCAGTTGACGGTAGATGAGAACATTACATGATCAAATAATGTAGGTTAAAGTCAGGTCGTTCAGTCACAGATCCCGGCAGTTATATTAATATATTTGGTTGGTTAATCAATAAATGTTGCAACACTTGCAATTACCCGAAAATTTAGAAATTGTTTAGTTTTATTTAAATACCTAAAGATTCAGAGGATAGTTAGGAGTTTGTGTTTCCCTTAAAAGTGCCTCTTCCCTTCCTTTTAAACTCATGAGCGATGCGGACGGAGGATGTATATTTTGTCCGGAAAATTACCAGTTTAAAGAAAAATCAGCAATATCTCTTATGTCACCTAACCTTTATCATTTAATCATTTGTAGTTTTACATGTATGTAAAATGTATAATTGTTGGTGCAATAAAGAATATTTACTTACTTACTTACTTTATTACCAATATTACACATTTAACTGGGCTTCCTGCCTTCATTGATATAGTAAAACAACTTAGGGCAAGTCCTCAAAATAATTTCATATCTCATATCAAGGGACGACGAAACGAACAGACGAAAGGAGTGCCTGTCGTTCGTTGGCTCGTAGGGTGGACGACATTCGGAAGATTGCGGGTCACTTCTGGATGAGATTGGCTCAGGACCGGGATAAGTGGCGTACTCGAAGAGATGCCTAGCCTCTTAAGGCCCAGCCATAGAAATGAAAAATCCAAAATTTGCCACTGGAATTTGAACCTATAGTGCACGGAATACAGTAGATTTTATTTTGTTTGAAAATTGCACGAAACAAAACAAATGCAACTCTGTCCTAATTGAATATGATTTAAATTTCATCGAACTGAATAAGTCCTATAGGTAGGACCTTGGGCCTTACGAGGATATGTTCAGCAGTGGGCGATAAAAGGCTGATATGATGATGATGACATCAAGGACTCAACCTACCTTTATGACAAATGTCACACTTGTACTTCTTGCCCAGATGCGTGGTCCTGTAGTGCTTCTTGCGCCCGCCGATGGAGTAGAACATCTTGGGACACGCCTTGCACTGCAGCCGGCGCCGCTCGTCCTTGGGCTGGTGGCGGAGCGCGTGCATCTTGAGGTTGACCACCGACATGCCGCATTCCTCGCAAATTTGATGATCTTTCTCATTTGTGTGTGTCCTGTAACTCGAAATTTTGATACAAGCTATTATCGTTGACTGCACTTTTCTTTCAACAGGCAACTTATAATCGAGGCAATTCTAACAAACCTAAACACAATTCGATTGCGTTGTTTTATCACAGAGCTCCGAGAGAGAAAATAAAATAAAAATCGTTTATTTCAGACCTTGGTCCATACAGTGTTAGTACGCCTTACTCTAATAATTATATTAAATTATTATTGAAATAAATTAAACTTACAAATATGCTTAATAATATCCTATGGCCACCCCCTGGGTCATAAAATCAGATCGATGATACCATAATTTTGCATTGTCACCCAACTTACAAATGTTTGTGAAGTTTCAGCTCAATGGAGTTATGGAATGGGGGTTTAATTTCATACATTAAGAACATAGATACATTGCTAGTTACATAGTAGTACACAAGCTTGTAAAATTATCTCGACGGGGATTGATGGTTTCAAAAGTCAATTAAAATTGTATGCTTACTTTTGTACGACAAAACACAAAGTATAATCATGCCTATGGAACTTTCCGCGCGAGCTCGGTTTTATACGTACGAATCTCGTTCCGTTCACGGTACAAAAGCAAGCCAGTTGGCTGTCACACGCGCTCACGTACGCACGCCGCGTCGCTGCGCGCTCGAATATGCCAAAACGTATGCGAAAGAAATATCTTCGTCACGAACATATAACACAGATTGTAGTGTAGATGGATGAAAAAAAAACAAAACTAATAAAAATATCGTTTTTGCTCTTCCGATAGATAGGAAAAGTATTAAGTAGACTTTCTCAATATAAGTGCACCTATTGTTATTGTTTTTAATTACGATGTACGTCTATTTAGTTATTTAAACTTTATTGCACAAAACAAAACTTATCGTACAAAAGGCGGACTTAATGCCAAAAGGCATTCTCTACCAGTCAACCTTAAGGTAAAGCAGAGAGTTTGTGGGCGGTGCTATTAGCTATTACTAGGTACTATTAACAAAATAGCACAACAAAATACATATATACATAAAACAAATAATACATACAATATATATTTATATACATATATAAATTATATAAACTAAATAATAGAAACTAGGAATCCTTCATACTACTAGCAAAGAAAGACCGTACCGATTTCTTAAACGCAAATTTATTTGGGGCATTTTTTATATTAAGGGGAAGTGCGTTCCAATGGCGCGCCGCCTGCACACAGTCGAGTTTGACATAAAGCCAGTTCAATGAGATGGTATGGATTTATGTTTTCTATAATATTGTGTAACATAAATCTCTATCTAGTTTTAACCTTTAAACGAAGTTTTACAATAAATTTTTGCTGGGTTCATTGTGTGGTTTACAAAACGGCGTAAACACTGCGGTTACTGCACGGAGATAGGACCTTTTAAAATGTTTCGCAGTCACTCGTTGGAATAAAACGCATAAACGGAATATTATAATTACTTATTGCAACTTTTGTCTTGGTTATCTGGAAGAGATTTCTAGCGATAAGACCGCCTGTTCTTAGGTAAGAGTAAGATGTCATAAGCTTGTATTTCGCTTTCGGTGTTTTTTATTTTTTTATTTATTTAAAACTTTATTGCACAAAAGACAAACTTAATGTACAAAAGGCGAACTTAATGCCATGAGGCATTCTCTACCAGTCAACCTTAGGGCAAAGCAGAAAAGATTGTAGGCGGTGCGTTTAAAACTAAAAGAAATTGTTATTGAAAGAATTAGAGTCCTAATACACATAAATTAATTATAAACTACTTAAATACATAAAGACACATACATACATTACATAAATAAATAAATATATATATACATATATATACATAATATACATAACCGATTCGTGAGACTGATACTTAATTGATCTTTAAACTGCCAGCAAATAAATCACGCAAAGATTTTTTGAAAGCAAACTTGTTGGGAGCTTTTCTAATGTTAGGGGGAAGACCGTTCCAGAGACGTGCTGCCTGAATGGCGTAAGAGTTAGACATGAAGCTTGTTCTATGAGTGGGGATAGAAAGAGAGAGATTGCCAGTAGAGCGAAATTGACGGTCACGAGAAGCACCATAAAAGTGAAAGAAGTACTTAAGGTATTCAGGGGAGTGTGGATCATTGAGAATGGAATAGAGAGTGCAGAGCATACGAATATTACGCCGTTGACGAATAGGGAGCCAGCCCAACTGGGAACGAAACGAGGACACATGATCATATTTCCGGAGACAGAAGATAAAGCGGATACAATTATTAAGAAGACGGTCCAACTTGTCAAGTAGCTCTTCATTTAAGTCAGGATAGCATACATCACCATAGTCGATAATGGGTAGGATTAAGGTGTTAACTAATAAAGTTTTAGTTTTGACTGGCAAAAAGTGTCTGAGTTTGTTAAGAGCGTGAAGGGTGCCCGTAACCTTCCGACTGATTTCGGCAACCTGCGGTCTCCAGCTCAAAGTACAATCCAAGTGCACACCTAAATCCTTTACAGACGGGCTAAAAGGTATAGGAGTGCCATTGAAACACACCGGCCTAATCGTATCCAGATCCAACTTGGCCAGCTGACGAGAGCTACCGATAATAACGGCCTGACATTTGGCGGGATTTACAAATAGGCCAAACTTTTCTGACCACTGCTGAATATGAGCGAGGTCCCTGTTTAGCTTTTCCGTAGCGTCTAACATATCCGTTACTTTACACTGGTCGTAGAGCTGTAAATCATCGGCGTAAAGATGGTATGCGCAGCAAAGTTCGGCGGTGATGAAGTTAATAAAAGTGGAGAAGAGAAGCGGGGAGAGAATACCACCTTGAGGTACGCCAGTAGCCAGATCGCACCAGTCCGACAAAGCCCGATCAACTCGGACTGCTTGCTTGCGGCCCCCAAGGTAAGCAGAAAACCATCTAAGGGCTGTAGATGAGACATTTAGATGGTTGAGAAGAGCAAGGAGAATGTCATGATCAACAGTGTTAAAAGCGTTTGAGAAATCAATCAAAATGAGTACTGTGACCAATTGATCCTCCATGCCACGTCTGATGTCATCAGTTACCTTAATGAGAGCAGTACAAGTACTGTGGCCAGGTCGAAAACCAGACTGAAACGGGCTCAACAGTTTATTAGAGTGTATAAAGTCAGAGAGTTGTCTGTGAGCCGTGGCTTCAGCGATCTTCGATAGAAAAGGGAGGATACAGATGGGTCTGAAATTACTAGGCAAGGTAGGATTACTAATTTTGGGAAGAGGAATAACAAATGCTTTCCGCCAGAGCTCAGGGAATTCGCCATTTGCCAAAGAAAAGTTGATGATGTGAGTTATCACAGGAAGCACACAATCAAGAATTGCGACTATCATGTGACGACTCACATCATCACAACCAACGGCTTTAGATTTGATGGCCCGAACAATGTCTTTTACATCAGTTTGAGAGGTTGGGTTGAAAGAGAAGAAAACAGACAGGGAAGAGGAGGGAAGGGACGAAATAATTGAAAGAGTTGTTGCCTTAATGCGATCGTTAACGGACAGAGCAGATGCAAAGTGCCTATTGAGTTCGTTAAGTGAAAAAGCAGTGCCATCGCATCCAGCACCTTGCTTACCCAGCCCCAGTGATTTAAGGAACTTCCAAACATCGGCCATAGAGGAAGAGGAGACATTGTGGTGAATGAAACGACGCTTCGCTGCACGCACCATCTGATTACACCGGTTACGAGCTTTTTTAAACAAAATCCAGTTGTCCTCGGTACGGCGGTGCTTATAAAGTCTAAAGGCTCGGTCCCTTCTCCTCATGGCCGTACGAACGCCTTCGGTAATCCAAGGTGACGGGGGACGCCTGACCCGCACGGTACGCACTGGTGCATGTTTATCAAAAATATCTAATACGGCAGCATTGAAAAGGGACACCTTTGCATTTTATAACTATATGGTACACAATAATGTCAATAATAGTTAGGTATTTGTTTTACAAGGGGGCAAAGTTGTTTAACCGTTCGTGCTAATATTGATACCCGAGCAAGCGAAAGATTCCAAAATTGAACCACGAGCATAGCGAGTCGAGAAATGTAATCTTGAGTGTTGAGAAGGTTTCAAGGCACGACGGTTAAACAAACTTTGCCTCCGAGTGAAACACAAAATTTTTCACCACACCAACGCGAAGAAACTATTAACTATGAAATACCAAAATATTCAAATTAAATCAAATCCAAATGAATGTAATAATAAAATTATCATTCAAAATCATCATTTAAAAGTCAATTCTACTAGCTAACATAAGGAAACAACTCAAAATTTGTATCTAATTAGTAATTACTTTGCCCACATGTGGATAAAATGCAACTTTCTCATTCGTTTTTGAACAATCAAGAGGGCCTTTACCAGTTGGTGTGGTGAAAAGAATATTTACTTACCTACTTACTTATCTTGTTACTACCTCATAGTTATTTTACGCTACCCTTTCATACAGCTAAAGGCAAGTCCTAATGCTAGTTTGACCATTAAAACTTTTATTTGTACCTACTTAAGTAGGTAGATATATTCTATAGAATCTATAGTTTAAGTATGTAGGTACTTATTTGTAAAATCATTTCTAAGCGTCGGCAACCCTATCGTTGCGCCGGTGCGCGCGGTGCGGCGCATTGAAGGTCATGCCATTGTATTTTTTTTGTAGGTATCAAAACGGTAGGTATTTGCGTTTTCTTTGAGAGATAAGTAAGAACTATTATATAATCTGTGGTATAATTGTCCAACAAAAACTCTCTTATCGCCGCCGTCTAACAGCTACTTAAGCTGTTATTACACTGCATGTTATGTGGATCTCATAATCATTTTTATAGCGGGTGTAGGAAATAAGTAACAAAGAACGGCACTGAAGTTAGAAAAAAAGTTTATTTTAATAAACGAACACCGTACTATAAAAACACAAAAAGTGATTACAAAATCGATCGGTCGTGGGGTCGAGTACGCGCACACGTTTATCCCCATCGGCACCTGCTACCGGACTAACTGCGCGCAGCGCTGTTGGCGTCCGCGCAATACTAAAACATGTGTTCCCGCAAGCGACCAGCACAAATTGACCTGCGGCTTAACCTGTCAGGAACCGAGCCGGAGGTCGACCTCGATTAGTTCTATTGGGAAGGCGCAAAGTTGGAGTGCCAACTACTTCCAACGAACGCGTAGGCGTGTCGTCTCTGTCACACGCTATAGACTCCCCCTCGAGTTCATGAAGACGCCCACGTCCATGGACTCGCACAACACTCTGGTCTCGGTTACGTGGACGACCTCTATTTCGTTTAGGCACTACGGGAGAAGGAAGGACGTCATCCCTACTATTATAACGAACCAGCTGAGAGGAGTGATACTTGCCCAGAACCTCACCGGGTGACTTAGGATCAGCGACTAGGTAAGTTGTCGGACTAACCTTCTTAACAACCAGGTAAGGGCCATCTCTTTTTGGCACGAACTTGGCTGAGACGTTCTTTGATGCGTTGCTCAGAACGTGTGACTTAATGAGGACACTGTCCCCGACGTCAAATACATCACCTGGCTGACGAGACTTGTCAGCGTGTTCCTTACGCCTGTCTTGCTGAGCTTCTACCCGGTCTCGTACTGCTGACAGAGAACTAATAAACGAGCGAAGATACGGCGTAATCTGGGGAACAAAGTTTTCCTTATCAAGGACGGCTCTTAAGTCATAACTAACCTCTATAGGAGACCTCATCTGCCTTGCAAACATGAGGTACGCCGGAGAAGCACCAGTCGCTTGACACACGGCACTATTCATGGCAAACCGGATCACACCCAGTTTCGTTGGCCATGTTGTGTGGTCGTTCCCAACCAGCTGCCCAAGCTGAGTCTTCAAATCGCGATTTTTGCGCTCGGCGGGATTCGCTTCAGGATGGTACAGCGGAAGGAGGCTTTGTTTGACTCCTAGGATGTACATGCACTGTTGCATAACGGCTCCTACAAACTGTACACCGTTGTCTGAGACTATCCTGCGAGGGAAACCGTACCTGAGAAAGTACTCTTCTACAAGAGTACGCGCGCAAGCTTCGGATGTAGCTTCTTGCAATGCATATAGTTCCACCCAACGTGTGGCGGTATCTTCCACTAAGAAAATCCAGCGCTCTCCTTTTTCTCCTTCTGGTAAAGGACCAAACAGATCAATAGCTACGACCTCGTTGCGTTGACTAAGAACAGGAGTTTGTAGAAGACCAGAGGGCTTTTCATTAGACGCTTTGTATCGCTGACAAGATACAATACTTTTTATGTATTCAGCGATGATACGACGCATACCTGGGAAGAAAAAACGTTGCGAGATCTTATGAAAGGTCCTCTCAACCCCTTGGTGCCCTGACAACGGAGAATCATGGCATTCCTTCAAGATGTCAAGATGAAGCGAAACAGGAACCACTAGCTGCGGCTCTTCGCTATCCACGTCGGGATTGTACCTGTACAAGACGCCTTGCTGCATAAAATATCCTCTTTCAGACCAACGCCTTGCTCCAACAGCAGCATCGTCTGACGTACTCTCTAACTCTACTATTATCTTTTCCAGATCCGGGTCATCAAGCTGAGCACGACGCAGGTCTGTAGGGCTGCGAGCAGGTAAGTCCACGACGACCGCACATATACCACACTGATCCTTACTTTCCTCTCCACAGGCAGGACGGCTGAGAGTATCGGCGACTACATTCGCTTTACCCGGAGTGTACTCGAACCGGACGTTGAAGGCCTGTAGTTTTAATGCCCACCGAACTAACCTACCTGAAGGTGACTTTAAGGTAAGAAGCCACTTTAACGGCTGGTGGTCGCTCCCTATCACGACAGGATGCCCTTCAATATATCCTCTGAACCGCTCTACAGCCCACACGACCGCAAGAGCCTCGCGTTCTGTAGTGCTGTAGTTTCTTTCAGCTGGCGTGAGCAGACGACTGGCGTACTCGATGGGACGTTCATCTTTACCTTCTCCTTGAAGCAAAACGCCACCGAGCGCGTAGTTGCTCGAGTCTGTTCTTAGAATAAACGGCCTCTGATAATCAGCCTGGATAAGGACAGGAGCTGTAGTCAACCGCTTTTTTAACTCCTCAAAAGCTTTTACCTGTTCCGGACCCCACATCCATACCTGGTTTTTCTTTGTCAGGCGGGTCAATGGTTCGGCAACAGCAGAGAAACTAGGAATAAACTTACGGAACCAAGAGCAGGTTTGCAAGAATGTCCGTAAGTGGCGCAGCGTCGAAGGGGCCTTCATGTCCAAGACAGCACGGACTTTGTCATCATCCGGCGAAATACCGTCTTGCGAGATGACATGACCAAGGTATTTTACCTTTTCACGCGCAAATACACACTTCTCACGATTAGCGCGCAGACCAAACATACGTAGCCTTTCGAAAACAGCACGGAGATCCGCAAGGTGCTGGTTGAAACCTTCAGAAATGACCAGCAGGTCATCTTGATAAGCGAGCAAGGTCACGTGTTGGAGAGAAGAGCCTGAGCGCAGCCTGTCTATAAGCCGCTGAAAGGTGGACGGCGAATTTTTCAACCCGAACGGCATACGCTTAAAGCGGTACGTACCAAAAGGAGAGACAAAAGCTGTCTTATCGCGGTCTTCCGGCCGAACAGACACCTGCCAAAATCCACTGCGCATATCGAGCGTACTCATATAACAGTTCCTTTTCGTTGACTGTACAAGCTCGTCGATCAAAGGCATTGGATAAAAATCCGTCTTGGTAATAGCATTAAGCTTGCGATAGTCCACACAAAAACGTACCTTGCCATTAGCCTTGGGGACCAAAAGAGCTGGGGAGCCCCATGGGGACTCGCACTCTTCTATTATATCGTCCGCCAGCATCTTCTCTATTTCCGCTCGCATCACCTCCTTCTTGGCAGGTGTGACACGATAAGGCGGCACCGCGATAGGTGCATGGTCACCCGTGTCGATCCTGTGCTCAGCAAAAGGAGTTGGCCCTCCCCCTGGCTCAAACAGATCCCTGTTCCCAGTGAGCAACTGGGCAAGCAACTCGCGTTGTTGTGCGTTCAGCAACGTAGCCTCGTTCTCCCGAAGCACCTCTAAAGCAGCAACACACAGAGTGGGAGGTGACACGCTTTCGAACTGTAACTCATACTTTTGCTTACTATTTTCAGCGAAATACCAGAGATCATCGCGAAAATCAACGACTAAATCGAAGTTCTTAAGGAAATCTATTCCTAAGAGAGACTCGTTCTCGTTACCGACGGCATCAGGAAAAATCACAAAACTAGTTTTTCTTGTCTTGTGTTTCAGTGTCACCTCCACCTCCGCGGTTAGTACAGTCATATCCCTACTAACACCGTCTGCCAACCTAACACTCATTGTTGACGACACTAACGAGTGTCCTTTACTTCGCAGGAAAGCGTACAACGTGTGACCAGCGACACTAGCCTTAGCCGCAGGATCAACAAGTGCAGAGCCACTCGCCCCGAGAATATTTATAACCATAAGAGGGCGGGGAGAAGCTTTGACATTTACCTGACAAACATTGATTTTATCAACACCAACTTGACTTACATTGTTACAAAATAAAGTTTGACTATCATTATTACAAGACAGCGTCTGATTATCATTATTACAAAACAATGTTTGTGCGTACCTAAAATCACCCACAGGATGCGTAGGGTTACTTCCTCCACAGTGCGCAGGCGAAGGGTTAGCGGTCGGCGCGGCGCATATCCCTTGCATGACCGCATCGCCCGGAGTGCGCGCCGCTGCTCCGTGACCGGCGGCGTAGGTACCGCGCTCTCGCAAGCACTCGTGAGCACGCGCAGCACTTTCGCAAGGCCGTACGGCGGGACTTTCGCCGCGCCATACACGGGCCTTCGCGGCGTCGGGCGGCGGTGACGCAGGTTGCGACGAGTCGTGTCCGCTCGACCCGCGCGAGCGCGGGTTAGCGGCGTCGTCGACGTGACAGGATACTACGTCGAGCGAATAAAACGACACCCCCGAGTTAGAGTTACAACTAGGACACTTAGACCGAATAACATTAGGGGCACCGCAACCGTAACACTTAACTTTTTCAACGACCTTATTTTCTACGCACTTATCACTTTTTTCACTTTTATTTAATCTTTCACAGTTATCTTTACTGTGCCCGCCGCGACGGCAATAAACGCAATACAAACGACGAGGCTTGACGTCAGGTTGATCGGAAGAAGACGGCGCACGCGACGTTGAAGCGTAGGTATCTTCGGCGGCGGCGGCACTTTGCCTAGCAACGCCGCTCGCACCGCTGGCGCGCGACCTTGCGCTATTCGGCGAAACGCTCTCTGCCGTGGAACTTTGACGATCGTTCGATTTTTTTCGCCGCAACGGGTATATGATTTTCTTTGCGTGAATCTTCAATACTTTGACAATGTTTCAACAATGTATCAAAAGTATCTATGTTGTCTCTTTTTAACCGTTTTCTTATTCGGCGGTCTAAAAGCCCGAACACCATGTCTATTTGCACTCGCTCACTTAGGTCTTCCCGTGGCAATTTAGCTAATAACGCTCTGGCTTTGGACACAAATATTTCTGTGTTTTGTTCGCCTTGAACTAACGAGAAAAGCTCTGTGTATATAACAAAAGGAGGGCGGCGCTCGCCGAAAGCACTTTGTAGCTTATCGAGCGCATCTGCCCACGTCCTTACTTGTGATTTTACACCTTGCCACCAAACTCCTGCGTCTTTCGTGAGTAGCAGTGACAAACCGCGAACAGCATTTTCGTCCGTAATATGCAAGCATGACTTGTAACTTTCAATGTTATCAACGAAACTTTCTAGATGCTCTTCTTTGCTGCCGCTGTAACGAGCCGTACATTGTGCAAAGTTACCATTAACTGAAGCGAATGTAGCAGCAGCAGCGATGGCAGCCGCCGTGGCGTCGGCCTGTGACGGAGTTGAAGACCTCACCTCGCGAAGCAGTTGCTGACAAAACTCGTTCTGAGTTTGTTGCAAGGTGGTCAACATCGTCGTTAAGGCTTCCTGGTTCATTGTGATGTTCTCGTTGACTGACTCGGTGCTCCCGTGTGAACCCAACGAGAGTCTACCACCACGACGCCGACGTGTGAGAGGCATTTTCTTGAAAATCCAGACAAATCACGACCGGTAGGTACTCTTGGTGAACGCGCGTTCGAACTTTCCAGACCCAAAGACGTTGGGCGGCCAGAATATAGCGGGTGTAGGAAATAAGTAACAAAGAACGGCACTGAAGTTAGAAAAAAAGTTTATTTTAATAAACGAACACCGTACTATAAAAACACAAAAAGTGATTACAAAATCGATCGGTCGTGGGGTCGAGTACGCGCACACGTTTATCCCCATCGGCACCTGCTACCGGACTAACTGCGCGCAGCGCTGTTGGCGTCCGCGCAATACTAAAACATGTGTTCCCGCAAGCGACCAGCACAAATTGACCTGCGGCTTAACCTGTCAGGAACCGAGCCGGAGGTCGACCTCGATTAGTTCTATTGGGAAGGCGCAAAGTTGGAGTGCCAACTACTTCCAACGAACGCGTAGGCGTGTCGTCTCTGTCACACGCTATATTTTTAATTTAACAAATTGAAATGACTTCATGTATGTATGTATGTATGCCACTTTATCGCAAATAAACAGGTTAACATAAAACAGACAAAAAAAAAGATATGTACAAAGGCGAACTTATCCCTAAAAGGGATCTCTTCCAGCTAACCTTGAGAAAATGCGAAAGGATCAAACAAGTTTAATTGAACATAAAAACAGTCTATGACTTAAAATATAAGTTTTTTTTTTTATACTACGTCGGTGGCAAACAAGCATACGGCCCGCCTGATGGTAAGCAGTCTCCGTAGCCTATGTACACCTGCAACTCCAGAGGAGTTACATGCGCAAAATAAGTAATAATTACGAAAGTACCAAAATATAGTTTACCTCATATGTTCTTGAAGTTTATCTTTGCCAAAGAAAGCCTTTGGGCAATGTTCACATTTATGGTTCCTTTCCTTTATATGCACCTGCCGCCTACAAAGAAAGGGCAGAATTCATACATTAACTCAATTATTCATACACTTTAAGGAACCTCAATTCAATTTTGTTTTTTTCCTAGACTGCATCGGCACTTTCCATCAGGTGAGATTGTGGTCAAATGCTTACCTTTTAGTAATGAAAAAAAAACATATATTAAAGAAATAGAGGGGCGGCCAATCCTGGTATCTTGTGTTCCATTAGTGCAAGTTCTTATCAGATTTTTATAAATCAGGTGTCCTATGAAACTTACCAACTAATTGTAAAATATTTCAAGCCCGGGTCTACCATCTTTGTGACGTCAGTTATCCATCCCACACTCTTAGAAAGTGACAAGTCTTCATTTGGTACTCTTGAAACTCTACTGAACACAACAATACCACTTGTCGTCACATAGAATAATGTTTGAGGCCCCCTGGCCACTGTACTATAAGAAATTAATTTGTAACTTACATATGTTTTGAGAGAAACCCTCTACAGCTAAACTTTTTCTGACAAACAGCGCACTGAAACCGGTAGTCTTTGGTATGGGACAGCATGTGCAGGTCCAACACAGCCTGTGACACAAAGCGGCGCTCACAAACTGAGCAGGTGAACCGCATGCCGGACGGGTTGTGGATGCGAAGCTTGTGCACTGACAGGCATACCACCTCTAAAATTAATACAATTGTTATGATTATCATATAGAAAATAGATATTTTTGGGACAGTCTTACACAAATCCCCAAACTAAGCAAAGTTTAATGTATAAAACTGATTCAGGACTTAATTGCGGATAGATTGTGTCTTTCACAATGGCTCGTGCCTTGAAATACAAATTAAAAATGACTTATTTTGCCCGCGACATGATTACACAAAGTGTTATAAGGTTTTACACAACGTAAGAAAGTACACACATTCTTGATTCATATTGTCATGTTATTAGAGGTTAGATTAGACAAATCTGTATGCCATTGTACGTGGATGACACAAATTAAACATTTACATTTTTTATTTGGCCTGACATTTCCAATGTGACATTATGTCACGGTCACTGCAGACTCTTTGTGGCCATGGACATAATGTCACATTCTAAAACATTCTCTTTCATTATTTCAAAGTCAGTTAAAGATGGGCACATAAAGAGTGATTACAAATTACCTTTATCACAAATGTCACACTTGGACTTTTTCCCTAAATGCTTGGTCCTGTAATGCTTCTTCCGCCCTCCGGCGGAGTGGAACTGCTTTGGACATTCTTTACATTTAAACCGCGGCTGCTCGCTGTTTTGTTCTGCAACTGTAAAAACAAGTATGTAGATTTTCAATGCAGGGTAATTTTCACCCCTCAACTATACTCACATACTACTAACTACAGTTATAAGCTACTACTATACTATACTATACTATAGTTATAAGCTTAATGACACAGTTAATCTGTATGGAAAACAGATGATGCTGCCCCACATTTTTATGGCTTACACACCTAACAGGTTGCGGCCATGTAGTGCTACCAGTTTCATGTCTTTACACAACATATTGTTGTTTTCAGCCTCTCTTTACACTCACCTTCTTTGGTATCATCCTCCACATTTTCATATTTAAGTTTTTGTACCACACTCAGTGGCTCTTCATCTGATTCAAATATGTGATCTTCAAATGTATATTCTTCCTTAATATTATCTATTATTTCTGAATCTCCCAGTCTGTTTTCCTTGACATCTATTTCTTCTTTAATTACTCTAGCACCATATTCTATTACACATGGGCCAAAATCTTCAGATTCCACTAAATTTTCGTGCTTAATTCCGTTTTCATCCACGTACACAGTTAATTTTAGGTCTGCAGGCTGCTCAAGTGGGTTCAGAGATTGAAGATATGCATCATTTTTTAAAGACAGAGCCTTAAACTTGTAAAACGATATGATTTTTCTATAGCAACAGTTGCATAGTTTCGTAGTTATTTTGGAGTCTTCTGAAACCTGAAGTTAAAGTAAATAATGTAAAGATTGTAATACGCCCTTATTACAGGTCTAACACTAATTTTTACCTTTATATCCAAACAAAATACCATGATATCCGTTATACTGTCATCTTTTACACTCTTTTGGAGGCCTGAAATATCCTTGTTAGCCGGAGTTTTGAGACACGTTCTACAGGTATTCATTATAAAATGATAGTAGACTCCAATATCACGTTTTAAAACAGAAAAAGCAAACACGGGATAAAATATTGTAACTGTTCTTAATCACAATAAGCCTACTTTCTGCTATGACAACAATCTAATTTGACACTGACAGTTAGAACGGTAGCACCAAGCAGTTGCGTTTCGTTATTCTTATTTTCGAACAAATCAATGGTTGTTGGGTACTTCACACGATACTTGGTAGCTTCAGAGGGCCTACCGCGAACCACGTTCGACGTGTTGCCTCTCTGTTGCACTTGTAAATTCGTACGTAAGTGTGACAGAGAGGCAACACGTTGAACGTGGTTCGCGGTAGGGCCTCTGTTCCTTGCATCGTGTATTATGCACTCCAAACATCGTGTATTAGAAAGAGATATAGGCTTTTCATAAGTAAGGCTGTTAGTATATGATGATGATGATCAGACAGGAATACGTGGGGCGAAATTGTTTGACAATTATGGAGTTCCTATATCGATAAACTCAACTATCGATGCTAGTTCTATATACTAGTGATCACTCAAGGGTTTGCTTGTAATAATATGTTTTTATTAAGAGTACAAAAATAATTGAATAATAACCCAATATACTCTTCTTCGTTTTTAAACAAGACAAGACGATTTTATAATTTTACTCATCCCAATTTTTTTCTTCGTGAATGTCCCATTAACTATTGTTAAAGTAAACGACCAGAATTTGTTCCATATTTTCGGGAATTGGGATGAGTAAAATTATAAAATTGTTTTATCTTGTCTTAAAAACAAAGAAGAGTATATTGAGTTGTTATTTAATTATTTTTTTACTCTTAATAAGAACATATTTTGACCGTGGTACAGTTTTTACTAGTACGGGGATCAGATGACGCTTACTCAATGTTTCATTGCATTTACCTTAAAACTTTTGTACAAATTATTTACAATAGTAAGTTCACCTTGTATCATTTATTACTTGTAAGCAGTTGTGAGCCATCATGTAGCTAAATAAAGTTATTTTTATTTTTTTTATTTTTTCAGATAAATTGGGTTTGCCAAACTATAGGTCCCAATCTAAATATTACAAATATAGGTTGAGCAGGAGATTGCTTCAAAATTGCCACTGTGCGCCGAAAAGTTCCAAACAAGAAAACAGTGTGAATCATAGACAATAAATATATTTAGTTATGTACAAGATAATAATTTAATTTTAATTTTATTGCACATGTTAGTGCCTCTTCCACGCAACATCTCCAATCAGAATTTTTAGATTGGTCTGTACATCCTCATTGGTACTGCATTTTCATTGGTGTCCATAAAATCAGGTGCGAAATAGATGTATTTATCTGAAATCATACAAATAAATTATTGTAATAATTTTTTCTCAGGTTATTTATTATTCTCATACTGGGTATCCTGCAACAAGAGAAAATAATTAAAACATATACTGTACTCTTCAAACGAATATATTGTACTTTTGTTCAATAACTTTTAAAAATGATGAAGTCTAAGATTTCTTATTTTTCATACAAAATAAATACTGTCTTCAGCGTACAGCCATCATCGTTGTAATTGACGTTACTTGTCCTGCTTTAAACATGATAAAATTCGCAATACATTGCGTCGTAGAATAAACTTTAAAGTGTAATAAAAATCTAAACATATTTTTTAAGTCGCTGTACAAATGTTGGTCAGTTGGAGGAGTACAGCCTACAGTTTAATTTATTGCCCCTGTTATAGGCAACACCCGGTATATTCGCCTTTTCAGAATTTAATTAACTGTGTATCCACGATGACGCGCAGATTTGTCAAAGCTAACCTTCAATAACTTGACAATATGAGTGAAGGCACGCGTCTTATTGAATGACATGGTTTATAGGTACATATCATATCTACAAAGACATCGCTGTATTTGCACGTTTCAAGTGGATTATAAAAACTTAATGCAAACTTACTAGTTCAGAGCCTCTACAGATCATGCAACAAATCGCATGCGATCGATCGATCTATTAATGCCACAATGTAACACAAATCGCATGCAATTATCAGTGAGTTGTGTAGAGGCCCATGGCGTGTATAACAAATGGCTAAAAAACTTATTACTGCACCTGTATCCGACTAGCTATCAAATTTTGAACCGTATTGCTATGAACATAAGGTGTTCAACCGCCCGTCAGATGTTTCTGGTGCGCAGTTGGCTCGTGCCGGCGGCGAATTTAAGCGGCTGCCCAATTTTGAACTCTATTCCTAAGCTTATAAGGTTTACAAAATGAGCTTCCAAAACAAACTTATTACTGCACCTGCATCCAACGAGCTGCTTGATATTGAACCGTATTACTATGAAGATAAGGTGTTCAGCCGGCCGTCAGATGTTTCTGGTGCGCAGTGAGCTCGTGGCGGCGGCGGTAGTCGGAGCGGCCGAAGCGTTTGTCGCAGTACTGGCACGGGTAGCGCTTCTCCTTCGTGTGCTTGATCATATGCGACTTTAGGTAACTGCAACATTTTAATTCCATTACTTCTCTTTAGGGAGCGTACATGAACTGTAGGGGGCAGCACAGAAGACGTCAGATTTTTGGCGCGAGGTGTAAATGTGAAGTATATGCTTCCAATGTAACCTACAAAATGGCAGAACCTACTATGCACAAGAAAACGCACGAGAACGGTAGATGGCAGCACTCGCTATGGCGTGAATCAGGCCACAAGATGGCAGACCCTGCAATGCGCACGGTCCTTATATTGAGGCCTAAATTTGCCCGCCTATAAATGTCCTTGAAAGTTTAAATTTAGAATTGAATTTGACTTGTCTGATCAGAAGGCCTACATGCGGGCGTCTTCTCAGTCACTCTAACAACGCCTTAATTGGAGTAAAAGAGATGCTCGATTTGCAAACTTCAGTGTCCGCGGTAGGTCCTCAGTTACTGCACTGGTGGGAAGCGAGTGGTTAAAGCCCCGTAGGTCAGTGTTCTTCTCTCACTCTCACTGACCGTAAGCGTGGGCGAGATGCATGTGTGTGCTCGGGACCGCGGATATCATGTACAGTGTGCGACCTCACCCAGTCAGCTCTTCGGATCGTAAAACGCTGGTGTAGAGAATTTGACCTATCAGTAAACCCCACCAAAACAGAAATGGTAATTCACCAATTAATAGAATCAGGCGTTACATATGATGTTTTTGAATTTTAATTTAAGTAATTAATGTAAGTTTTAAAACATGACGAATCTATACGGGTTCCGTTTTTTGCCATTTGGCTACGGAACCCTAAAAAGAAAAAAAGTAATTGCTGAGTTCCCTCGAAATGCGCATTTTGTGCATTCCTACTTGCTTGTGCATATTTTTAAAGTGCGTTTTAGACCTGTGTTCGTGTTTTTTTTCTATTGAGCGAAAGTCAAAAAATCAGGATTCCAATTGTTGAAGTCCTTAGAGAAAATCCTCAAAATTGCTTATTACATTTTTGCCAACCGTATTGTTATCTAAAAAGCGGTACGAATTTAAAAAAACTCCGCTCTCTGAATCTACGGCATCTTAAGCGCCATTTACATAGGAGATTTTCATCTCAAAGATGAAAAACAAGAAGCCCAAATTCCAGATGAAACTCACCCAGGACCGATAATCAATGATCAACACCAAATTACCTATATAGCAGAAGGACAAAGTAGAGATAGTTTTTGCCTTAAAAAATCGCGTAAATTTTTGTCGAATCCAGGATGGACCAAAACGGATATTTGAATTTAACACAACCGGTCGACTAATCACAAAGTTCAAAATGGCGGCCATGTTACCTGTTCGTCTTGAAGCTCATGTCGCAATACTCGCAGTGGTACTTCTTCACGTCGCTGTGCACGATGCGGTGTTTCCTGAGCGTGGTCTTCGTCGAGAACGACATGCCGCACTCGCTGCACTGGAACGGACGCTCCGTCGTGTGAGAACTGCGGGCGAAAGGGAACTTTAAATGACGTTACAGAAGGTTGAGATTGCACGAATGTGATTGGACTAAATCAAGTCTTATAAAGTTTATTTATAACTAGCTTCTGACTACTTTGTCTGCGTAGTATGTTTTTTTTAATGGAGGATAGGCAGGCGTTTGAGCACTATCTCATCCGATGGTAAGGGATGATGCGGTCACACTAACCTATGAGATACCTATTTACTCTAGACTTGAAGAGATCCAGATTATACTCATGCGGAAACACAGACTCGAGCAGGGCATTCCACTCCTTGGCAGTTCGCATAAGGAATGTTGAAGCGAAACGCTTCGTACCATGAAGCGATGCCGGATGATGATCGATAAAACTGTATGTTTTAACTAAATTTCATTTTAAAAAGTAACAGACAGACATTCAGAGTTACTTCAGCTTTTGAAATATTAGTAGAGATGATATAGCTTCTTTTTAAAACCTGTTAAGCGTTTCACTCCAGGGACAAAGAGAACTTAAAAATAATGATAGAAACTAAGTAAAGAAATCATAACTTACCCTAAATGCTCTTGTAGCATATTTTTGTCAAAGAAAGCCTTGGAACATATTTCACATTGATGATTTTTTTCTTTTACATGGACCTGCCGTCTAAAACAAACAAAGATTTCACTGGCTATTATAAACTAAACACCTATGTATATGTAGTAAAAAATAAATAAAATTAGGCCTAATAAAGCCAGAGATGTCGCCAAACATGTCGAGCGAAGTTTGGCAACGTCGCAACACTTCACCCGACGTCGCAGGCAGGCAGGAACGTTGTCCCACAGCACGTGTCGCCTGCGACGTCGGGTGATTAGACAGTGATGGGAAAGTAATCAGAAGTATTCTGTGGGTATTTTACAAGAACTTGAAAAATAAAAATAAAAACATTATCACGCACATATGTCTTGAGACATGTCCCTTAGAGCGGAACTTCTTATGGCAGACATCGCACTCAAAGGCCAGGTCCCTAGTATGGATGATCATGTGCATGTCCAGCGCCTGCTGCGACACGAAGCGGCGCGCGCACGTCACGCAACAAAATGGCAGAGCGGAGCGGTTGTGCATCTGTAGTTTGTGTATTGACAGGCTTATTACCTCTGAAATAGGGTGAATATTATTTTTTAAAAACAACACCATTTTCTACATTAATTATATAGTGGAATTCCCGCTACACTATAATGCCAGGCAGGATTTTTTACATTACAATAGAGTAAATGCCAAAGGATGTAAAGGCCTAGCGTGGAGCCTGGAGGCCTCGTTCAACAAGTACTGCTTGGAGGACATTTGGAGAGGTGT